>NC_091940.1:41134328-41734328 GCF_041260155.1 Ptychodera flava
CAAGTGTATTCCTTCATTCTAGCAATCATCCACTCATCTACGGGACAATTTGCCAAGTGTATTCCTTCATTCTAGCAATCATCCACTCATCTACGGGACAATTTGCCAAGTGTATTCCTTCATTCTAGCAATCATCCACTCATCTACGGGACAATTTGCCAAGTGTATTCCTCATTCTAGCAATCATCCACTCATCTACGGGACAATTTACCAAGTGAATTCCTTCATTCTAGCAATCATCCACTCATCTACGGGACAATTTACCAAGTGTATTCCTTCATTCTAGCAATCATCCACTCATCTACGGGACAATTTGCCAAGTGTATTCCTTCATTCTAGCAATCATCCAATCATCTACGGGACAATTTGCCAAGTGTATTCCTTCATTCTAGCAATCATCCACTCATCTACGGGACAATTTGCCAAGTGTATTCCTTCATTCTAGCAATCATCCAATCATCTACGGGACAATTTGCCAAGTGTATTCCTTCATTCTAGCAATCATCCACTCATCTACGGGACAATTTGCGAAGTGTATTCCTTCATTCTAGCAATCATCCAATCATCTACGGGACAATTTACCAAGTGTATTCCTTTATTCTAGCAATCATCCACTCATCTACGGGACAATTTGCCAAGTGTATTCCTTCATTCTAGCAATCATCCACTCATCTACGGGACAATTTGCCAAGTGTATTCCTTCATTCTAGCAATCATCCACTCATCTACGGGACAATTTGCCAAGTGTATTCCTTCATTCTAGTAATCATCCACTCATCTACGGACAATTTGCCAAGTGTGTTCCTTCATTCTAGCAATCATCCACTCATCTACGGGACAATTTGCCAAGTGTATCCTTCATTCTAGCAATCATCCACTCATCTACGGGACAATTTACCAAGTGTATTCCTTCATTCTAGCAATCATCCACTCATCTACGGGACAATTTGCCAAGTGTATTCCTTCATTCTAGCAATCATCCACTCATCTACGGGACAATTTACCAAGTGTATTCCTTCATTCTAGCAATCATCCACTCATCTACGGGACAATGTACCAAGTGTATTCCTTCATTCTAGCAATCATCCAATCATCTACGGGACAATGTACCAAGTGTATTCCTTCATTCTAGCAATCATCCACTCATCTACGGGACAATTTGCCAAGTGTAGTCCTTCATTCTAGCAATCTTCCACTCATCTACGGGACAATTTACCAAGTGTATTCCTTCATTCTAGCAATCATCCACTCATCTATGGGACAATTTACCAAGTGTATTCCTTCATTGTAGCAATCATCCACTCATCTACGGGACAATTTGCCAAGTGTACCTGTATTCCTTCATTCTAGCAATCTTCCAGTCATCTACGGGACAATTTACCAAGTGTATTCCTTCATTGTAGCAATCATCCACTCATCTACGGGACAATTTGCCAAGTGTATTCCTTCATTCTAGCAATCATCCACTCATCTACGGTACAATTTGCCAAGTGTATTCCTTCATTCTAGCAATCATCCACTCATCTACGGGACAATTTGCCAAGTGTATTCCTTCATTCTAGCAATCATCCACTCATCTACGGGACAATTTACCAAGTGTATTCCTTCATTCTAGCAATCATCCACTCATCTACGGGACAATTTGCCAAGTGTATTCCTTCATTCTAGCAATCATCCACTCATCTACGGGACAATTTACCAAGTGCATTCCTTCATTCTAGCAATCATCCACTCATCTACGGGACAATTTGCCAAGTGTATTCCTTCATTCTAGCAATCATCCACTCATCTACGGGACAATTTGCCAAGTGTATTCCTTCATTCTAGCAATCTTCCACTCATCTACGGGACAATTTGCCAAGTGTATTCCTTCATTGTAGCAATCATCCAATCAATCTACGGGACAATTTACCAAGTGTATTCCTTCATTCTAGCAATCATCCACTCATCTACGGGACAATTTACCAAGTGTATTCCTTCATTCTAGCAATCATCCACTCATCTACGGGACAATTTACCAAGTGTATTCCTTCATTGTAGCAATCATCCACTCATCTACGGGACAATTTACCAAGTGTATTCCTTCATTCTAGCAATCTTCCACTCATCTACGGGACAATTTACCAAGTGTATTCCTTCATTCTAGCAATCATCCACTCATCTACGGGACAATTTGCCAAGTGTATTCCTTCATTGTAGCAATCATCCAATCATCTACGGGACAATTTGCCAAGTGTATTCCTTCATTGTAGCAATCATCCAATCATCTACGGGACAATTTGCCAAGTGTATTCCTCATTGTAGCAATCATCCAATCATCTACGGGACAATTTGCCAAGTGTATTCCTTCATTGTAGCAATCATCCAATCATCTACGGGACAATTTACCAAGTGTATTCCTTCATTCTAGCAATCTTCCACTCATCTACGGGACAATTTACCAAGTGTATTCCTTCATTCTAGCAATCATCCACTCATCTACGGGACAATTTACCAAGTGTGTCCTTCATTCTAGCAATCATCCACTCATCTACGGGACAATTTGCCAAGTGTATTCCTTCATTCTAGCAATCATCCACTCATCTACGGGACAATTTACCAAGTGAATTCCTTCATTCTAGCAATCATCCAATCATCTACGGGACAATTTGCCAAGTGTATTCCTTCATTCTAGCACACACTTTGTGGAGGGACCGTGATTCTAGCACACACTTTGTGGAGGGACCGTGATTCTAGCAATCATCCACCATCAATGAGACAGTCAACCTGTTGAAGTTTATTTCTTCAATTTACTAACTGCCAGTGATAGTAATTGTCCAACTTTTGGCAAGTCTATATGACTCATTGTCTGATTTATGATATTGGCAATATGGTACACTGTGATGTCATTGTGTTCCCACCCATTGTCTAGGACTTGTAACAAAACAAATCACATGTCTATATATAATGATGACAGTGTGATCATATTATTCTCCCACAGTCATTATTTTATAAAATGTCAACTTCTCACTCTGCTGTATGACAAAGAGTTATTTTCTATTGGTTGAAACATTAACTTTAAACTGTTGCAACACTACTGGGCAACAGTGAACAATAACCTGTGCAAATTATGGTACTAAGGGGTCCAGTGATGTAGAAAGTACAACCAGCAAAAACAACCAGCTGTCAGATAATCATTTGCCAGCTGTGAAAATTATTGGCATATTACAATACATTGTATCGGGACATTTCGCACAAACTTAATATACACACAGGACTTTGCTTTTATTTTTGCCACCTGTAACCAAAATTTTCTACATCCCTTAGGGGAGAAATATATTAGCTAAAATATCTTAAATTATATATAGATTGGCTATTATCTGCCAGTTGGTATGACCATAGACAGTCTGTGGTATACAACAAGTGAATGAATAGATTGTAATATGAATTTTATGCAAAGCACCTTAGACTTCACAAAAATGATATATAAAAATGCCATTATTTACTCCAGCCGTCATATCTACAGATGAGAAAACTAGTTTGAAATCATTTTGTGTGTAATACTTTCACTTACAGGAACAGCTCATTTTGTGTACAAAAAGTTGACAACATGATGGCATTGATTGTTGATGAAATTTTTGACATGGTGAAATTGACCAAAGTTGTAAAGACAACACAAGAATTAGTCACAGAATCATATAAGTCGAGATATTACAGTCTGTGGTTGCAGGCAAAGGTCAACGATGAATAAGGTCAGCAAAGAGAGCTTTATCATCGAAATAATCAGTGCCTATCAAATAGATTGTTTACTTATTACAGAACAGAAGAAGATATAGCTAATGCCAATGGATGCAGATGCAGTCCTTCCATTGATTAAAAACCCCAGAAAAATCTAGGGTTTATGATTATTTACAATGTATGGTACTTGTCCCAAATCACCAATGTAATCTTAATTGTCCCAAATCACCAATTTAATTTAATCTTTTTTTATCTTTAGAGTTTTAGGAGGTGCAATAAATGCATTGTCCATGGAGTGATCATGCATAGCCTTTACATTGGTTTGCATTGAATCATTGGCAACACGGGAACCAGACACACTCACTGTCTAAGTTAAGGAGTTGCCAACAATGTCATGTCAGGTGTATGGTCTGTCAGTAATATCAGTCAAGCACACACACACAAAAACTCTGTGAAGAATTGTCTGGAAGAAGGTCAGGCCACAAGATCTACGTAAACAATGTTTCCAAATGATGCATTCTGGACAACTATCAATTATGTTTGTTGATATATTGGGTTGCTATGACTACATGTGATCTATTTCCTTCCAGATAATGTTATTGTACTGATATTACCACCTGACAGCTTTGGCAACACCTCAATTTGGACATTAAAAATACTGTGTCTAGTTTCAGTATTGCCAATGGTTCAATGCAAATCGCTGTAATTATGTACCACATGCCTTGTGATGACATAGTTGACAGTTGTCATGGCAACAGAAAGAAAAAGGTTCAAGTGTCAAAGAGATGTAAATAACTCTATAAATTAATGATCACCATGGCAATAAACAAGACTCAAGTGACTCCTCAGCCGTTCTAAACCCTGACTATATAAACATTTTCATCTAACTTTAAATTTAAGATGGCTTTCGATTGACTTCTAAATTTTCAAGTCCTTATTCATTCAACATTCAGGACAATATATTACACAACTACCAGCATTTTTCATGTACAATAATCATAAGATTGATCATCAAATCTGAATGTATTATGGCTTTGTAAGTTTGCAACAAGTGAAATGGAAGGGCAAACATTGATTTATCATGTTGTGGATCTTAGCATTTGATGTCAAGCAACCAATTCCATCAGTAAAATTAGACAATTGTAAAAAATATCCATGGCAACATAATTACACCCACCATATCATTCTTAGCATTAATTCTGGTTCCTTTGATGGTTGCCTTAGCTTGTCCATGTGTGCCCATAGGAACCTAAATGCATGTTTTTACTTGAAAACATCAAGAGACTATAACCCCCAAGCCCCACCCCCACGATGAATTTATAGTTATCAGCATTGTAAACACCATGGCCGTAGCCTGACCATTGTGTGTGTGTGTGTGTGTGTGTGTGTGTGTGGGTGTGGGGGGGGGGGGCAGAAACTAGCTTAGATAAATTTGGGTAATTTACATAAATTTACATATTTTGCATATTATTTGGTGTCACGCATCCATTTGATATATGTCCTTGTCATTAAGAAAACTAAGCTATAACAATAATTTAGTTTATATGTGTGATATAAAGTTAACGCCTATTACCAAATGGCCAAAGTTTATAAAAATCACACCTCACTGACTTTAATCTGGCATCTTTCCTCTCTATGGCTATCAGGCTATCATGATTATAAACATGTTCATTATGATTTTTTGTTTCTTTCTGTTCGATTCTGATTCGGACTTAGTGATAAGTAAATTTCAAATTTTCTCTCCAACAAACACTCTTTACCTATAAACTTGTATAGGTAGAGAGTGAATGTTTGGAGAGAGTTGCATTGGGTCAAATAATGATAGTGTCCTTATAGTGTTTCTTAGGACATCTACATTACGTTTGAAACAACAACACAATAGTTATGTTCGTTGAATTTTATTTGTCAACAACAACATGACTAATATCAACATAAACAACAATACAAATGACAACAACAACAACAAAAACAATCAGATTTCTTGGTTCCCTATAGGAACACCAGAATTCTGAGTGAGCTTCATGATCAGCTATTTCGCCTCCAGTTAAACACTGAGTTTGGGGATTTATTTGAAGAAGTTTTGGGTACTGTTGCTGCATTAGAAGCCTACTTTGAAAATGCAACAAATTCAATAAACCACAGCAACAATAGAAATAATAGCGAACAGTCAGTGCAAGTACAGAGACACTTGATGTTAAAGCATTGGATTCAAAGCACGCATGCTGGGAATCGCCCCAGAAATATTAGCAATTTTATCAGCATCGCTGTGAGAAAAACTTGCACTTTTCTCAAAAATTCCAGGGAGAGGCAGCTGCCCCCTTGGCCACCCCCACATCAAGCTACGACTACCCTTATGGCTATGCACACATCCACATGATTATGTCATTGTCTCATGTTAACATTATACTTTTTCAGTGATCGACGCATCAGGAAAGATTGGTGCCGGCTTTACTGATGGTAACATGGGCTGGCTTGGTTCCTTTGAATTGTGCAGAAATTTCAGTGATCTTCATTACTGCCATACTCAACTACCAATTCATGTTTCAATGTATAATGCTGTAAGTAGAACATAAATCTCTCCCATATCAAAGTTCTGGTGTGCCATTAAAAAATAGAATCTGATCTTAGATCCTCAGAATCAATTGACATCATGATAGATAAGATAAACCACAGTATGTTTATTAAATTATTTATGAGACTTCTGTATAATGTGGTGCTTATACTTGACAATGGTACAATGTAGCTGTCCTGTTTTTCAGTGGAACATGCTTTTGAGATATGATTTCAAAGAAATGATGATTTTCTAAATCTATCATTTGCTGTGATGTTAAGAACTCTCTACCGTATATCCACATGAACATTTCAAAGGTACATCATTTTCAGTCCAAGCCTGTTTTACCATTAGCAGGGTGTAATGACTGTATCAATGTATCTATGTTATGAAGTTTGTTTGCCCAAACTTTAAACTGTAGTCTTTGACCCTACCGTATTTGACATTCCATATTTGTCTACCATTATTGCTACGTTCAGACAGGTAAAATTGAAACGCTTCTGCAACACTATTTGTGATTTGTAAACACAGGGGATTAATAGTTTGAGTCCGCTTGCGTCCATACTCACAAAATTAAGCCATTGTTTTGGTGTTTAAGACGTCTTAATGCGCCCTCTCGAGTTCAAAAGGTGTGTATGACCAAGCATACGGCATGGTAATAAGATGGCTGAAATGAACGACGTCGTACTGCCCGTCTTCTGTTTTTTACCTGCTGCATATGCGGTCCAAACCGAGTCATCGTCGTTTTAATGATCTGAATGCAGACCAAATGCAATCGTTAACCGATTTAGCCCTTGCGTTTGATGCGTTCAGAACTGTAATAAAGGGAAAACGGCTCCACGTTTCACCTACACTATTTTTCGTTCTCTGTGTTCATGTTTTATTTTGTGCGTTTGGCTATTGGTGTAGATATAAGCCATGGCGAGGCGTAGAAGTAATCTAGATGTCGAATGACAGTGTGATCCTTTGACGCTACGTTTCGAAACCAGTGTGGTCTCTTCCCCAGTCGCTTTTTGATATTTTCTCCCCTTGGATTTTTGTTTCACTGTTTGTGGCTTAATCATTGTCAGTGTTTTGTTCGTCCAGTAAGGAGGCTAGAATATTTATATTCGAGTCAGTTGATTGTTTCATTTTGTTTGGTCTTTTCTGTAAGATTGTGTACTTGTACATTTATGAGCTTGTCGCCAATGTTTGGATTTCTTTTGTATGCGATGATCAGTTTCATCGTGAATAAATTATTTAGCGTTTGATCTTTTTCTATTTCTTCCTAGTTCTTCAGGAGTGCTTGTTTGATGTCTTTTGTTTTGATATGTGGACTATGTGTGGTAGAAAATATCACTTTATTAGTGTTGTTGCTGTGTGTTTGTTTGTGATTTAAATGTGTTCTTCGTGTTGCGTAATTTGTTTCCGCATTGATGTTCGATATTTCTTGTTGTGAATATCCTCGTTGTAGCAATTTTTCATTAAATGTTTTGACTTTGTTGTTAAAGTCCTCTTCGTTGTTACATGTCCTCATGTACCTTAATGTTTCGCCTTTGATCAGGCCCTTGAAGGTTGATTTTGGATTACATGATTTTCTGTGTAAGAACTGGAATGTATCTGCTGGTTTTGTGTGCGTTCTATAGTGTCTAGTATGTTTTCGTTGTTGTATCGTTGACCTTTGTAATGACTGGGTGAAGATATGTTATTTCGTGTGAAGAACTTTCATATGAAAATTTGAAAGAAGGATGCATCTTTTAAATTACTGTTATAAATTTGTGGAGTTTGTGATCCGTTCCAATGAAGATTAGGAAAATATCGTCTCTGAATCTACATCATAGTGATATTTTTGTTGTGTGTTCACATATGATTTCCAGTTCTAATTCGTGAAACGTGATGTCGATTGGCAATCTCGGGTGACGGTGACGATCCCATTGCGCACCAACATGTTTGTTTGTAGAATTCGTTGTTAAATTCGAATGTGTTGTTTTTCAGAATAATGTTTAGCATAGCTAACAGGTATTCTGTTGGCGTTTCTACTGGGATTGACAGATGGCCGATTACCGAGGATCTGAGACAGTTATTCGAAGAAAGGCATCGGTATTCTGCCTTTGCCGCTCCGTTTGTTGGGGGACACCGCAACATTGCACTTATGATATCCGATATTTACGGCTACTAGACTATAGGCCTACAGTATCGAAGTTAGATTGGCTTAGCTAGATCTATAAAGGGCTGAAATCTCCGATAAATATCGGATACTTAGCGCGATTTGACAGAATCTAGTATCGTCTAGTATAAAAGCAAGAGTCAGTCCTGGAAGTCGGGTTTGACCAGAACTTTTAAGGTGGTGAAATCTCTGATAATGTATATCGGATATTACGCGCGATTTGACAGAATCTAGTATCGCAGGGTTTTCAGTAGAAATTTGCCCAGGCGGAGAAATGTAAATTATAGGTGAAGAAGGAAGCCGAGGTTGGAGTGGGGACGTCGTGTCGAGGCAGTGGCAGCATAACATTGGCAAGGTACCTCGAACAGCACTTTATACAGTTTTGTTGAATGTCAGTGTAAATAAGTTTGTATTTTAAAAACAAAAACTGATTGCATCGTGTTCATTTTCAAATTGACCGGCTACTTTCGTACTTTGGCTGGCTACTTTTCAGCTCTGTGTCGCTCCCTGGCCCGGAAATTTTGGTTTTGATAATAGCCTAATATTTTGATTTTTTTGATGGCCTTGCAAGCCGGAGATAATATGTCAGAAGTGCCGATGTGGCTATATCATGTAGTCTAGCAATTTACGTGGTGAACTTGTTCCTATCACTGTAGTACCGCGATCAGGGGACGTGTTGTACTGGGAATCGCTCTCGAGGTCAACCTTACTTGCCCGATCACAGGCCGAATTATTCGATATTCCAACGTTCACATCGGGTAAAGCCCAAATTGCTGTAAACCAGTACGCGCGCACCCGGAGTATGTCATGTGGTTGCAAGCTTGTCCTGTAAACCAGTACGCGCGCACCCGGAGTATGTCATGTGGTTGCAAGCCTGTCACACGAGTACCAGTAGGAAGTACGCCCTCTGTGGGTCACCTTTCTCGTCCGAACAGAATAGCATTGATCTTTATTGAACCGTATGCCACTCTGGCATATTAGCACATACAATAAAGATATTGAACTTCAAGTGAACATGTTATGCAGAGTTGCCTTGCACTTACAGGTATTACTGGTGAGACGTCTCGTGTCTTGCCTGAAAAATGTCAATAATTTTTAGGTTTTGGTAGAGCAATTGGGTGTGAATTTATTAGAATCCCTTTTTTTCTGATGATGAAACAAGACAGGAACAACAGTGACACAGGATCATGTTTACTTTCCAAGATTTTATTCATTTCAACAATTCAAGATTACAACTAGTAACAACACAATTTTACATGATCAAACTTTCTAAGGTTAACAAAGGACGAAGAGTGAATAAAATTAATGTTTTCCTGTGGTAAAAAACTTACTTAGGGAGTCGTCATTATTTACGGCCTTTGGGGCGGGGGAGTCTGGGGAATTTCATGGTATTCTGAAATTTCGAGTAAACCCCCTGCCAACCCCGATGCATTTGAGTAACCCAGTCTCTAACACAGAAATTAGATCCCTCCCCACCCCCTTACTTAGAAGAGTTGAATATCAAGACATGTATTTGTAACATTTACAGCAATAGTAAAGACCTTTCATATCTGCTAGAATATCATCGGTTACCTCATGACGGTTGAAAAAGATGAAACCAGCAAAAGGAAATTCAAAGTCACAATAAAATGTAGATACAAAAGCTCATGCTGTAACCACTATCCAACCATATAGTATTGTTTACCATACAGTCTTGTTTACTTTGGATGGGTATCATGACAAGGTTTTCACTAAGATATCTGAAAGGGCAGAATTTGAAAGTACAGGAGAACATGCAGGAGGCTGGGGGGCATTGTCAGAGGAGATGTACCCTCTCATGTCGAAAATTTGAGAGATTGATGTGTGCAATAATGCAGTCTGGTGCAATAAGAGAGATGTTATCAATTTGTGTAATACTATTAGAACACCCCAAGGGGGGAAGCGTGAGAGGCATGTCTCCTCTCCCGCGTCGAAAATTTTGAGAAATTAATGAGTGCAATGATGCAGTTTGGTGCAATATTAGGTGTTTTCTATTTGTTTTTACTAAGTAAAACTTTTAGAACACCCCAGGGGGAGAGGAAGTGAGAGGGGTGTCGCATCAAAAATTTTGAGAAATTGATGAAATGGTGCAATCTGAGAGGTATTTCAATTCATTTTGTACCAAAAATTGAGCAACCCCCTTCTTTCTCTCCACATTTTGATCAAACCCCTTGTAGCTTTCAATTTTTTGAGTGACTACCCTCACATTCCTCTGAACCCCCCAGGCCCTTATTTTAAATTACTCTAAAAGATCCCATTAAATATTCTTGATTGCCTTAGAACTAACTTTGTGAACAACATGTACAGTAAAAGTGGTCAACTTTGATGCAGTCTTGCTGATGCATTTTTATGGGGCTTGAACTCATAATATCTACAATACTAATTCGCCTGGCTTAGCAGTCAGTTAAAACCCCTACATATAGGTGTTTCAACAAGCAGCCTGGTGGCTCATGTAGCTGTGCTGTGATAATATTCAAGATAATCCATAGGATAGCTACAGGTGTGTGCCTTAATCAGGCAAAACAACAATTGGCAATAATAACAATAGTAATAAATATCAATTTCTGCAAGTCATTTAAAAATATACCACAAAGGGCACAGTGTTGCTCCTATTTAACAAACAATATGAGGTATTACTATTACTATAAATGCTATTGTGTTTGCAAAGAGTTTGAACTTTCAATTTACGCAGGCAGAATTCCGTTTTAACAGCCACTTTTAAATTGTGTAGATCAACAGTAAAATTTGATGGTCCTTGCTTGAAATGTTTGGATGATTTACTCGGAGTTAAGTTATATACACAGATGAGCCAAGAATACAATGTGCAATATACACACCAAATAAACAACTGGTGAGAAGGAAACTTACAACAGCTCCATTAACTTTCAAATGTTGGACGTCAGAGAAAAATTGAAAGATTTCCATAACTTCTTAGTTGTACGAGTAGTATGTGTAACATTAAATGTGAAAACTCTTTGGTTTCAGATAAAAATGTGCAACTTAATATTTTGACAATTACTGCAAGCAAATAGTAAGTCAACATTGTCTACAGCAAGTTCAAAGCAGACAACCACTGGTAATTGGTCAATGATAACTGATAAATTTGAACCTTGGAAGGAGTAAATATATGCAGGGTACTGATCAAAAAACAATATGGTGTCAGAGGGATATGTCGTCAACATTAATATCATTGTTTACTCTGTTTGTGTGGTGAAGTGACCTGATGTCATCATTCATCACTCATACTATTCAACCTGTACATGATTTCACTCGGCTGCCTCAATCTTTGTGAAGATTTACTTAATTAAGTGATGACATGACAGGTGTTTTGTTTATGTAACAAATGATTGGAGCTAATACAAATAAACTGCAGTCTGTTTTAATGGTATGGCGCATCTTGCCATATGCCTTCTTGTGGATTGAAATTCCTCATCAGTGTTTGGGGTTTCCTCCATGAAATATTTGCTAAAGTTGGTCCACTACATAAAACATAGCCTCACAACTTTTTTCTAGATCATATTTCACTACAAATTGACACCAAATAAAACTACATTATTTTCAGTGTCTTCAAAATTGTTTTCGGGGTTGATATAGGTCATTCAAGCTTGCAGACTAATATATTGGCTCCAAAAATAAAAAATCATGGGTTCCCCCATTTGAAAAATGATTTGGCTTAGGTAGTCTCCAGGGATTTTTATAAGAAAATGCAAAGCTATCAGATAAACACCAATTAGACAAAAGCACTTTTTGACCAAAATTGACAAAAATTGCTCCAAAAAAATTTGCATTTTCTCGCTGTATAAAATATCTGACTTAAGTCATCCTAAGGACCTGTATACTGAATATCAAAAAGTCTGACAGGGAGTTTTTAAGAAAAAATAGATCTACAATGACAAAAATAATCTCAAAAATACAAAGTTGCATATATATCTTGGCACGATTTTACAAAATCTTATTGATGTCATCCCAAGGGACATGTATAATTAATATAATTGTGTCTGACAAGAACTTTTGAATGATATTTTTGGTTAAATATGACAATAATTGCCTTAAATTTAAGTTTTAAAATATTTCATAACAATGTGGACAAATGTCAATAAGCTTATCCCTGTAGAATAGTATATTTAGATTTCTGTTGCAATACTTCAAGCATAACCATTCCTTTCCTTGACACAAGGTAAACTTCAGCCAACAACACAATTGCGATGTGGTCTACAACAAACCTGAGTGAGAAAAATAGAAATATAGACATAATATTAATACATTTTTGTATATTTCTTTCATCCATGAAAACCTGTGGTAGATAATGTCATAAAATGTATGATATCATGATAGGGCTTAGCCCATAAACTTGTGTACAGTAACATTGGAAATGTAATTCAATAGAATGTAATAGTTCAATGATCATAGGAGTTCTGTGTTTGGATAAAAAATATTTGTTAAAATACTCTTACTTAGCACTGGTGTTGATGAACTCCCCTGCTTATGCATGTGGCTCCTTGTTGAGTCTGATAACCCAGCATACTCTGCACCAGGATGCTGATGTTTAAAACAAGTCCTTACGGATCTAATGGATGCTTTCCAATATCAGTGCAATCACACATACAAATGCTATGTTGACAAGCTAAATATTGTTTTTTAAACATTCTTTTTGTAGTAAAATAACAACTTACAAAGGACAAATGTAAATAATGAAAAAAATTATCAAAAGTAAGCATTACAGGCCCTCTAAATTTTGAGAGTTGTAATATAATAACTTACACAATTATCCCAAAACCATTCACCGGATACAGCTCAAGTTGTAACTACAAAATGGTACACCAATGTGAGAAGGAACATATGTACATAATACCCTACTTACATTGATGTTTCTTTCACATTCCTCTTCCAAAACAAACTTCTTACCATCTGTTGTTAAGGCATTGTCATAGCATTCAAAGATACTGTCAAAATAAATGAAAATCCATTATTACATCAGAATACACACCGTTAACAGACGTTTCACATTAGAAATTAGTCTTTTTTAATAGTCTCTGTTTTCAACAGACATGCCATAAACCTTCAAAAGACAGTTTATGTTTTACTTTGCATATAAAAAATGATACCAATCTTGGTTATATATAAGTGGAGCTGACAACAGTTGCCCTAAATGGACACGTGACACATATGATTTGAATAAAATATCACTTTTAACATGGTGGTCATTTCCTTCTTTTGGCAGGTTACTTTTTAACATATTTTACAGTACATGATCCTCATACAAATTAAATTGCCTCTTATTCAAAATGTAAGAACTTTATTGGCAAACAAAAAAAGTTTTGTTTAACAGCATTTAAAGAAAATAATGTGAAAATTGAAGACAATTTGACCAAGTCAGTATGGAGTTAAATTGTTTGGAAATCTTGAAATTGGAGGAATAGAGAAGCCAGGAAATTGGGTGATTTGCAAATATTTGCAAAAATTAACACTTCTTTATCAAGCAGCCTACGACAGCTTGACAACCTTGAAGATGAACCCAACCAATATTTTAATCTTGGGTTAACAAATTCATTAAAATTGAATGAACATTTGCAAAAAAGTGATTTAGGAGCGAAATACCCTGTGTTGGGTGCAGCGCCCCTTATATAGCAAGTTTTATACCGCTGCAAAGTCTCTGTGCAACCAGGTGACACATTCTGACTCAGCATGATCTAAAAGCAGATTCCTGCATACAATTTTGATTTGAAAACTTGAATCATGTTGTAATAGCATAAAAAGAGCAAAACCAAGGAGAAACTCAGAAGTCAAAGCCTTATAAGGGTAAGAGAGATGCATCACATGACTCCGTGCAACCAGGTGACACATTGTGACTCAGCATACTCCATAAGCAGACGATTGCATAAAATTTTAATTTTAAAACTTCAATCACTTTGTAATAGCATAAAAAGATGAAAACCAATGTGAAAACTTAGAAGTCACAGCCGTAGCAGAGTAAGAGAGATCCATTGGAGTCTCCGTGCAACCAGCTGACACATTGTGACTAGACTCAGCATGCTCTAAACGGAGATCATGCATACAATTTTGATTAGACAAGTTAAATAAGTTAGTGACAGAATACAAAGATGAAAACCAATGAGAAAACTTAGAAGTCACAGCCTTGTCAGGGTAAGAGAGATGCACCAGAGTTTCCGTGCAACCAGGTGACATATTGTTACTAAGCATGCTCCAAATGTAGATCCTGTAAAACAATTTGATTAGACAAGTTAAATCAGTTGGTGATAGCACACAAAGATAAAAACCAATGGAAAAACTTAGAAGTCACAGCCTTAGCAGAGTAAGAGAGATGCACCGGAGTCTCCGTGCAACCAGGTGACACATTGTCACCCAGCGTGCTCCAAATGCAGATCCTGCATAATATTTTGAATAGACAAGTTAAATCATGATCAGTTAGTGATAGCATAGTATAAAGGTGAAAACTAATGGGAAAAGAAGTCTCAGCCTTAGCAGAGTAAGAGAGATGCGCCAGAGTATCCGTGCAACCAGGTGACACATTGTGACTCAGCATGCTCCAAACGCAGATCCCTCATAAAATTTTGATTAGATAAGTTAAATCAATTATTGAAGCATTCAAAGATGAAAACCAATGAGAAAACTTAGAAGTCAGAGCCTTGTCAGTGTAAGAGAGATGCACCGGAGTATCTGTGCAACCAGGTGACACATTGTGACTCAGCATGCTCGAAATGCAGATCCTGCATACAATTTTGATTAGACAAGTTAAGTGATAGTATAAAAAGATAAAAACCAATGAAAAAAATTAGAAGTCACAGCCTTACCATAGTGAGAGAGATGCACCGGAGTCTCCGTGCAACCAGGTGACACATGAATTAATTTATTAAAGCTAATACATCAGAACACACTGACAATAAAGACAAACATATTTAGCTGCCTACCTCCATAAGGTACTGAGGATTTCATGTGGGCCTGAATGTGTCTTTTTACTTTCCACTTGTATTTCGTAGGACTAAACATCTTCACTGGGCAAAGCTTGCAGGACATATCTGCTTCTCTGCAGTCTCTAATGCTTCGAGCATATTTTACAGTTGTTACTGAAGCATGCATCCTATGATGAAGAGAAAAGTGATAATGTAAAACAAGGCTAAACACCTTAATGCTTTTAAATAAGTAGACTTTGATGTGTTTCAAGACATCTCTTTGACTCTTTTGACACAACTGTGAAACAACTGGTGAACATGCTAACTATTATTGCTCTCAACGATGGTAAAAGAGCTAGTGTATACCGCTGTGCGTAACACCCCTAAGGTTAAAGTGATCAGTCTAACCATGGAGGTAGCAGAGATTTTAAAAGTCAAACCTTCATTGGTTTCAATACGGATAAAAAATGTGGCTAAGAGATTTGCTATTGATATTTAGCAGTGCCATGAATACAAAAGCAAGCACAGTAGTTTGGCACACGCTTTGTACGGCTTTGCACCATAACAATCACACAACAAAGTGCTGAATCTTTGAATTCTAGCTCTACCGGTAGAGGTCGATCATGATGACTGATGTATGTAGACTTGGTTTCGTCTGACCTCTGAATTTTAAAATCGCCTGCATGTTAACACCATGCACCAGAGATATATGAGAAATCGTATCCTTGCGTTGTGTTACAAGCCTACAATCAAGAATCGAACGGACCACTATACTTGTACTCACTTGCTTAGAAATGGCACAAATGAAAACGTGCTGTGTTATATTTTGATCACCAGAGCTAAGTCGAGGCACGCTATGTGAGCACACTTGCGCGGACTTTCCACTCTGACCTTTGACATCGAAAACATAACCAAATATGGGTGTGTCGTAGCTAACAACCACCTGACAAATTTTGCAACCAGATGACAGGACTCCCTAACGCGCGTACTCCCTCTATCCAAAATTGGACTAACGTACAATTACGTTATGCCCGCGAATAGCCGACCATTTCCGAATGAAGCCGACTTTTGTTTCGCTCAAACGCGGAAGAGAAAGTCGACGCTTGAGAGCTTTGTTTTCTGCGTATAGAGTAGGGCCTTGTCTGATGGGTTTGGTAGGTTTTGATCAAATCTAAAGCGTCCAAAGTTACTTAGTCTCATTTTTCATACTTTGAAACGCCATGTTAGTCCATCCGTGGTCAAACACGATGTCAATATTCAAGTCGATCGACATCGCGTTTTGTGGAGGGGCCGTGGTTGTGTGCATCGCGGAAGAGAAAGTCGACGCTTGAAAACTCTGCTTTTCTGCTTAAGAGTATAGGACTTTGTCTGTTGGTTTTGGGAGGTTTTAGATCAAATCTAAAATTACTTGGTCTCACTTTTCGTACTTTTGAAACGCTGCGTCGATCACAGTGTCAAATTTCAGGTCGACCGATGTGTATTGTGTTACAATTGACTGCCGGTGCTTTGTACACACACGGTGTTGTACAGGCTGGCGTTCGGCGTCGTTAGTTTGAGTTGAAATTTAGCTCTCTTTTTCAATAATATTCAACATCACCAAAAAATCCATATCAGCTCGCTGATTCGTTTTATTGAGAAATTAGTACAGTGAATTAAAATCACTGAAAATTATGTTCCTATATTTCATTGAATTGATTAAACTGTTTGATTTTACTGTATCGAATCTATACTATCGCGATAGTATAGATACAGTAAAATCAAACAGTTTAATCAATTCAATGAAATATAGGAAAATAATTTTCAGTCTAATATCGTAGCTGGAGTCAGTCCTTGGAAGTCGGGTTTGACCAGAACTGAAAGGTGGTGAAATCTCCGATATATCGGATATTTATGCACGATTGGAATGAATTCAGTATCATCCAGTATTGCAGCTAGAGTCAGTCTTGGTAGTCGGGTTGACAAGAACTGTAAGGTGGTGAATCTCCGATATATATCGGATATTTACCTGCGATTTGAATGAATCTAGTACCGTCTAGTATCGAAGCTAGAGTCAGTCCTTTGAAGTCGGGTTTGTCCAGAACTGTAAGGTGTTGAAATCTCCGTTATATATCGGATATTTACGCGCAATTTGACAGATTCTAGTATCGCTAGTATCGAAGCTAGAGTCAGTCCTTTGAAGTCGGGTTTGGCCAGAACTGTAAGACGGTGAAATCTCTGATATATATCGGATATTTACGCGCTTATTTGAATGAATCTAGTACCGTCTAGTATCGAAGCTAGAGTCAGTCCTTGGAAGTCGGGTTTGTCCAGAACTGTAAGGTGTTGAAATCTCCGTTATATATCGGATATTTACGCGCGATTTGACAGATTCTAGTATCGCTAGTATCGAAGCTAGAGTCAGTCCTTGGAAGTCGGGTTTGGCCAGAACTGTAAGACGGTGAAATCTCTGATATATATATCGGATATTTACGCGCGATTTGAATGAATCTAGTATCGTCCATAATATTCAACATCACCAAAAATCCATATCAGCTCGCTGATTCGTTTCATTGTGAAATTAGTACAGTGAATTATAAATCACTGAAAATTATGTTCCTATATTTCATTGAATTGATTAAACTGTTTGATTTTACAGTATCTATACTATCGTCTGGTATCGTAGCTGGAGTCAGTCCTTGGAAGTCGGGTTTGACCAGAACTGAAAGGTGGTGAAATCTCCGATATCGGATATTTACGCACGATTAGAATGAATCCAGTATCATCCAGTATCGCAGCTAGAGTCAGTCCTTGGTAGTCGGGTTTGACAAGAACTGTAGGCCTAAGGTGGTGAAATCTCCGACATACCGTAGGCCTACATCGGATATTTACTTGCGATTTGAATGACTCTAGTATCGTCTAGTATCGAAGCTAGAGTCAGTCCTTGGAAGTCGGGTTTGTCCAGAACTGTAAGGTGGTGAATCTCCGATATACCGTATATCGGATATTTACCTGCGATTTGAATGAATCTAGTACCGTCTAGTATCGAAGCTAGAGTCAGTCCTTGGAAGTCGGGTTTGTCCAGAACTGTAAGGTGTTGAAATCTCCGTTATATATCGGATATTTACGCGCGATTTGAATGACTCTAGTATCGCTAGTATCGAAGCTAGAGTCAGTCCTTTGAAGTCGGGTTTGGCCAGAACTGTAAGACGGTGAAATCTCTGATATATATCGGATATTTACGCGCTTATTTGAATGAATCTAGTACCGTCTAGTATCGAAGCTAGAGTCAGTCCTTGGAAGTCGGGTTTGTCCAGAACTGTAAGGTGTTGAAATCTCCATTATATATCGGATATTTATGCGCGATTTGACAGATTCTAGTATCGCTGGTATCGAAGCTAGAGTCAGTCCTTGGAAGTCGGGTTTGGCCAGAACTGTAAGACGGTGAAATCTCTGATATATATATCGGATATTTATGCGCGATTTGAATGAATCTAGTATCGTCCATGGGGTTCTGTCATAGTATCGATATTAGAGTCCCCAAATCGCCGGTAAATATCGGCAATTTCATAGACGCGGCTTCCCATGGAACAACCACAGTTCATTCTAGTATCGTCTAGTATAGATATTAGTCCCGAAATCGTCGATATGTCAAACTGCGATACTAGATTGTAAATATCCGATATTTAAAAATTGTGCAAAGTCGCGCCTTCATGGCCTGTTGCTGTCGACAACTTCTTTGTATTTTAGCTTCAGTGCCTTGAGCTTGCAGTGGCACTGATCTGCTGTCCGGTTTAAACCTCTCTGTAGATCCTTTTCTGCAATTTTTTTGTACACGAGGCTGTTGCGACACATTCTCTTTAGCATTCTTTGAATGCTTTCGTCTGCCGAGACTCAGATCAGCAAACCTATTCGGTCGTCTGACCAGTTATTTCCACGAGATGTATAGAGCTGTGTTCGGCAGCCATGACCAACGTGAATATTGTATGTTGGTTGTTGTTTGTTTATGTTACAAATACCTGTCGCGTGAGGGCGTTTGAAACGCCTCTGAAGCGGCTCGGTCCGTCCACACAGCGATTTGCGGATAGAGTTAATCCCTACAACGGCTCAGGTCGGGCCGACTAAACCGTCTCAAATCTGAAACGCTTCAGAACCACTTCGGAAGGTATATCTAACCCAGGTAATGCTACACAGATACCCAACCATTGTTTTGACATTCAAATGATGCACTTTGATCAATGTGTATCATTATTTAAAGTAGAAATGTGATCTGCCTTCCTTCAATGATTGTTTGGTGAAATTTTTATCATTGAAAACAGTGGAAAGTAGCAAAGTGACTCAAAGTTTAGGTTTTGTAAGTCAGGTCAAGCAATTATGTGCATCTTTTATTCTGTGGGACAAAATAAAAAAAATATTTTATGTAAACTTGTTCTACCAACTTTTAAACACACTAACCCTAAATATTTTTCATTTAAAAAGAATGTGAAATACCAAATGTTGTTAGTTTGCCTTTGGCACAATAATTAAAAATAATAAGAAAGTTCCTGTATACAAACCCACCTATTACGGTACATGGATGTATGGTACAGGAAACATACTTTGCATTCAATTTGAATTTCACCATTTTGTCACAGTACAAATTACTGTAAGATTGGTTGAAACCACTTTAAAAAGGGAGAGAAATAGAATGTTTTCTCTCACTTGAACAAAAATATTAAGTTTTACTAAAACTTCTAGTCATAAATGTATGAAGTAGCATTTCCTTTTGGCAAATGACACATTTGTTATTTGTCTAAGAAAAACTGCCAATGCAAACAAAATGGTGTTCTATGAATCATGAAATAAATGATAAATGATCTGTGCATGATATCATATTCAAATGTGATCACTGACACGATAAAATATGTTTTAATATATGTGTAGATATGTACATTGAATTCACACTATGGTATTTCTTTAAAAATGGACGTTATACGTGTAGTTGTATTTCCATCATTTCAATGTTGCCAGTAAAGTAGATATCAAGATGATGGCAATGTGAGAGTACTATGGTCAAGTTCAGCTACATTTTAGAATAGTGGCAAGTCACTTGTGGAGCCATGTGATGTAGTGGTATGGCTAAGTAGAGGGATTGTAGTTGTTGATGGGATCAAGTCAGTGTTGGGGCAATGTACATGTACCGGTAGTTGTGAAGTAGAAAGGCTATTGGCAGAGCTGAGTGGTGGGAATAATGGTAATAATGTACCGTACGCGATCAAGTTTTATGTCAGAGCCAAGTGGCCGAATGCTCCAGTATCTAATAAAATGCAGTGCCAAATGCCATTGTAAATGCCATTGTACATGTACATAGACTTTTCAGGTGAAAAACTTTGGTTATCCGTTGTTGAAATAGTTGATAATCCGCACAATTTAAGAACTTTTGTTGATTTGGCATTATCTGTTCGAAAACCAGACAGAAGTTCACACAGCTGTGTATAAGGCAAGATTTAAACAAAGGAACCTTTGTTTAGTCTCACATTTCAGGGTTAGCGGTACAAGGATTTTCAAGTTAGTAGCCACACTTACTCAGTGTGGCTAATTTGGTCCTAATTTAATTAGCAACACGCAACTTTCATTAGCCACACATACTAAATACTGGTAGAAACATATTTCAGTCTTCAAGTTTTTGATGTGATACATTCATAAATACATACACATATACATAAATATATATATATATATATATATATATATATATATATATATATATATATATATATATATAATATATATATATACGAAGTATGCGGTTCGACTTGTCCGATACAAAGTGCTCAATACAAAAGTAGAGCGAGATATATAAGGGATGCTGGAGAATTGATTTTACAATTTCATCTCTACAACGTTGTTTCGTGAGTCGCGAATACACGACGTCTTTGTTTCACGTTTACTTTTTACAAGTTATGATTTCGCAACTCACGAAACAACGTTGTAGAGATGACATTGTAAAATCAATTCTCCAGCATCCCTTATATATATATATATATATATATATATATATATATATATATATATATATATATATATATATATATATATATATATATATGAGATAAGTGAGGTTTTACATTATTTATATATATATATATATATATATATATATATATATATATATAGATATATATAAGAGATAAATGAGGTTATACATTTTTTTTCACTGCAAAGGCTACACAGACAGTAGACATGATGTTTAAGTAAACTAATTAAAACATTTGTAAAAACACATTCAGAGACACACAAGACCTTATAAACATTTTTCAAGAACAGACAAATCATCATTATGTGATTTGGGAAAATTGTTTGAACTCAGACCAAAATAAAAATGAAAAAGAGTAAAATATTGATGAACATGTTACATCCTCATCTATATATACTCTTTTGTTGTTGATTTTGCAAAACCTGTATTGAACTTTATGATCAAGATCCCCAATGGGGATAGGATTTCAATAAAGGCTTACTTCACTTTACTTTATGTGCTCTTACCCTAGTTAAACCCCGATACAGAAAGGTGATGAGCGTATAATAGATCATTACAGTTAATAAGATTACTTTTCCGATCAGAAAAACTATTGAAAAGGTGTTACAACAATGGGACATTGAAGTTCCCGCGACAGCATCGCCAGGAAAATGGCACGTTTTGCCAGTACCTTCATGAATCTGTGTCCCTCCGTACCCCCATTACCTAAATAGAGAATAGTCCCACTCCGCACATCCGCCATTGTTTATTCTCACTCAAGGCCACGATGCGACGTTGGTTTTCCTTCTCTAAATATGCAATTTCATTTGTTTGACGCTATTATCACTTCATCAGTGAAGAGTTTTTACCGGTGACTATTACAACTTTCACTGCTACGTCGTTGTTTTCACAAGATGTAGACCGTTTGATATTGCAATGTCGACTTGCTTTTATCATGTGCAGTCAATGCACATGCCATGCCAGCTGGTTTACGGTTCACACAATGCTGTTGATCGACAGCATACACGACGTCTTTGTTTCACGTTTACTTTTTACAAGTTATGAATAATGTGGAAATTTCACTAAAATGTCGCTGATCCAGGGATTGTGTAATCAGTTTGATTTGATACTGCGATATGAAATACTGTGTCAATAAAGCTCAGAATTGTCGCTGAGTTTTGCTGCTTTTGGCTATGGTTGTCTATCTCAGTATCAACGTGATCGGAAGGCCAGTTCATGGAGATCGCGAGAATGTAATTGTAATATTTTGTCTTCCTTTACAATTTCAAGTAAGCGCTTTAAATAAAGAGTTTTTTTATGTTGTCTTTAGCATATCAGTGGAAAAGCATTAAGATTTGGACTGCTTAGTTTTATCAATTTCGACGAAATCAGCTGTCGCCACGCTTTTGAGATCGTGGCGAATGCCGATGGGTTTTTGTTCGCCACAAACAAGTTTTAGTCGCATTTTGCGACTGTGGCGACCTCTACCGCGAACCCTGGACCATGTAAACCATTTCCTTCCTAATCATTTCCTATTTTGAGAATCTTTGAACTTTTGCCTTTATTAATAGCAAAATAGCTTATTTAGACCTGAGTGGTGTACCTTGTTTTATTCAAAAGCTCTTCATGAAACACAGATATTTGTAGATTTCATGTCACACTACAGGTATCAGTAGACTTGGTACAAGTCTGTGCATGAAAGAAATTTTTCAATGCGGTGTTGTAGAGTTATTGTGATGTAGTGGAGTTCTTGCAATGAAGTGAAGTTATCACAAGGTTGCTGGCATAAACTTAGAGCATTCATTCACCCTAGACATGCACAGATGTTACACTTTCGTACAACTCAGTCAAAACCGTATAGTCTTATTGAGTTGAACTCAACCTCAAACTCATGTCAAAGTGTTTCACATAAAAAGTAACACTAAATTATGCGTAATGACTTGTTGAAATGACTTTATTTTACCAAATCACTGATTTGAACCGAGTGTATGTACAGTACTACCAGTAGCTTTATACGATATTCCTCAAAGGAACCACTGGTCATTTTATTTTTTTAAGAAATAAAAACGCTTTCAAAAAGGTAAAGAGAGAAACTTAATTGAATGTTAATAAAATGATTTAATAGCAGTCAACAGATAAATACATATTGATCATTAATAGAAGTTATGTCTTCTCATTTCAGACTGTACCAGTACAGTGGGGTTTGTGCACTGTGACAGAGTGCAATGAAACAGATGTTGCTAATACTTTAGATCTCTTCATTGGTGGTGAGTTTTCAACATTCAACAAAAATATATAAATGAAAACAAGAAGAATTGCTCTGTCTACTGTTGTTAATTTGGATTTTTGAATTAAATACACAAAATGAACTCTGGGTATTTCCATATCATAATTTCCAAAGTTATCCATCAGGAAATGTGTTCTCATTGTTTGATAACATACAGTAGTGAATTCATTTGTTGCAAACAGTATTTGATAATTGCTTCCATTAATTAATTTACACTGCAGTGACTGGGCATTCAATATTATCAAAATCATGGCGTTTTGTAAAATAATTAAAGGGGAAGTTCACCAATAATTTGAAAATTCTATTCCTGCTTCTATTGTCTGAAATCTGTCAGTTTGAAAACTGTAACTACAACTGTCCTTGTTAGAGTGAGTTATTTTACAAAGTGCATCATATTATTAAATCCAATAAAATAACATATTTTTTCCTACCGTTTGCACACTTGCATGACATAGAAATTTTAGGAACAGAAGCAGCTGTATCTGTGCCCCCAAGTGGTATACCAGTAGCATGTGCCAAAGACCCTCCAAAGCCCCACAGCATTGGCTTCTACTTGACGGTGTAAGTAATTCTACATCATTGCATTTTGTTTCAACTATATTTACATTTTCATATTCTATGAACACCAATGCCTCCCTACCAAGCACTTTCCCTTCAAAGATGAAAATAGTTGGATCCCCAATTTAGAAGGTACATGTAGTAAGTGAAAAAGGGCCTAGCAAATTCATACAATTGATAGTGTATTCAACAACTTATCTTGCTAGGTTTACTGGCACCAGTTATCATGTTTGGTTTACAAGCAATGATAGGTTTACTAGCAGCTAGGTTTACTAGCAGCAGTTATCATGTTTGGTTTACTAGTGCTAGTTATCATTCCTGGTTTCTGGCACTAGTTTTTTGTCACTACTTTGTTTCTGACACAAGCTATCATGCCAGGTTTACAAGTACAACTATTATGATAGCCAAAAAAACTTATCATTACTGTGTCTGGCTGAATTTTGTAAAATGCATTAACTTTTGTAACAGCTCAATTTGTTGCACTCATAGTCAAGGGGAATACATGTATGAGTTGAGGTACTAGTCTGGATTGTAATGCCAAGGAAAGAGTAAAGTAATATACAAATCAGAAATTTCGCTTCAAAACTAATTTTTCATTTTCACAGAATATTAGCATGTCATTTTAATATCGCCATAAACCGAGGTGTCGGTTGTAAACACCACTTTCAATCTTTATTACAAGATGGCAAACAATAAGATTTCAGTGTACAACAATTGAGAAAGTATCCTAAATGGCTTTTGCTATTATTGACTTTTGCAAATTTCTTTGAATTGTTTTTCTCGAAGTGACATCTGAGTACAACCAATAAAGCAAATAAAGCAATAAAAATGCATTTTCTCAAATTCATCAAGCACATTATTTTTTTTCTGGAGTTCAACATTCATTTGATCAAATCAAATTCTTACAATAAAACTCCTTTATTTCAGTGTTTTGTGCTGCATACTTGCATCCTTGATGTTGATTGGATGGTTTCTAGATATCTATCTACAATACGCAGCGAGACGTAGAAGTGGCCTGCCTCTCATTGATAAGAGTTACCAAGAAGATGGTGGTGATGATGAAACAGCTAAACTATTAGCCAATTCAACTAGAACTCAAAATGGAGAACCACATGTGTACTTTGCCAGTAATGAGGAAAATACCAGTGAGTATTTATGAACAAATTGTAAAACAAAAAAGCTATCTTTAATTTGATTTAAACAGCAAAACCTGGACAAAATTGCTTTCAATATTTAATGTGTCAAAGCACATTTTAATCAATCTCCTGCTGAAGTGTGAAGTTACTCGTAAATCAACATTTTCTCCGTACAACAGTAAGACTGTAAGAGCACTTTTTCTTTAGGAAATTGTGAGGAGCAAGGCAAATGAAAAGAAATGACTGATTGCATTTGAAACATCAATGTGATGTACAGTTTTGTTGGGTGTTAAAAAATTAAACAACTAGAAATCCAACTTACTCTGGGGACAGTTTACTCTTCATCATTTACTATGTAACCATGATACAGTTTTAGACGTCTACCTTCTCGACTTTTTTGATTAGTTCAATGATTTACCTCACATTCAACTCACTGACTGTAATTCCATCTGTTTGTTTTTCCATCAGATTTCCTTCAAGAATTCTTTCTTTGCTTTGCATTGAATCGCAATGTTGCCAAGATCATGGATACCAGCCAACCAAAGAAGGCAATACGTTGTTTGCATGGAATTCGTGTACTCAGCATGTTGTGGGTCATACTTGGTCACTCATTTCTTTGGCATTCACTGGTCCCCCTTGGTGAGTATGTTGTTAACACTGTCCTATAGTGTAAATTTGGGCTTTCCAGAGATGATGTGAAAAAAAGAGACTGTGTGTAGTATGGACTGAAGGCTCACTGTTCCAGTAAATGTCAATTTCATGCTCAAGTGACTGTTCATGTAATGCCATACAGTGTAGTTACAGCACTTCAAGTGAAAGTACATGTAAATACAGTGTGCTATCTGATATAACTATCACTACAGAACTACTGTATATTGACAATGCAATGTTCTAGTTAATACAGTCACTACAATACAAGTTGTTGATGGTCCATCGTGATGTAGTGACAGCCATTGCAATACTGTACCCGGTAAGGCAATATCCTGGTGCCTACATGTATATTGCATTGACTGTAAATACAGCATTCTTGTGACCATCTACGGTATGAAGCTTCCTGTATCAGTTCAGACAGTGCTCATTTGACAAACAAGATGGTATTCTATTACCTGCCAATACAGAGTTCTAGTAACTACATGTACAGTGCTGTAGATCCTGTCAAGACTGCCAAGACTGTGCTTGGGTGACAGTCAGTGACAGTCAATACAATGCTGTGGTGACCGTTAGTACAGTGCTATGCTGACAGTCAGTACAGTACTCAAGAAATTCTGTAGCCATCACTTCAGTATTATAGATAATCACTGACACAGTGCAGTGGTCGTTTGAGCAATGACTAAGAATTCAGTTCCACAATAAGGTTTCTGGTGATAAATGTTCTTGAACTTTATTTAACCTTTGGCACTCTTTTTGCAGATAACTACATCACTGGTTCTTCAATTCTTAAAGACTTCACCTTCCAAGTCATTAATAATGCATTTTTCTCAGTGGATACATTCTTTTTCTTGAGGTAAGGTAAAGTCATTATTGTGATAGTGGGGCGCCATTTTATGAGTGCGGCACTCGTTTATTATTCAGCCTGTTAAAATGTGAAGGCATGGTCCAAATCAGCGAGCAGTGATACTTCTATACACATCTTTCAGTTAGCACATTTACACAAACCAATTTTGGTTTGAAAATAAAATCAGGAAAATAATGCATAAAATTTGTAGCTATTGGGGCTTTAATGACAAGTGATAACCACTTAATATGTTGGAAACCAGCTACATCTAGGTAACTTTGCCTCAAGAAAATATTACCCACCCTGATTGTTTTATCTCACATTTATATACCGGTACCTGGTGTCTCTGGCTCCTATCAAGTTTTCACTTGTATAATGCAAATGCACTTATGTGCATTATACCAAAAATAAATTTCAAAATGCAATAACAAGAATTAACAGAGAACATTGTCAGTGACTTTGCAGAGCAGATTGTAAAGTTAAATAGCAGATATACTCCTCTCTTTGTCATCTTTTTGAAAACATTGTATTTATTGTCATGTTTTTTTCAGTGGTTTGTTGGTGACATACCTTGCAATGGACACGCTGGAAAGAACCAATGGTCGGCTACCGTGGTTCAAATTCTATTTCCATAGATATTGGAGGTAAGACACCAAAACAGTTATTTCAATCTTTTATGAAATCTCTCATTTTGATCTATTCAATTAACTGTTTTCTTATAATGTTGACAACGCTTTGTCATATTTTACTAGAACACCCCTTTAATTCAATTTTATAACCAAGTTACAAAGTTGTGTCTGAAATCTCAGCAAAGAGAAATTGGTGATTTTCATCACACCTGTAGTCTGTCATCAAACTCAACATTTCAAATTTCCTTTTTTCACCAGATTGACGCCTACATTGGCAATGGCTATTTTACTGTGGATGTATATACATCCCTGGACTGGTCAGGGACCATTGTGGTTTACAATGCTTCCAAAACCATATTGTGAAAAATATTGGTGGAGCACTTTGCTATATATCAATAATTTTGTACCAAATTCTCTCACAGAGGAGGTAGGAAGACACAAATCATTGTTTTCAATTCAACCCTTTGTACACCAAATGTTCAAATGTTGGTGTGACCTTGATGTGTTCTTCTGCACTGTTGGACCTCTCCATTCCGAACTGGGGGTTGCTTTGTTTGACCTCTTCATTCAGAAATGGGGGTGGCAGAGTAGGATCTATCCATTCAGAAATGAGAATGAAAGGATTCAGTTTGTCAAAATAATGAGATAGAGTATCTGCTGCTTCAATTTTGATTAAGTACTTCATGATTCACATTTTGATTTGATTACAAATTCCACTTACATTCAGCTTCCTCTTAAAAATCTTTTGTTTTCAAGAAATAGTTGTGAAGAGCATTCTCTGTTTATGTATATATGAGGATTCTTAAAAAAAATTTTCATGATAGACTTCAAAAGTACATGAAGATATAAATACATTGTATAACTGATAATAAAAGCCTCTGTGCTTTCTAAGTGTTCATTTTTGGGGGGAGGGGTGTATGAGAAGGTGGGGAGAGGATGTGGCAGGGAGGGGTCATATCAGAATTTGAACCTCTGAGTATGAAAATATGACATAGTTGAATCATAGCTGTAATCTTTGAGATATAATGTGCATGAATTCTTTATGATTAAAAAATGATTCATCATGTTAAGGTTATACCGTACATGTATATTAGATTATTTACTGACAATCTTGTGTGATTTCATCTACATTCACAACAATTGAATTGTGCATTAGAGCGGATTTCTTTCCTCATACCAAGACTTTGATCTCTTTTCTGTTTTGTTTTAACAGTGTATTGGATGGACGTGGTACTTGGCGAATGATTGGCAGTTCTATGTAATCACACCACTGATAATTTTACCGTTGTTCAAGTGAGTATTCCATATTGTATGTACTCCTGTCAGTGAAATTCCTTGACAGCTATTGTCACAGTAGAGATATTGACTACTGCTTTATAGTGTACTGACCCCACATCTGTCTGATTATTCACAGAATGTGTACTTTACTTTCCCATTGATTTAATGTAATAAAAGCAGATGATTCAAAAGACTTCTTGCATTAAAGTTTTTAAAATCCCCTAAATGTAAACATATACACTCAGTGTGACAGTTTTGGGACAACCTCAGTTTTCGGACATTTAACGACATGCTGTTCGTTGTACTCACTTCACTCTGTATTGATAGCGTTTTAAAAGTCGTATGACAGCATATTAAGTCAGGTGACTCTGCTGTCCCGTTTTGGATAGTTCTTTTTCGGTAGAAGCTATTCCAGGCGCTACAAACTTGGCGAAGTTAGCCACACCGTACGATACAAGGTGTTGAATGCAACACACGGGGACAGCCCATGTCCGATATCTAAGCACCACACACGTCGAAATATAGTTGCGTCGTCCATGAATTAAACGTAGCTAATTTATCACGACATTTTTACAAAAAGTTTTCTAAACACATCGAAATTGGAAATGGGGGGTTTGAAATTTCAAACTATCAATATTTAGCCCCTATATGATGTCCGATTACTGAGATAGCAGTCCAATTTCTACACATCTACATGGGGTCAACAATTTGGCAACTTTGACCCCTAAATACCACTTCCGTGGTGTTAACAGTTTGAGGATAAACACAATAAAGTTTCGAAAGATATGGTAATAAGATTTTGTACTGGTTGTCATTTATGAAACGTCTTTAGGCAAAATTAACTACCCTGTCCGAAAACTGTCACACTGAGTGTATCAAGGATAATTTGAAAATTACAAATTATATACTGACGATGTAGTCTTCATATTTAAAAGCTGGTGCAATGTTTTATAGCATTGTAATAAATTCAACTTTGGTAAAACGAAAGACTCAGTGTCTGTAGTAATCACTTGTCTTTCAGTAATTGTATGGTAATGTATCACAAAATAATTTAAGTCCTGAGGAAAGATTTTTTCATCTGCATACGATCTCTTTTTTCAGATCGGCAACTGTTGGTTTTGGAATCTTGTTTACTGTGTTAAGTGCATCGTTTGCAGTTACTGGTGCCATTATGGGTCATTATGGTTTTGTTGTCAATTTCTTGTCTGGTGAAGGAGGAGCCGCAGGAGGGTAAATCAGATTTGTTTATTGTATTTATCATGTTTGTTTTGATTGCTATATTGTGTATATCATCTCTATTCTGCATGTTGTGTTCATTGTGTTTATTGTGTTTGTTGTTTGTATTGTTTTTATTATGTTTAATATGTTTATTGTGCTTATTCTGTTTGTTGTGTTATTTGTATTTACCTTGTATATGTTGTATTAATTTTGTCATTTTTAGTTTTCATTGTTTATTCTGTTGTGTTCATTGTGTTAATTTCTTTTTGTTTATTTTTATTGTTTTTATGTTCATTGTATTTATTATGTTGATTGTTTTTGTTTTCATTTGTATTTGTTGTGTTTATTGTGTTCATTGTCTTTATTGCTTTTATTGTGTTTATTGTCATCTGCACCAGTAGTCTTTGTCAGCCATTTCCATGGTTTGGAACACAAGTAACATTAAATTCTACATAATTTTGTAAAGTTAGAGTGTTTGACCTCTTTATAGCCACGCATTATTGAGCTGGAATTTAAACCATTTCATTTCTGAATGTTTGTTAAAAGTTGCCATTATCAAGTTAGGGAAGTTTTTATTTTCATGAAGTATTGATAAATCATCAATTATTACTTTATACATCCAAATGAAAATTGCTGTTCAAATTTCCACCAGAGAAAATGCTGAAAAAGTAACCAGTGTCGGTGGTTCAGATTTTATAAAAGTGCCAGTGTTGCAGCCAGGACTCACCCTTGCGGCAATGTCTCAAAATGGACACTCTTGCATACGGTACTACGGGTCACCTCAGGTGCACCCATGAGTCGACTGTGTTGGGTGTACCGGTAGTATGCAAGCAATATTATCTGTCACTGACGATGACCTTTGTTTTACAAGATTATTTTTGAGGCTTACATTTACATACTTTCAGAGCTATGATTAAAAGTATAAAACGCTGCACTTGATTTTATAACTTGCTTGTAGTCAGACTTAGCTCTGATTGGCAGCATAGTATAAAGTTACAATTATTCGCCTGAAATTCAAACATACTTGTAGCGACGCAGTCAAGCTTGAATTTTGTTTAGTGAAACTAATTTTTTTACAAAATCATACAAAATTTGATTGACGGTTCATGCATGTTGTCCCCAAAATGTTAAACTGTCCACCACAACAATAAACGGTAGTGGGACAGTGTCCCCTCCATTAAAATTCTAGGCTGCAACACTGAGAGTACTATCACAGTAAAAAGGTGCCAACTTCATTAACTGTGATCATGATGTGCTGTATGTTTATATTTTTATAAAAAGAGGAAGAAAAAAATTCATTATACATGTCATGTATAATGAATGTTTTTCTTCCTCTTTTTGTGAATTCTTGTCATTCCTTCAAAACTTTCCATCGACCAGTCTTGATATGTAGTGTACACTGTCTGATGGTGATCTGGTTATATTTGTTTCACTTTCATGAAAAACTTTTTGTTTTGTATGTTGCTTGTTAAACAGTTTGGTATTTATTATTCTGCTTCCCAGAAAAAATTTAATTCAGATTTGTTCAAATTCTCACAAAATTTTCTGACAATGTGTTGTTTGCATTTCTACAACGTTTCATATGGTATGTGCACTATGACACATCCCCAGAGTAACACTTCCGATGAACAATTGATGTCATAAATAATGTACAGTTCATTTTAGTAACGCAGAGTGACACACTTACTTTTTGTTTTCACAGTTCCAACGCAAATACCCCAACTTACCCAGACTATGTGTACATCAAGCCATACTGTCGCATTGCTCCGTATCTAGTTGGAATGGCTGTAGGATATGCCTTGCAAAAAATCAGAACAAAAAGTATCAAAATCTCATTGTCACCTGTAAGTATACGTTAACAAATATTAAGATTTGCACATTTTTATCGTCCTGCAAAATTAAGACATATTAATGAAATTTGTTTACTACCCAATTTTTGGTGCAACTTCTTCTTTTTCAGTGGCATACTTTGACTCTTCCACAGTTCATGAAAATACCCATTATGCATTGTAATTTGTATACACAGAGATCGTGTTGTATTGACATTAAAATACCTTTGTTTGATTTGTGTGCAGTAGAAAGCAGTGAGAAACACAAAGTTATACACAGCAAAATGCCTCAATACTTTAATATTTGCTGCTGTGGCACATGTATGTGGCCATGCATGGCTGGAAAACAGTTTAAAATGCTGTTAAGAGTGTTAGAAAGTACCAGGAATTATGATGTAGCATTAAATGAATGGAAATTTATGTGAGTGTACAGTGTACAGTGGATGGACAGGGATCAGTCTATAGTCTGTTAAGCTGTTTGATCATGTAATTTATCGTACTTCAACCTGCACAATTATGAACTTTGTATGAAAATGTACAATACATTAATATTCTTTGATTTGAACTGTGCTGTTCAAGATACATTGCAAAACCAATTGCTGTAAATATTCTGCAAAACATAGGAAAATTTACATTTTCTGCAGTCTCACATGAGATCATCTGAAACAAGCATAAAAGGTCATTGAATACACAAAAGAGCTGTACTAATAATGGGTCAGTGCTTTTGCACACTACACACGCCGCCCTGGAAGATATCATATAATGCATTGCTGTAAGGCCAACGCCTAAACCGGAAATAGGCTCATTTGGCGTCAAGACACCGAGGCGAGCGGATCGGCTTCGCTCATCCAATCTTGCCGCATATGGCAAGCAATTGCGATAATGACGAATGCCTTATTTCCAAAAATCAGTAAATGACATGCTTTATCCATTCCCACTTCAGTGAGACACGTTCCCTAGTCAGTAAATGACAATGCGGCCGGGGTACCCCAGGCCTCCCACAAGTATCAGATTGTTGTAGCGAATTCGAAGCAAGCAGCTTTTCTCACAGAAACAAGTTGCATAATGTACTCAGTAAAACGTTGTCAGGTACATGTAACATGAAAAGTGACTGAGGTCGAAGTGACTAAGGCACCGGGATTGATCTGACCACAAACAACGACAAGAGGGTGTGAATACTTGGGTCGAAACAGACGGGGTCGAGGTGACCTGCTGCCCCGGCCCCAGCTAATAGGCCTAGCGGCCTGGCTATGTTTACATAAGGCGTCCACATTTTAGAAAATTGCTAAAAGTAGGCAGAAAGAAAGCCCCCATTACGTGAAAACGCTAGGGGTCGATAGGGGTCGGCTGACAGTTTGACACATTTCGTACCATTAAGAGTCGAATGATACTACATTGACTGGGTTGACCATACGACTTTCATCAAAAAACGTTCGGGGAAAAGTGAATACATTGGATGTTTGACCAAACTTTACAAAGCATCAATTTTTTAATCAAAAATTCATGCGTAGAACTAATGAAAATTCGTAAAAAAATACCACTGCCTTGTACATCAGGCAATAAAATGTCGTTGGCATGAAAATGAGTTTACTAGAAAATACACAGTGACTCTTAAAATTAGTTTGAAAATTTAGCGTATTTACCGCGGTATAGCTAGATGGCCGTCATTTTTAAGTGAAGATGAAGTGGTGGATTCTGGGATATCATCCAGGGCGGCATGCACACTACACTACGAGGTGTGAATTTTCATAGCGCCCTCTGTGGTGGCAAGGGTGATCCTCATGTGATGATTTGTGCTGCATCTTGGGAAACCTAACATGCTGGGGAAACATAGCCAGAGGGTTGAAATAAAAAAAAATAAGATATCTTATGTTTCTGTGTATGAGTAGTTTTCATTTTAGGTTATTACCTCTCATTTTTAATAGGAGCTCATACACAATTTTTTGACAGTAACATAAAAATGTCCATTCGCTGTGGGCAAAACGGCCTCTATTTTGTTCACTCAACATGTGACAATTTTTTGCCGCACATACGCTGAATGAGCGTAAAGAGAGCCAAATCAAGCTTAAGTGTAATGTTGAAAACTTCGCGGAATTTCCTAGCCGCACAGCTAAATATTCAGGAAAGAGATGCAGATTCCATTTCCTCATATGTTCCTCTGTCCATTATGATATTTCGGCAATAATTTCATGAAGGAATTCTTAAAATACGGAAGCAAAAAAACTCTATGCAAAAATAGGCGAAAACCGGCCAACAGCACAAAAGATCGTAAACTCATCATTTCATAAAAATAAGAGGGAAATTTAAAAAACTAAAACCATAGAGTTTTAGTTAACCTTCATGAGATGCTTAATCTCAAATATTGTGAGAAATAACAGCGAAATGAAAAATTGGTCCGGCAGATGTATTTTTCATTTTACGATGTGCCGAATAATCTCGATTCAAACAGAAAACAATGGCGTTTATGCGCGTCCGATCGACCGAACAGATTGCACACTTCTTGCCAGTTCAAATTTTTCAATTCTGAACCAATGATAATGAAATTGGCACGGTTATCCTTTGACTTATAAGCAAAAATCGTATCGTTTTAAATTTCTGAATTTCTTCGTAAAATGTTTTATTGCCATTCTATTTATTCTGATCACTGAAATATACTGTTGCCGTCAACAATATGGCGATCTGACGGCGTTTACATGTGCAGAACAAGGGTCTGAAATTGACGCAAATTAATCAGCAAGTGTCTCCTAAATTGAACAGACCAAATACCTGTCAAGTTGTTGTCTTTTATACAAAATTTGGGTGAATATGAACCATGAACATCGCAGTAAATTGGTAAAAATAACACGAAACGGAAGCGAACTGGTGTAGAGTCTCCACTGTGAACGTGTAGTGAACGTTATCGATCGATATTCTTTTGTTGCAAATTGATACAATGTTGTGTTGCATACCCGCGGATCGCATGGCGCCAAACTTGTCCAAAGAGCGCCAAAATACGCTGAGACATAAAAGTATCACCAATACTAAACAAACTGTCTTCGATTCAATTTGAGTGCAAGAAAACAACAGATACATTGATTTTATGGTACATAAGTCAATATATACAGGCTGTTATAAAAAAAATCATGATGTAACCTGAATATAGGAGTGGCAAGCGAGCAGATTTCGATCTATATTTTATTGAAATGGAATCGATAAAATTTTTGCTGCCGTCATTAACAACCAGCCGAAAGCATTGCCCGATAGGTGCGCTGCACTGACTGTTTAGAGCCCTTTTTGCCCATAGTCGATTGCCAGCATATGATGGAAGCATCCACAATTTTATACCATGCTTTTTGACTTCCCAGATATGGGCATCTCTAGCTTGGGCCCTGGCAACAGCCATTGGCGTGACTGTAGTGTATGGACTCTATGGCACTACACACGGACATGAACTGAGCCAAGCTGGAAACATTATGTATGCAATGTTCAGTAGATTTGCATGGGGAATAGCACTAGCATGGGTTGTCTTTGCCTGTCAACATGGACTCTCAGGTAAGATTTAATATCTGCAATATCCACTGGTCATAGATTGTCATCCTCCGACATTTGTCACAAGTATGCCATGTACATAAAGGCTTTATTGATGAGCAAGTGACAATAGAATGTGCTCTTCAACACAAACCAATTTACAAGTTACAAGTACAGCTTTACATCTGGTATGTGAAATTTCCAGCTATTATTTTCTTGATTCATAAATTTCATAAGATGGGGTGTAGAGTGCGTCAAACGTATTTGCAATGAAGCTATCCTGCAATGTCTGATCAATAAGAAAGCAACGTTTTGAGACATTAAACAGCTAGTCTCTTAAGATGCTATCTAGTCTCTTAAGATGCTATCAAGATTTGGTGGCATTTTATATGTAAATGAAGGAAACATCATTAAGGACAAATTTGAATGTCATTATTTACAGGAGCTGTAAATGATCTGTTGTCATCGAGTTTTTGGATTCCATTGAGCCGCCTGACATATACAGCATATCTTCTACACCCAATGGTCTTAGATTTCATGGTTTTCCAATTCACCTCACCAGCTCATTTCAAACCCAACGTAATAGTAAGTATTGTCAACCAATCGGTGATTGTGGCCTACCCCTGCCTGCAGATTTATCGAGACACACCTGTGTCTGTAACCTATGGGGTTTTATTGTACAGTAAGTTTCGGTATCAGAGGACGCGGAGTCCAAGAACTTTGACACGTTATTGGACACTACTTGACCTTTGACCTCATAACACCTTTACATCAACACGGGATGAAATAAGAGATTTTACATTTTTTACAAAAAAAAGTACATTTATTTCTTCACGTAGTGAATGATGGTCATTCCAAAACCTGTGAATTTGAGTGACATTATGCTGCTGACCTACAAATTCTACCATGTGTACTGCACTGTGTGGGTAGAAATTTTGTTCTATGCAGACCGTATATGTGCTTAGCAGACGTGCTGAACACATTCCCAGTCTACTTGTGCTCACTCAGTGCAGCGCCTGACAGACATCCTGAAAACACCCCAAATTGTGGTAAAATTTGACTAGGTGCATAATAATAAACTTATTCACAAAATACCAGGATTTATGTCCTCGTACATTGTATGCTTCAGTATTGTCCTCGACGCTATGTGTCTCAGACAATACCACCGCTCGACGATGTACTCAGACATAAATCTCGGTTCTTTGTGAATAGCCTTATATTATTGATAGAAATTAGAAAACCTAGCATGGTATCATTTACACAGTCAGCAAAATCTGTTTTGTGGCATTGAATAAAGTCTGCTAACTCTAGTGTTTGATTTATATAATTAGCAAAGTCTATTTTTAGCTTCCCTGATAGAGGTGGAGCTGTAGAGTTAGGTTGATTGATAGTGATGTCCATCATCCATTGTCTTTTGTCAATTTCATCCTCCTCCTCTGAAACCACAGCTCAGAAAACTTAGTCATATTTGATCACGCAGGATGATAAACATCAATTGGTTCATAGTAGCATGATTAGGAATTTGCATGTGCATTTTTGCTATATTTGTCGTAGTTTGTCAAACATTATTTTCTCTGATTCCTCTTCTTTGACAAATCTCTCAAAATTGTTGTTTAGCTTTATTTGGATGACCGTATTCAATGTTTTAAAATAAGCAGGAAATTTGCATGTTCAAATTACTAAGAATTTTTCCCGAGCTGTGCTCAATTTTTTTCACAAACCTTCTCTAACACTGATTGCCCATATCAAATTTTGTTTGTGAATTACCAGGATTGACTTCATTCAGGTTAATTCAAATAGCAAGGAAATTTGCAAATGTTTCAGGCTATCTTTCAGATTCTGGATCAAAACATTGTTTTCTCTTTACCACAAATAATGCCTGAGAATATTGTCATATAATTTACATATATTAGTATTTGAAATTTTATCTCAATTTTCTTCAAACATGCGCTAAATGTTTGTCCAATAGCAATCAAAGTTGTGTCATAGAATCCTAGGAAGACCTTGTTCAATTTTGTCCTGTAGTGGTGATATGTACATATGCTAATGTTTGAGACAAGTTTCCGCAAATTTTGTGAAAACATTGTTTTCCCTATGCTGCAATTCATACACCTTTGAAATTCAATATTTAGCTTCAAAGAGATGCCCTCATTAAGTTGTGTCAAAACTAAATAAAAATTTGCACATACAAATGTTTTGAGAATTTTTTAATTTTTTCTGCACATTTTCTTGGCCTCTCTGAACCTGTCTGTTTATGTCCAACAGAAATCAAATACGTTTCATAAGTTTGCAGACATAATGATGAAATTTGCACGTTTTTGGGATCAGTTTTCTCATTTTTGGTCAAAACACCTCACTCACTGACGACTTTTGCTTTATACTCATTATGAACTTCATATTTAGGTGCTGACACAATAAGGTATTTTATCAGATGACTGGGTGTGTTATCTGCACCAACTCATGTACAAAAAGATATTTTAAAGCACTATTAATGTCATGTATTTTCCTCTGTTTTTCACTCTGTTTGTAAAACACAGCTTCATGCTTTACTCTCTCAATCAATCAACAAATTTATTTGAAATAGGTTACCAAAGTCTGGCTATGTTCCTTTAATTTCCATGAGAAGATAACCTTGCAGTTCAGTCAATAAAAATCACACATTTGGGAATTTCCCAAATACAGTAAAATCAGGAATTAATGTTCCTTCTATTTTCCACCCTTACAGTCCTTCCACTTTGTTGGTGTTGCTGCAGTGTCTTATGCTGTCGGCCTGCTCCTATCCATGGCAGTGGAGTATCCAACGGCAAATCTGGAAAAACTCATCCAAAAGAGGATAACTTGCAGTTGCTGTTTCAGAAAAAGGAATGAAGATAACAAAACAGGATCAATTCAACACTAGAAATGCAGGTCATAGGTCATGACCTTACTTCAGATAAGTCGTGAACTCATAGTGATTGTATTGCTGCATACCAGTAGGTCATTACATGTAAACCAGACAATGAAGTGTTCACTTAGTGTTTCCTTTTCTCATATATTTTGCAAAGCTATTTTGACAAATCATATCAGTGTTATACTTTGACTTATCTTCCTCTTTCAGAAGTGATTATATCTTACTCTCAGTGAATGCTTAACTCGTATTTCGTGATTGTGTGTTTCAATGCAAAGGGACTTTGTGCAAAAGTAAAGGTCCACCAGATGTACTTCTTTTGTACCTGGTTTCACAAGCCAGTCCTCTTGAAGTCAGACACAAATCTCTATGAAACCGTGATTATTGTTATAATTTACTTGTAAGAGATCAAGCCATATAATCTAAGATATGGCATCAGTAAGTTTTGATGTGCCAAAATGTATTTGTTTTGATATTCAAAAACCTAGTATTCAGGTTATTGAGGGAAAGTCACATGATCATATCCAGCGTTTTATCCTTTTCAGTGAAAAATATAAAGTAATTTACAAAATACTGGTTTTTATGTCCAAGTAGACAGTACAACTAAGGTACATGTTTGGTCGAAGATGCATAATTTTGAGGACATTACAAATCTCAATGGAGGACAGATTATCGTATTTTATGAATAACCTTGTATTGTTATAGACCTTTTACAGGCTCGCTTTAGAAAAATTATAGTGTAGTATGTTTTGAACATAAACAGTTCATCAAGTGGTCACATGCAGACTTATGTATGTGTACAGAATGAAAATTAATCTCTTAAAGAAATAATTGATCATAAGAATCATTTCACATACCAAAAATTACCGTATTTTAATAAGTTTTTTACAGATCTTCTTTCAGTGTGCATTTCAGTTATCATGAGATGTATGGTTTATCAAAAATAATAATAATAATATCATATCAGATTTTCAGGTATTTACATGATACAGATATCAGGTCAGCTATCAAATTGCATGCAATAAACACTATTACTGGACTCAGCCTCAGATTTCAGGTCAGCTATCAAATTGCATGCAATAAACTCTATTACTGGACTCAGCCTCCTCTGGTAACAAAATTAATATGCAAGCATTTCATAGGTTAAAGAAGTAAATGAATAATAATACCGTGGTACTCTTTATCAACAATCAGGCCATTTTAATGTCTAGTTAAGTTGACTGTTTGAGAGGAATTACTTTCCTAAGGGGGAGAAAAACCTAAACGAGTGAGCATTACATGTATTTTCCTATGCAGAACTAAAACGTTAAAGGATGACCAAATTTGCACACCTACCACATTTTTTAATCAGAACATTGAAATCTTTTTACTTCTAATCAGTACTGGACTTGTTTCAAATGATGCAATAATGCCTTACAGCTAAGTAGTTTTCTTAATTTCTAGTGCCCTAAGTTTGTAAGTTTTTAATTTTTAAAAGGTACAAAACTCTTGACTTTCATTTAAACTCATAAGTTTGCAGACATACCATTTGGACATAGTATCACCTATTCACAGTGTATAGGTCTCTGTTCACTGTGTGTAATTGCTGTTCACAGTGTACGGGTCTGTGTTCACAGTACTATGGGTCTCTGTTCAGTCTATTGGCCTCTGATGACAATGTTTTGGTCTCTGTTCACAGTGTATGGGTCTGTGTTCACAGTATATTGGTGTCAGTTCACAATGTATAGGTCTGTTCACAGTCTATGGGTCTCTGTTCAGTATTGGTCTCTGTTTACAATGTATTGGTCTCGCTATAAAGTGTATTGGACTCTGTTCACAGTCTATGGGTTTCTGTTCACAGTGTATACCGGTAGGTCGCTGTTAACAGTGTATGTGTCTCTGTTCACAGTGTATGGGTCTCTGTTCACAGTGTATAGGTCTCTGTTCACAGTGTATGGGTCTCTGTTCACAGTGTATGGGTCTCTGTTCACAGTGTATGTCTCTGTTCACAGTGTATGGGTCTCTGTTCACAGTGTATAGGTCTCTGTTCACAGTGTATTTGTCTCTGTTCACAGCTAGTGTACATGTCTCTGTTTACTGTGTATTGGTATTTGTTTACATTGTAGGTTTCTGTTCACAGTGTGAGGTTTCTTTTCACAGTGTATGGGTCTCTGTTCACTGTGTATGGGTCTCTGTTCACAGTGTACGGGTCTTTGTTCACAGTGTATAGGTCTCTGTTCACTGTGTATGGGTCTCTGTTCACAGTGTACGGTCTTTGTTCACAGTGTATAGGTTTCTGTTCACTGTGTATGGGTCTCTGTTCACAGTGTATGGGTCTCTGTTCACTGTGTATGGGTCTCTGTTCACAGTGTACGGGTCTCTGTTCACTGTGTATGGGTCTCTGTTCACAGTGTATAGGTTTCTGTTCACTGTGTATGGGTCTCTGTTCACAGTGTATGGGTCTCTGTTCACTGTGTATGGGTCTCTGTTCACTGTGTATGGGTCTCTGTTCACAGTGTATAGGTTTCTGTTCACTGTGTATGGGTCTCTGTTCACAGTGTATGGGTCTTTGTTCACAGTGTATAGGTTTCTGTTCACAGTGTATGGGTCTCTGTTCACTGTGTATGGGTCTCTGTTCACAGTGTACGGGTCTTTGTTCACAGTGTATAGGTTTCTGTTCACTGTGTATGGGTCTCTGTTCACAGTGTATGGGTCTCTGTTCACAGTGTATGGGTCTCTGTTCACAGTGTATAGGTCTCTGTTCACAGTGTATAGGTCTCTGTTCACAGTGTATTTGTCTCTGTTCACAGCTAGTGTACATGTCTCTGTTTACTGTGTATTGGTATTTGTTTACATTGTAGGTTTCTGTTCACAGTGTGAGGTTTCTTTTCACAGTGTATGGGTCTCTGTTCACTGTGTATGGGTCTCTGTTCACAGTGTACGGGTCTTTGTTCACAGTGTATAGGTTTCTGTTCACAGTGTACCGGTATGGGTCTCTGTTCACAGTGTATGGGTCTCTGTTCACAGTGTACGGTCTTTGTTCACAGTGTTTGGGTCTCTGTTCACAGTGTATAGGTCTCTGTTCACAGTGTACGGGTCTTTGTTCACAGTGTATAGGTTTCTGTTCACTGTGTATGGGTCTTTGTTCACAGTGTATAGGTTTCTGTTCACAGTGTACCGGTATAGGTCTCTGTTCACAGTGTATGGGTCTTTGTTCACAGTGTACGGGTCTTTGTTCACAGTGTATAGGTCTTTGTTCACAGTGTATAGGTCTTTGTTCACAGTGTATTTGTCACTGTTCACAGCTAGTGTACGTGTCTCCTTTTACTGTGTATTGGTCTCTATTTACAGTGTATAGGTTGCTGTTCACAGGGTATGGGTTTCTGTTCACAGTGTATAGGTTTCTGTTCACAGTGTATGGGTCTGTTCACAGTGTACGGGTCTCTGTTTGCAGTCTACGGGTCTCTGTTCACAGTGTATGGGTCTCTGTTCACAGTGTACGGGTCTCTGTTCACAGTGTATGGGTCTCTGTTCACAGTGTATGGGTCTCTCTTCACAGTGTATAGGTCTCTGTTCACAGTGTACAGGTCTGTTCACAGTGTTTGGGTCATATGTTCTTAGAAGAGTGTCTTGATTTAGAAGTCTGCTTGAAGAAAGTACTTGATTTGAAAAATTTATAATGAATGTGGTGTTCAGAAAATTACAATGTATGAACCATGAATCCCCTCAGCTCAATCAGAAATTTTGTATTTCCTCTTTTAATAGTCATTTACATAACAGAAATGATTTGTAAATATTGATTTTTTGTATAAGTATAAAATTGAACTCTGACATAGAAATAATTTTTTAAAGACAACCATATTTTTATATAGTGCCGAATATTAGGCCAGTGAATACAAGCATTTCAATTGTGAGTTGTGAGTTGGTTTTGGTAGAAACTTTGCATTATGAATACTGGTACATCTGTTTATCAAATTAAATTAGATGTGTATTTTTAAAGAAGGTAAACTTTACATAGTTTGGCAATAAGGCTGTAGATAGACTGTCAATCATGATGAACATGATTGAAATGATTTAATCACGCAGGGAATTCCAACTGAAATCTGTTTGATTATTCAGTAAGCACTGCAAATGGTACCAACAAAGTCTGTGATGTAAACTATGCAAGTTTGAAGTGAAACAAGTTTTCAAGTTTAATGAAAGCCTGTTTTAATGTATTGTTAGTGCAATAAAACCAAACCTTTCAATTGTAGATGTTGCATGTGTAATTATTTCTTTTGCTCAGTCTCTGTCCTTATAAAGACAATGTTACAGTGTTTTGGTTTTTATGTGTGACAACTTAGTATCACTATATAAAGTCATTAATATCTATCTGGAATCATGAAACTCTCTCAGAGTGGTTGATAAATGATATTTTCAGCAAATTTGCAGACAAAAATTAAGTTACAAGGAAGGAAATTTAGCAGAAATACCAATGGTTTTAGCTCACATTTGGTATACCAATGTGAGGTTATCTTATAAGCTGAAGTCAGTGGTGTATGTATGTATGTACGAATAGTATGTCCTTCAACATCAAAAACACACAAACCGCTGCACGTTTTAGCTTGGTATTTGGTGTGTATATGCATCCTGGGCTACAGATGGGATTTTGTTCAAATTAAGTTTGCTTTGCCAAAATTATGCAAATGAGCTTAGAAAATGTGAAAATGGTCAAAAATTAATAACTGATTGCTTTGAAAATTTGTGTGCAAGTATCTAAGGTGAACCTTAGACAGTTTTATGTATATTGTGAAGATATCTTGAATTTTGTATTTTTGCTGATTTTTAGCTCCCATATAATATGCATATGTATATATGCAAATGGGAGGTATTCGTATAAGGTGGAAAAATGTCATCTGTATGTATGTATGTATGTCCGTCCACATCAAAAACTCCTAAACCGTAGCACCTACTGTCTTAGTATTTGGTGTACAGGTGCACCTAGGGGTGGAGATGTGAATTTGTTCAAATGAACATGTCAGTGCCAAAAATATGCAAATGAGGGAAAAAAAGGAAAAATCCTGCAAATGGCTAAAACTCAGTAAGCAGTGGTCAGATTTGGTTGAAACTTGGTATGCAGATTTTTTTAGGTATTCTAAAATATGTGTGCAAAATTGGGATGAAATTTGCGTGTTTGTATTTTTAGGGTATTTTTTTTTCCGTTTTTAGTCAAAAAATCTTGTTCTCTGAAATCGCTCATCTGATTGCTATGAAACTTCATATTCATGTTCCTCAGAATGACCTCAGTCATGCTTGTGCAAATTGTATTGATATTGTCATATTTGTAATTTTGGGGCAATTTTCATAATTTTTGATAAAAAAATTTTTTATCCAAAAACTACTGATTTGATAGCTTTGATATTTGGTATACAGGTATCTAAGATTAATCCCAATATAATGTATTGAAGGTATGTTGAAACTGGCAATTTTTTTATTTTGGGGCAATTTTTGCCTTTTTTGGTCAAAAATTTTTCTCCTAAAACTTGTGATCTGGTAGCTTTGATATCTAGTGTACAGGTTCCTAGGGTTTATGTTAATTAGATGTATTTAAAATTAGGATGAAATCTGCAATTTTGTATTTTGGGGGGCAATTTTTCTCATTTTTGGTCAAAAAATTTGTTTCTCAAAATTTACCAGTCTGATTGCTTTGATATTTAGTAAACAGGTTCTTAGGGTTTTTGTTAATAAGATATATTGAAATTAAGTTGAAATCCGGAATTTTGAATTTTTGGGGCAACTTTGCGAAACTTTCAGTTTTACTGGGATATCTTTCATTTTGTATTTTTAAAGATTTTGTTTGGTAATTTTATACCTACTGGAACTAAGAGTATATAATGTGGTGATTTAGTAAGCATTTGATATGGTAAACTGTATTTGGTGTTGAAATGCAGTAAAAAAATCCTGGCAGATTTTGAAAAAATTCCAAACAAATAAATAAAAAATTCAGCCAGAGAAGGTTTGACAAAACGAAAAGATGGGAGAGTGGGGAAAAAAGAATGTACAATGGATCGGATAAAAAAGATACTGTAATGTACCTCATCGATCTTCCAGACACTGTCCCTTATCAAATAGTCCACCCCGATGTATTTTTGTGCGCAATTAACCATGCAGTGTATTTTAGTTTAAGATGTCAAGTTAGGTAAGGATTTGAAAGGGATGGTCAAGTTCACCACAGTTTAATTTTATCTCTTGTTTCATCATCCTTGTGTAATTGGTTAAGTTTGTAAGTTGTTCCAGATGTTGATGCACCAGCTGTTCTGGAAGAAAACAATGTTTACTTTTCCGTGTAGGGTTTCTGAGTTGATGATTGTATGTTGAAATTTCTCCATGTATCTGGTGTATAGGCAAAGTTGTAAACATTGGTTGCATGTTATGTATTTCAGTCTTTGTCAAATATTGTAAATGAAAAATCAAGAAGTTTACTGTGTACTTGTAAAGATAACATATTTGTCAATACATAAACTGCCTTGCAGATTGATTGTCTTAAAGATTATCACAGGAGTAGAAAAGGAAAAGAAACTAATCAACTAAACAAATTGCTGTAACATATTCACTCTCAGTGCCTGTATAGGTCTATACTTAACTATTTTATCATAACATTCAGCTGTTCGTTATCTCCATGAGCCAAGGCAGACTTGGGGTCAATGTCATCACTCTGTGCCAGTCTGTGTATGTCAGTCTGTCTGTATATGTATGTCCATGTTTCATACAATTGTTGACTTGTTTTGATAACTATATGGGAGCGAACAGTGATGTTGTCACTATTTTTTTGTTATTTTTCTCATTTTAAGTAAAAATTCTTCTTCTCTGAAACCGCTGGCCCAATTGCTCTCAAATTTGGGGTGGATGTTTGCAAGGGTGTTACCCTTCTAATTTGTTGAAATTATGACAAAATTGGAAAAATTACTGGTTTGGGGCAATTATTGTCATTTTTGGATAAAAAATCTTAAGAAAATATATCTTTGTAAAGCCGTCAGACAGACAGCTTTTATACTTGGTATACAGACGTCCAGGGATGACAATAGTTAAATATGTGAAAGTTGTCCTGAAATATACAAATTTGTATTTTTAAGACAATTTTGTCATTTTTGGTTAAGAAAACTTGTTCTCACAATTACTTCTGAAAGCTGTGTAATTTGGTATGAAAGTCCCAAGGGATGTTATTAGATAAATTTTCTGCTCAAAGTGTTGTGAAACGCCCAAATTTGTATATTTTAGGTAATTTTCTCAGTTTGTGACCTTAAATGACCTTAGGTACACCAACCGACATGCCGAGATGCCGAGGATATGTTGTGAGACAGTTTTGAAGGCTGTGAACATAATTTTGTCATATTTGGTATCAATTTGTAGTAAAATTTGATCCAGAAAACAAAGCTGAGGGTATTTTTAGCTCCCATAGCCATATGTATATATGGCAATGGAAGCTATTCTTATAGGCTAGGGAAATGTCTGTATGTCTGTATGTCTGTATGTCTGTCCGTCTGTATGTCTGTCCGTCAACATCAAAAACTCCAAAACCGCTGTACATTTCATCTTGATATTTGGTGTGTACATGGATAATGGGCTGTAGATGAGATTTTGTTCAAATGAAGTTGTCATTGCGAAAAATATGCAAATTAAGTGAAAAAATGTAAAAACAGTCAAAATTGAAAAAACTCAATAACCACTGAGCAGATTACATGAAAAATTAGCATGTAAGTACTTTGGGCTGACATGAAATGATTGTGCACATCTTGGGTCAGTATCTTTGACTTGCTATTTTTCATGAATTTTTTGTAATTTTCTCCCATTTTTGGTCAAAAAATCTCCTGCTCTGAAACCACAAGTCCGATTGATTTGAAACTTGGTATGGAAGTGCATAGGAGTGACCTTTCCCAAATTTGGGCAAATCGTGGTGAAATTTGCATATTTTTAGTTTACACGTCCATAGACTCCCATGTATAAGGCAGATCTCCATAGACTCCCATGTATAAGGCCACGAAAAATAAAAATTTAGTTTCTCATCGTATTCATATTGCAAAAAGGATGCAGTGACACAATTTTTAGTCCCCACGGATGAAGTCCAGTGAGCTTATAGATTGGGTCATGTCCGTCTGTTCGTCCATCCGTGAGTCCATCCGTTCACGCATATATCTCGGATATTTTGACAAAATGTCATGTGACCTTGATGACCTTTGATCTCAAATATACATATTGTCCATAACTCAGTAACCACAAGTGCTACCACCCTTCATATATGGTATGATGGGACAGCTTATGACGCCACATATTGTACCTCATTAATTATGCGCATATCTAATTTTGAGCGAGCCAATAGAGCTAGAGGTCTGATTTTTGGTAAATAGGGATAACTTAGCAAAACAATTTTTTTGACAAAATGTCACGTGACCTCGGTGACCTTTGACCTCAAATATACATATTTGTCCATAACTCAGTAACCACAAGTGCTACACCCTTCATGTTTGGTATGATGGGACACATTATGACGCCACATATTGTACCTCATTAATTATGTGCATATCTAATTTTGAGCGAGCCAATAGAGCTAGAGGTCTGATTTTTGGTATATAGGGATAACTTAGCAAAACAATTTTTTTGACAAAATGTCACGTGACCTCGGTGACCTTTGACCTCAAATATACATATTTGTCCATAACTCAGTAACCACAAGTGCTACACCCTTCATGTATGGTATGATGGGACACCTTATGATGCCACATATTGTACCTCATTAATAATGCGCATATCTAATTTTGAGCAAGGCAATAGAGCTAGAGGTCTGATTTTTGGTATATAGGGATAACTTAGCAATACAATTTTTTTGACAAAATGTCACGTGACCTCGGTGACCTTTGACCTCAAATATACATATTTGTCCATAACTCAGTAACCACAAGTGCTACAGCCTTCATGTATGGTATGATGGGACACCTTATGACGCCACATATTGTACCTCATTAATTATGCGCATATCTAATTTTGAGCGAGCCAATAGAGCTAGAGGTCTGATTTTTGGTATATAGGGATAACTTAGCAATACAATTTTTTTGACAAAATGTCACGTGACCTCGGTGACCTTTGACCTCAAAAATACATATTTGTCCATAACTCAGTAACCACAAGTGCTACACCCTTCATGTATGGTATGATGGGACACCTTATGACGCCACATATTGTACCTCATTTATTATGCACATATCTAATTTTGAGCGAGCCAATAGAGCTAGAGGTCTGATATTTGGTAAATAGGGATAACTTAGCAAAACAATTTTTTTGACAAAATGTCACGTGACCTCGGTGACCTTTGACCTCAAATATACATATTTGTCCATAACTCAGTAACCACAAGTGCTACACCCTTCATGTTTGGTATGATTGGACACCTTATGACGCCACATACTGTACCTCAATAATTATGCACATATCTCATTCTGAGCGAGCCAATAGAGCTGGATGTCTGATTTTTGGTATATAGGGATAACTATAGGAGAGAAATTTTTTGACCAAATGTCATGTGACCTCGATGACCTTTAACCTAAAATATATGTTTATGTCAATAATTAAGTAACCACAAGTGCTATGTCCTTTGTATTTAGTAGGATGGGAGACCTTATGACAACACACGCTTTACCTCATTAATTATGTACACATCTAATTCTGGGCAAGCGAATAGAGCTAGAGATCTGATTTTTTGGCATATAGGGATTAATTAGCAATATAATTTTCTTTTTCAAAATGTCATGTGACCTCGATGACCTTTGACCTTGATTATACATATATATGCATATTTCAGTAACCACAAGTTCTATACCCTCCAATTTTGATAGGATATTAGACCTTAAGATGTCACATCTTGTACCTCATTTATAATGCACATATGTATTTCTTGGCTGGCCAATACTGCTAGAGGTCTGATCTTTTTTCCCGATTTAGAACCATAACTTAGACATGCCTCATGTGTTTCAAATTGGAAACAACGACATAGACCTATGTGCCCATAGATCTCAACATATACACTCCAGTGATACTTCTTAATGACCACATTTTCCTGCCCCATCAAGACTAATACTCCTATTACAAGTGGGGACTATGTCATTGTAAATGACTTGTTGAGTTAATGGTTGTATCACAGTATTCGATATATCTAATTCTGTATTTTTTCCATTTTATATTCTGAATAATTACATTAAACATATTTCACTGTCTCCAGTACATTTCATTTAAGTATTTTCACTTCATGCACTTTATCCCTTTCACACATGTTCAAATATCTGACCAGAGAACAAACACTAAATAGTCCAGGATTGGAGCTACAGTGTCATTGACGGTATTTTTTTCCTTGCTGACCAAATTTTGCAACTTTTCCATGTAAGACACATGAGAACTGATGAGAAATTTGGATCCAGGATAATTCCAGATGTCATTAATATCCCCCACAGTGGAAGGCACTTCACTATCTATAACGAACTTAAGTGCTGTTTACATTCGAATGATAGCACTCGTAGCATCAATTAAAAAATCCCCAAGGTTGTAAATACATTTCCTGCCATCTGGCCGTTGTGACTAAGTAAACATGGTCAATACCAAGGGGTGGAACATTGATATGCAGGACGAGGTAGGGTCTAGAAGATTGATGAGGTAGCATTACTTTTTTACCAGATCCTTTGTACATTTTTCCCCCACTCTTAATTTTTTCCCCACTCTCCCAACTTTTCTTTTTGTCAAGCCTTCTCTCGTTGAGTTTTTGTTGACATTTGCTTATATATTTTGGATCTGCTTGTCCTATTGCTATAGAAGTTGATATGCATGTTCCTAAAGATGACCTCCAGTACCTAAGTTTGAGACCTTATTTGCTTTTGTCATTCTTGTTTTTCTGGTTTAAATATTTCTTGAATGGACCAATTCAAACCTAATGCGAGCACATAGTGTCCTTGGCGGTATATTTTCGAAATTATTCTTAATATTAAGCAAAATTTTTGTGTGTGGCCATTATCAAGTATAAGTACAAAATTCATATTTCTATTTTGAATCTACACACAAAAGTTTTCATTTTTGACACTCGTAAAATGATGAAAGTCAACATGTCCAGAAAACGTTAGAAAATTAGGGCCTATGTTAAAAGTCAAAAGCTTAATTATCCTAAAGACACGACTACGATGAGATACCACTGAAGACAACATTAATCCCAGGGAGTTGTAAGGCCTGCCCTCGTCCTACCGCCATTTTCCAAAATGATGTGCCTCAGTGGTTCAAAAAAGCACATTGAGAGTAGGATTCACCACCAAATTTAAAGTTAAAAACTACACTCTAACTTAGGCCGAACAAAAAAATTGTGCTGTTCCGATAACCAGACTTACTCTATTTTTTACCTGCCGACCCTAAATTTTTTAGAGCTACATAAACACGGAAGTAGAAAAAAAGAAAGAAAAAACCCATAAAAGCACGCGTACGTTATTTAGCATTCGATTTTTGCTTGAACGAGGAATCTTTGTTTTTTTTCCTTTTATATGTACGATACATTTTTCTGGAAATGTGGCCAGTGTTTGACACCCCCCCCCCCCCCGAACCCCTGAAAAATGCATATTTGAAAATAAAAATATTTTGGAAAAAAATCCCTGCCGACCTATACCTACCCTATTTTTGAAAACCATGATATCGGACCAGCACAATTTATTTTTTGGCAGCTTTCAATCTTACGGTGGCTTCTAAAATAAAAAAAGGAAATTTGGTCAGCATGCAAAATTTTGGACTATGTAAATATATTACTTTTAATTATATTTGACATTCGCAATGGCTGGTCTTGACTTTCAGAGGAAAAGTTAAATTTTTGTTATTCAAAAAAAAAGGTGCTCAAATGTTTACTTATAAATGTACTGTAATATTTTCAAAATGAAACCAAACAACTGGTATGGACCAATAAAGTATTGCGAAAATTTGAGGTATGAATATCTGTCCCAGGAGTTACACTCTCCTTTAATAAATACTCAACTCCGAGTACGCATGGAATTCTAAATGCCTTTTAAGGTATGATTTCAGCCATTCAACATTCTTAATTAGAAATAATTATATGTAATTGAAAGCTACGATGGAGGCCAGTGGAGATATTATTCAGAGAGGTCTGGAACCACGCACATTATGCAAAAATGCGTTGTCGTCGACCCTCGCTATTGCAGGATATGCTTGAACTGTATCACGATCGACAAAAATGAAAATTGACTTTTTCAGCCTGTAAAAAAATAGCTAAAAGGTTTGAGCGAGCCATCCTCTTATCTGATCATCCCCACTAATTCCTAAAGAGCTCAAACAGTAAACGAAGCGTCCAAGGGGTGGGGTGGGGTAGGGATGGAGTGGTCTAGTTATCGCCTAGTACACCACCATGTGTATTTGAGCGTCGTATTTTCCATTCTTCTTTATATACATACATGCGTCCTCAAAGTCTTAGATTTGCGGCAATATTGTGTTTGTCAATATCGGCAATAAAACGGTGGATGTCCTTGGATGACCCCGAATGATAAACCCTTTGCGATTTTTGTCTATGAGGATTTTAGTATAATTTTGATTGGAATATCCTGATTATAATATGTCATTTTTGGAGTATAAATTAGCACATGTTTTAAACATGAGCGGCACTTATCCGTATAAAAATATTAAGAAAGTCACTTCCTAGTTTCCTCTTCCTCTTTTGAGGTACACTAGTACCATGAACGTGAGGAGCGCTGTTTGAACTGCCATTCCGTTCGCTTTATCCGTTGCATAATCTTTTGAAGACAAGATTGAACATCTTTAAGTCGGCTGTTAATTTTTATGATACCTGTACCGCCAATTACATTTATCTGTCAGCAATTATATAAACCATGAATACTAGATTTTGTCCTCCACGATTGACGAAAAGGGAAAAATAAAACACTTGTGAGACTTTTCACAGGTCCGTCGTGTAATTGTTTGGATTCTCCTAGGTTGGTTGTACCTCTATTGTTGGTATCGACGCTCTGTAAAAGGCGGAAGTAAAAATGCTCTAAAGGATGTTTATAAATAGAAAATGGGGAAGTCCGGCAACGCCTGAACCATAGCCTCTGATTCATTCTGTTGGCCGGCAGACACATTTATGAACCGTAGTGCTGAATTCGTGTCCTGTACCGCCTTGGATTCAGACGCTAGCTTAACGCCTTGCGTCAAATCTCTGCACACCTGCTTTGGTATATTTAGTACTGTATATCGTGGTTGACGGCTTGCCAGGTTGTGCTTATATACTGTGGCACCGAAACGCGACGCATGCACGATGATGGTATTCAAGTGGCTAGCTTTCACCTGCTTGGCGTTTACACTCAGTGTCATCGCTGAAGATATCGAAGTGTTTATCGATAAACAGGTGGTTAGCGAGAAAACTGGGATCGTTTTCGGTCCTTTCTACATAAGGAAAGAATCGCCTGATATGACCGTACCAGAGACAGGACCGAAACAGGAATTCAAGAACTGTGGTAAGTTTAAGTCACCTACATGTCTTGTTGGCGGGCAGAGAATGATCTGATTGGAATGTATCTGCTAACATTTCGGTTGTCAGTGTCTCTCTTTTTCTTGACTTCAAGATCTGCAATTTTCTTCCATGCGGAAGTCAAAACGAAAGTAAAGTGGTTCATTTTTTGCTATTCTTCCCTATTACCTATAAATGTCAACCTACAGCGCTTTTAATTAGTGAACAAGAACATTATTTTTTTCAAACTTTCGGCCTGATTGCCAAAAAATTCGAGTATTAGGGACATTTGGGGATACATTTGACACTAAGGTCAAAGAGTGAATTGTTTATGATTAGTTTGTACTAACAGTTAAAGAGAATTTGAATCATTCGTCAAATGTCAATGCCTTGTTGAACATTGTGTCTGTAGGCGGTAAAGCTGAAGAATTCAAGTATGGTTGGACACCAAAGGGACCTCTGAAAATAGGACAGACATACAACTTCACTTTTGATGCAACTGCAGGTATGACGTCATGGTGACACATTTGAATATTTGTACTGAACCTTCTGTAACTGTAAATGACGAACAATATTAAATATGAGAACGAGGATTATTCGCAATCCCTCATCTATGCATTCTTAAAAATATTTAATGTCTATAGTTGCAAGCCGTTGCAAGTTGTTACGACACATCGTAAACAGATGTCTTTTTTCAGAGTGCGCAAGCGCTGAATAACTATACAGCCAAGCTTACCTGTGGCCATTGCTATTGTGACTAAGACGTATGCAACTTCACCGGTATCGTTTCAAAATGACCTTGTTTACGAAAGTGAAAGACTTATAAACTTTTGCTCAAATTTTCCTCATTGAAAAGTTCGACCAATGTCTTACACAAGCAAGAATAAAGGGCCATCGTTCCAAGTTTGGTGACAGATAAACAAATTGCCTATATAATAAACCCATACTTGAAATTCAAAATGGCCATGTGAAAACGTTAAGTTTTCGACATCCGAACGACTACGACGATAAACATTTTTCTTACTCAGAGAGCTTTAAAATGAGTCCCCAAAAGTGGTAGATAAGAAAAGTATGGCAAAAAATTTAGTCCAATTATTTGTCCCGAGGCATATTCTACCTCTAGGTAGTGAGCTTATGTGCCTCGAAAGTGAAAGCCTTAAACTTTTGCTGAGATTTTCGTGATTGACACTTTCATCCATTATCTTAACAAATCAACAATAAAAATTGAGAGGCACGTGCAAAGTTTGGAACATCGAAACAAATTACTCAACATTTTGCGATATTTGAAATTAAAAATGGCTGCCATTCCTGTCTTAACTCTATTTACTTTGTGGTGTAATATTAAATTTTGGATTTTCAAAAAACTAACACTATGAAATTTTTTATTTCATCACAGGCTTGCGTAGAGTACAGGTTTTGTAATCACCATACAAGCTATACGCGACACTAGTTACGGTTGAAGTTTAGCGCGACAGACTCTGCTGTAGATTATTCCTTCGGTTTGTTCTGTTATAATGTCAATAAGCCAACAGACTTTTGTGCACGTATATGAACATATCTATTTTAGCAAACAATTAGAACTATATAACATCTTCAACATTTCGCGATTATTTTGCAGCTCATGACATGAGGACAGGCACAGCTGAGCCAATCATCTACTTTAACGAGTATCTCATCTTAGATACAACGATATTCTTCTGCAAATTGATTCCCAAGGAGTACAAAATCTGTCCCATCAAGAAAGGGGGTAAGTAGAGTTCGCTTACCCGTCCCATGATGCTTTTCGTGTCAGAGTGGGTAACTTATTGCATTCGTGGCTGACGTTACCCTAGCCCACAGGGTTATTATGTTATCACAGGGTAGCCAGGATAAACAAAAACAAACAAAAAAATAAATAAACGAAAAGATGAATAAAAATTGAAATAATTGCCTGAACAACACATGCAGCATATTCAAAATGCGAAGTCAGAATCACTGCAAAGCTTACTGACTGGAGTTTAGTGCCACGGAGCTGTCTGTACTGACGTCGCATCGTGAATATTATTACATGTGTTTTTCAGTCAATTATTTCAATTCTTATTCAATTTTATGTTTTCTCATACATTTATTTATTTGTTGAGCATTTATTTTTCGTTGATTTGTCTGTTTGTTTGTTTCTTGTTTTGTTAGTTTATTCTGGCTTCCCTGTTTGAGTCATTGTTGGGAAAAGCTATAGGGGTAGGAGGCTGACAGGCAAAGCAAAGTCAAAGGCCATGCCAACGGCATCGCCTGCCCCCAACCAAACGCTTATCCCAGCAATAGTATGAGTACATGAGATCGATACATTTTGTCGCGAACATCATGGAAGCTATTACTGGAACAGAGAACATTGTTATACAATGCGATCAATGTGATACAATTCGATACAATGTGATAAAAAATCATGCAAGAATAGGACACAATGTGTATACAACAAAAACACCATGTATTGTTTCAAGTTCGTATGCAGAATCTGAAACGGCCTCAGCAATGCATTATGGGACAATCGACAAGAAAGTTTATCGTCAACTCTTCCTTCATCCATCCTTCAAGAATGCTAAATTGGAAGTTTTGAGGCTGTGTGTGGAGGACGGAAAGATATGATCAGTTATTTCAACAATGCTAGTAAATAATTACGTCACTGACGGTAACTGTTGGGTGCAAATCAGGACAATATAAATCTATGGTGTCAATCTTGAGGATTGATTCTAATGCCACAAATCTCTGCTCTTTCTTTCCATACACAGAAAAAATCCATGTCAGTACCAGTGCCCAGGTCAGAGGAAAGTACGTCCAGAAGGTGAGTATACATTATGCAAAGGGACCTACTGGTCTTTATTTCCACTGTGATTGCCAGGAAGCGTGCTTTCAAAGCTGTCACTTTTAAATATTACTCATCATTATCTGCACAACCACTTTTCAAAATGCGGAAATGTCAATGCAAAAATGAGTAAATTTAGAATACTTAAACAGATATTCATTTCCCTTCTCTTGAAAACCGGGTATTGAATATACTCTGACTGGTTGTTTCATCGAATGTTGGTATGATAGTTTTGGCCAATCTCAACATATTTGCTGTCCTTCTTTTTAGCTTTCCGAATTTCAGTTTTCAGCGATTTGATGATATTTTAGACGCGACTCTGCTTTTAATCTGCCAGAGAAACATAACATGATGATCATTAAATAATTAGAATATGACATATAATCTGTCGGGGATACCAAAATGCATTTGTACTTGTATTTGATCTTCCTGTCTAATCAATAAAACCAACGTTTAATATCATTTCCTCAGTCATAATTTTCTATTTCCCTTTCTAAACTAGGGACGTTACCATGGTAACACGACGGTGACCAATGAGAAGGGAGAACAGATGCTGTGCATACTTGGTGATGTCCAATTGGATTAAGATCTGTTCTAGACTTGGTTCAAGTCGGTGAATTTTAAAAAAATAAAATAATTTATAATAGTTTCTCTTGTGTCTCTCCTATTTCGTACAAACCTATCCGGAATTTGGCAGCTCACGCCAGGTTTTCCAAGCGACTGAATGCGTCACGTTTGAGTCTGCGCAGTAGTGAGTTAGTTTCTGCCGGATTCCGGGTGAAACTCCGCTGTATAGCGTTCACTCCACTCATCGCGTTCACCCTACTCATCGCATTCACCCTACTCATCGCGTCCACTCACGCGTGCGTTTCACATGAAAGAAAAATACAAATCATTGCGTTCACTCCATTCAAACATTCACAAATCACAGACTTGAACCAAGTCTAGATCTGTTCTATATTGAAGGCGCAACCATGAGACACAGTAGCCGACTTGGAAAAAAAACCAAGTCACATTTACAAAGCGAAATACGTGTTACAATTGACCCACTCTGAAGTACAGAACTGATACCTGAACTGGAGTGACATATGGTATAAAGTCACAGCTTGAATTTGAAGTCTGCTATCACAAATTTCGCGTGATTTCCTGCAAGGCATTGACAAATAGCGAGGAATGCATTTTAAAATTTAACACGATTGGAACTAATTTGGGATAATAAGATGGCGAAGTAATGTCTTTAAAATCTGCAAATGTAAGCTAATCTGCTTTTTTCACGTCACACACTTGTTTTTATGAGTAATTTGTAATATTAAGACATTCAGCTATAGGGCACCTAACATTGTTGAGAAATTTGAAAAATGTAAAGATCCAATTATCCCAAATTAGTTCCAGTCGTGTTATTTTAAGAATATTGTTATCAAAGCTCCGTATAAATTTGCACTTTCTTAATTTTAAGTATATCGTACACTTTGAAATAACAGCATGTCATTCATGCATAGAATCGAATACAAAGGTAGAGTACCGTCATCACCAATGCTACATTCAGACTTGATGCGTAGAATCGAATACAAAGGTAGAGTACCGTCATCACCAATGCTACATTCAGACTTGATGATGCGTATAGAATCGAGTACAAAGGTAGAGTACCGTCATCACCAATGCTACATTCAGACTTGATGATGCGTAGAATCGAGTACAAAAGTAGAGTACCGTCATCACCAATGCTACATTCAGACTTGATGATGCGTAGAATCGAGTACAAAAGTAGAGTACCGTCATCTCCAATGCTACATTCAGAGTTGATGATGCGTAGAATCGAGTACAAAAGTAGAGTACCGTCATCTCCAATGCTACATTCAGAGTTGATGATGCGTAGAATCGAGTACAAAAGTAGAGTACCGTCATCTCCAATGCTACATTCAGAGTTGATGATGCGTAGAATTGAGTACAAAAGTAGAGTACCGTCATCACCAATGCTACATTCAGACTTGATGCATAGAATCGAGTACAAAAGTAGAGTACCGTCATCACCAATGCTACATTCAGAGTTGATGATGCGTAGAATCGAGTACAAAAGTAGAGTACCGTCATCTCCAATGCTACATTCAGAGTTGATGATGCGTAGAATCGAGTACAAAAGTAGAGTACCGTCATCACCAATGCTACATTCAGAGTTGATGATGCGTAGAATCGAGTACAAAAGTAGAGTACCGTCATCACCAATGCTACATTCAGAGTTGATGATGCGTAGAATCGAGTACAAAAGTAGAGTACCGTCATCACCAATGCTACATTCAGACTTGATGATGCGTAGAATCGAGTACAAAGTAGAGTACCGTCATCTCCAATGCTACATTCAGAGTTGATGATGCGTAGAATCGAGTACAAAAGTAGAGTACCGTCATCACCAATGCTACATTCAGAGTTGATGATGCGTAGAATTGAGTACAAAAGTAGAGTACCGTCATCTCCAATGCTACATTCAGAGTTGATGATGCGTAGAATCGAGTACAAAAGTAGAGTACCGTCATCACCAATGCTACATTCAGAGTTGATGATGCGTAGAATCGAATACAAAGGTAGAGTACCGTCATCACCAATGCTACATTCAGACTTGATGCGTAGAATCGAATACAAAGGTAGAGTACCGTCATCACCAATGCTACATTCAGACTTGATGATGCGTATAGAATCGAGTACAAAGGTAGAGTACCGTCATCACCAATGCGGAAAACCAGAAAAGTATTAAGAGTAATGTAATGATTCATTACAGTGATTTGTAGATGACTGAATTGAAAGGGAATGAAGATGATATGGTCAAAAGTAAAGATATCTTTTTTTAGGCTGAATAGACTTAAATGTCTTGTACTTTCAAAACATATACTTGTCCCTGACGTTTATAGATAGCAAATTTGATATTTTCATTCCGAACCATTGCTATTACACTGACTACACTCAGAACGCTGAAAAAGTACCATTACGTCGTGAATGTGCATTTCACAAAGTGCATGAATGTTGGTTCGGGCTTTATTTTAAAACAACAAAGTCAAAAGAACAGCTTAGATTTTTTTGTCCGACATACTGTGACTTTGTCTTGATAAAAGTTAAATTTACTGGAGGACGTCCACTTTAAGAAGAGCAGAAATTCAGAATGTAAAAATAAATCGCAATTGTTGACCCTCACAGTTGTACTATGGAATCAAGGCTGGTAACTCTTTTGCTGCCGAGTCATCGGTAGATTTAGTGAGTTCTCAGCGATGTGTAAGTGCAGTATGATATATGATACAGACCACGAGGGTAGGAGCATAAAGTCTAGCTGTTTGCTTGAGGCCTAGAGGAGTGTGGTATAGATATCCCTTCCCCATGCATTATTAGATACTGAGCGATAGTATTGTTGTTGCTAATGAGAGCTGTGAAAGAAAAGTGACGGCAATTTCAGACCTCTGTCATTAACGCTATTTCTTCTACGTGGTGATGACGATGATTGACATTAACCATAATGAACTCAACTTTTCACACATTGCGAACTTGTTTTCAATCTCCCTACTCTATCCTCTTCCGTTTAACTCATTCGACAGAGACACAACTAAATGTCTTTGTGTCTTTGTCTTTGAATACCAAGTTTTTCGTCAATTCACGGCATGCTCGGGTCAGCGTCTCTTTCTGACTTACGTCCATGTCTCTTTTTTCGACACAAGTTCGAATCCCCCCTCTCTCTGCTATTGATTCTGAGAGGTAGAGATGGTCCAGATTTCACGCACTATTTTCAGTTATTGTGAGATGATGATGATGATGATGATGATGATGGTGATGATGATGATGATGATGATGCTTAGACTTTATTTAAAGCGAGTATTTACAAATGAATTGTGATTTCCGCCAAAGCCCCCTAAGAGCGTGAAAAAGTACACATGCGTATAAAATAACACAAAATAGAGCAAATATATAAAATAAACAAGAGCAACACATTCATTACATCACAAAAAGAAAATTGTAATCTAAATCTGAAACCTCATTTGTAAACTTCACCATAAGATAATCACGCAACGTTACTTTGAAAGTGGACAGCGTTGAACTGTTTCTAATCGAAGGGGGAATTGTATTCCAAGTACTCGCAGCACGGAAAGAGAAAGACTTTTGACCTGCAATGGTGAGGTTGGTGGTCTTGAATTTTGGAAGATAACGCTTACCATGACTGGCATCCCCAGCAAGGTGTTTGTTGTTGACTTTATCGAAGTTAATCTGGTGATAATCTTTTGATAGGATCCACAGTTCAATAGCTTTAATAACCTTGCTTGCTTCGGCTAATTAGACGGTCAAACGCTGCGTTAGATTATAGATGCAACCACAGTCCCTCTATCCACGTGATGCAACATAGTGTTAAAAACCTGGCGTCAGATTTTTACGTGACAAATACATGACACAGTGAAGGAGAAAAAGAACACTTACAAAACCAGGGCTGAAATAAGACCAATGCATCAAAGGTTGATAGTATAGATCTTTGTTGGCAATATTGTAGTCCAACGTTTAATAATAAATAAACTATAGCAACCTGTGCCGAGACCAAGACACTTCTATCTCACCCCTGGGGACCGACATTTATACCATCCCTTATGGACAAAAGGAAAGATTTCAACGCTCAGTTATCACCTCACTGTACTCTTCCAAGGGAGCATAAAATTGTTTTCTCACTAATCTTAAATATCTCAAGCTCAACAAGATCAGCTGCAAGTGGAAAAACTCGAATTGAAGTACTACTTGGCTTGCGGACTAGCACTTCGTACGACAGTGAACAAGCCTCAACAAAGGTTCCAAAGTCATCAGAAAAAGTACGAAAAGATAGACAGCAAACAAATAAACAATTGTCTCCACAGTTGGTTAACGTGCAGCCAACCCGGGCCATCGACTTTACACGTTTCTCGACTAATATCGGGAAAATATTGAGCTGATGCTCGATTATTTCATATCTAAATGTGCTTGAAAGACTGTAGTCCTGTTAGCCTTTTGTCGACTTAGAGTCTACTACCGACCTGTGTAGGTTTTTTCATAACGTTGACCTGATGTCAATAACATGATTGTACCTAAACCTAGTCCACAAAGTAACTTTATCTTTTCGCATGCATTTCCCCGGAGAAGACGGACAAGTTTAGCCGTTTAAACGTTTATGGCCGAACAGCGCCTGCACACGGCTAAATTTTGAGTCTAATCTCAGGAAAAAAGGCAAAATTTTTCAACGCACACTCATTACCTCACTCTACACTTCCATTGGAGTATGAAATGTTTCACATCTCAACCCCAAGCTGACCAAGCGTCTCTGAAGGTCGGAAAAAAGTACGAAAATTCAAAAAAAAAACATCTCTGCAGTGGGTTGACGCGTGGTCAACCCTGGTTATTCATCTTACAAGTTACCTAGGGTAGAACAGTTTCAGATATAATATCTTGCAGATTTTGGTCTCGACTAATTTCTGGCAAATATTGAGCAGATGCTTTGTTTCCTTTGTATGTAGCCCTGCTATTGTTTTATTGTCTTAGAGGCTGGCAACTTCATTGAAAAGTTGTCCCGTTAGGCGGCCGTATTGAGGGGAAAGGTGAATGAGACGAATATGTGTATTTGAATTTCCCGGGAGAAGACGGTTTGAGCCTGAAGAGCGCCCGCACACGCTTTGATTTTTTGTCAACTTCCAGCAAAAAGCGGCACATTTTTCAACGCTCAGCCATCACCTCCTAATATTTTTAAACAAAGCTTTATACGTATGAAGCTCAAGCTGAACAAGCAGGTCGGAAAACTCTTTTTTCAATTGAAGCCTATATTGACAAATGTAAACTGTTATTTTTTTGAAATCTTTGCAACTGTAATATTTTTTCAACAAGAAAATGTATTTTTTTACATCGACTTTTTGAATTCAAACTGTCTTCTACAGAGAAATCTTTAGGATTTATTGCTGATACTGTTAAGATCATTTCAAAATACGATCTGACATGCTTTCTTGATGAATTTTGTGCCACTTTCTATTTCCCGCCAAAACCTATTTGGAAAACAATTGTGAATGATGCCATCAATGAGTATGAAAATAATTGCTGGAGACAAAGATTGGAAAGTAGAGATGATATGCTGGTTTACTCTCGATTGCACACAAAGTTAGCTCCATTTCACTTGTACACATATTTACGCAATTTTCCTGAACGCCGTGAAGTTGTTTACAGTATTATGAAACTTCTCACTTTTCCTAGAAATGAAGTCTGTTTTAAGTGTCAAAATACAGTTGATGATGTTTTGACTCATTTGTTAACTTCCTGTCGTCATACAACAATAGCAAGAGACTCTTTTTGGAACTGTCTTTTCGACAAAATGAGCATCACTGTTTCTGCAACACTTTTCAACTTAAATGACATTGACTTCATTGGAAATATTTTAGGAGATAGTATTTACATGATTGACTACCAGGAGTCTGGTGAACAAGCAATTCTTCAAGAAATTGTGCTGGACTTTGTGCAATAATGTTCCTTGAGAACTGAACTTAGTATCGTGTATTGCCTTCTGTCAGAAGCTTACTTATATAATTTAGTGTTTTTCTGAGTAACTTATTTCCCTTACTACCCCTGTAATTTAATGTGTTTATGTAACTCTTCTCATGTGTTGAGGAGGAATAAAGAAACAACAACAACAACTACTTCAGTACAACCGTTTGCTTTAATACGGATTAGTACTTCGCATGACAGTGAACAAATCTCAGTTTCAGTTTATCATGGTTCGAAGTTTCTGGGCTCGTTTTTTTCGGAAAAAGACTGTAGACGATGCACGGTTGCTTCATGGTATGTCAGCGTCTGTTTATCTGGTAATCGTCGATCCTGTCTCGCAAATACACATATCATCTTAGTTTTACCCAGCTTTTATGTAATTTTAATTAAGACCTGTAAGAGGATAAGTTGTCACAAAATCTAGCCGAACGCAAGTTTATGTAAACACCCGTTTCATTTCTCATCTCGACAAACACTTCAATGACGAAATTATTCAACATTATACTTTCGATGCATTGGGCATAATATGAAGTACTGGACATTCCCCGAGGCCGAATAAATTACCGAATAAGGTGTATTTCATACATCATTGGTAGAATTCAATGATGGGGAATGTATACATCTCTGATGATTTAGAGCAATAATTATATTTCGTGAATTAAGGAATCCGAACTTCAAAAAGACAAAGTGCAAAGAAAGAAAATCTAAATTGTCAAGTCAAACAAGTGATTCAGAAATAGTTTAATACTCTAAGTATTTTATGGATTAAAGTTTATCTCCTCATAGGTTTCATGAACAGTGGAAAAAGTTCACACAGGCTACAAAAATGAAATAAACAATTGTCTGCAATTTGGATTGACCTTGGGTTACTCAGGGTCATCAACCTCTCAAGTTCACCGGAGTAAAGGAGTTTCATGCATCTCATGATTTGCTGTTTTTTGGTTCCGATAAATTTATAAAAATGTTGATCTATGCCCGATTTCATAGTGTTAATTATGTAGGTCATTTCCCCCAACGCTCATGACCTGAGATAAATTAGTGTAGAACATTCTCAAAGCCACTGTCCTTCACGACCTTACGACCTTGGAGTCAATTAGTCATGTTTGGAACATTTTATAAATTCAATTAGTCTTGTAAATGGAGATATTTTAGGGCAGTAATTAGCATATCATTAGAAGTTCTAGATTGTTCTTATATTCTCTTACGTAACCATTTGAGTATAAATACTGGGACCAGCACAGCTTGCAGTCAGACATTTTGGGATAGTAACAATAGCTAAATGTTTTATAGATACATGTATAATGTTATATTCTAAGTATGTCTATAAGATAAAAATTTGTCTACGTATGGAGGCTTTTCATCCAAAAATTACCTACTATAAAAGGCTGTCTGACAAAAACGGTCAATTAATTACCTGCTTGAAAATAAGCTAAATCTGCAATGAAAATTTAACGGCCAAAAACACCGGAAAATTCGGTCGATTTGGGAACTTTGTGCGCACTGGCGGATTTTTTTTTTAGTAAAGGTCCCCTTCAACGCCGGCAATGATTTGCGCCTCGGGGACAGTTATTTGGACTCTAAAGCTTTTCTATTCTTTTCTGATCGGGCACTTGTAGTGTTCATTTTAATGCTCTTGGTGTATTTCAGCTGTGTGCAAGAAAACAATTTACGACACGCTCTTAAGTCGGGTCCGTGCGCTCTGAGTTTGTTATTTACCGAAAAACAACTTAAGTGGTAAGAAAATCGCCGTTTTTTGGGATATTAGAGATGGTCTTTTGCATATTTTTCTCTAGTCTGCGATGCCTAATTGCCAGTGATCAAATCATAATCAAACTTAATGTCGTAGCAGGATATAAGCTCGTATTTCTACGCGTTTACGATATCGTGTGTCTGTTGAGACTATCTACTAGAGTAATTTGTTGAATGAATGCTTTATTTCACCAGATGCTTCACAGTATGTACAATAATGAAAATTATAGGAAACTGTCTTACTAAAGTTGTACAAAGTCAAAGAAAAGGAAGAACATTGCAGTATTGTAAAATCTGGTGAGGACCATGAAAATAGTCTAAAAGGACTAGTCGAGTTCATGGCCCGTGAGTATACTAATATTTATTCAATACAAGCTTAAGTGTGGTGGAGGATAGAAACAAACACAGTTTTAAAGTAGATTCAGTAAGTGATGTTTCAATGCGGACTTGAAAACCTGTCTACTTGACAATTGTTTTAGATTGTCAGGCAGGGAATTCCAGTGTTTCACAGCTGCATACCTAATGGTATGGTGTGAAATTGTCGAATACGAAAATTTTCAACTTGTGTTAAACGTGTTGGATAAGAGTGCTTTGAAATCTCAAAATTGTTAGTGTTTAACTGCTGAGGAAGAAAATCATTGTTATTTTCAAGTCATAGACAAACATACAAGGGCAATATTTACTCGGTTTTTAAATATCTAAAATATTCAGTTTGTAAAACAGAGGTTCGGAATGAGCAATAAAATGAGATAAAGTAATTGAGCGAACAATTCGTTTCTGAAGGCGAAAAATTGGCTCTGAATAGCTGGAAAAAGTGTTTCCCAAGATTTCCAAACAGTACATTATATGAGGTAAGCTGAAAGATTATATAGTTGAATGAGAACGGATTTTGGAACATAGTGTCTTAGTCGTGTAATAATACCAATTTTGGGTGTAATTACTTCAATGACCTTTCGTATATGATATTTCCATGACAAAGATGAATCTATCGTAACCCCTAAATAGCTGGCACAAGAAACTTGTTCTATTATATCATTCCCAATTGACAGATTTCCTTCAAATGTGGTGTTTCTCTGAGGTGTCTTTATGATCATATAATTGGTTTTGTCAACGTTGACTGTGAGTTTGTTGGCCATACACCAACTGATAATTTCATTAAATTTGGCGTTAATTTGAGTTAGATTTACATTCTGGGTACGTTGAGATTTAAAATGTTGGTATCATCTGCAAAAAGTCTACAATTAAAATAGTCAGTTGAATTACAAATATCGTTAATATAAACCAAGAATAAAGTCGGACCCAGAATGGAACCCTGCGGTACACCACATTTGATTTGCCTGTAACAAGAAGATTTACCATTGACAATTACAAATTGATTACGATTTGTTAAATAACTATGAAATAACTTTAGTGATGGGCCCCGTATGATGCAGTTTGTGAAGAAGGATATCATGATCTATAGTGTCAAAGGCTTTTTTCAAATCAACAAAAATACCTAATCTAACATAGCCAAGGTCCATCTTCTCTATAAGATCAGCGACAATGTCAGCGAGGGCAACTTTAGGACTGTACTTTTTGCGAAATCCAAACTGCGTATCAATTAAAATATCGTACTTGTCAAGAAGAGAAACCAGCTGTTTGTTGATAACTGCTTCAAAAATTTTACTACAGACTTGCAGAATTGAAATTGGCCTGTAATTACCAACATCAAATGGACAACTGTTTTTATAAAGAGGAGTAATTTTTGCACCTTTTAGACTATCAGGAAAAACACCATTTGAAATCGAAAGATTGATAATATTTGAAAGAGGGCCAGCGATATACTCAGCTGCATGAATAGTCAAAAGAGGATGAGTAAAATCATAACCATGGCTTTTTGAGGAGTCGTCTCCACATATTATTTTACTACAAAGGGTGCTATTTTTCATGGGCGACGGTTACAACTGAACTTCTCCACACACGTGCCTTGCGGAATACCAAAGTAAATATGTCCTCTTGTAATATTGTATTGCATGAAATTTATGTAAACAATATTTGGTAATTCATCTGGCAGTAATATTAAAGAAAAAACAACTTATTATTAGTTTGGAGGTCTTTATACAAATCATCACCAACATGTAAAATTCTGACTTAAAGTTATTGAGATTTTAAGAAAGTTCACGTTTTTGCTACCTATTAGCATACTTTTGATAAATGATAACTTCATTGGAACAAATTGCCATTTAGTGTTGATCAAGTTTCAATTTGGACGAGGGAATTCAAGATTCCGATAGTTGGTATTGTTAGCACCAAAAAACAGCATAAATACAGTATTACAGGTTTCGTCACAATTCAAACAAAACATTATAAATCATACCCAAGAACCGATATCTCAAATTTCAAAACAATTTGACAAGCAAGTTTTGAGATGTTTTTGCAAAAAAAAGAGGAAAAACTTACCAAACCATAAAAATGCAAAGTTGACCACAACTTGAACAATCACAGCCAAGTTTTACCTAGCAACATGCATATTGAGTTTCACAGTAATCAAACAAGTGATTCAGATGATTTTTTTTTTACCAACAGTGGGAAAATTGCCCCCAAATAAAAATATAAACATTTCCTCAAGAACATCTGACTGACATACACATAAGATGATGTACACAAAGTTTTAAAGCAATCTGACAGTCATTCACACAGGAAAAGATTCTTTTTGGATCAAAAATGGGTGAAATTGCCCCTAAACAGAAATATGAAAATTCCACCACAATCGGAACAATTCTGACAAAGCTCAACCCAAGGATCATGAATGCAAATATTACCGTAAGTTACATTTAAGTTTCAACCAAATCTGGCCTGCGTTTGCAGAACTTTAGCACTATGCAGGATTTTGCCTTTTATTGACCTCATTTGCATATTTTACCACTAAAATGTTCATTTGGAGAAAATTCACATCTCTCTTCCTGGTTGCACCTACACACAAAATGTATGGTGAAGGTATGTCAGTTTTACGTGTGGATGGTATATATGCACATTCACACCTACATACATACATGCAGTCATACATACATAGACAGGCAGATGCCCCATACCATATGAGCTCTCTTTGTATATACCAATGGTATTCACATATCAAAATAATGTGAGCTGAAAAGTGAATTCTCTTTAAGTCATAGAATATGAGATATAAATGTATCTGTTGTTGATAACTTAATGTTGGAATGCTACAAGAATTTGATATAACATTTGCACAAATTTAGTGCCAGACTGACTTGCATCAACTGTCAGCTCTAACAGCCCATTTGACTGAAACACACATGTATAAATATTTATATGCATGGGCAAACATACATGCAAACAACTAACACACATACATACACAGACTGACATTACCGGTATACACATATACACACACACACACACACACACGCACACACACATTTGTTAACATTGTTTCCTCTCAATAACACCCCTCTTCAAGCTCATTTGCCTGTCATATCAACTTTAAAATTCCAGTATAATGACAACCCGCAATCAATCTCACATTCAAAATGCTAATATCAAAAACATTTTGCTCACTGCTTTGGATCAAGGCGCCTCCACTGTGATCATAGACGCCTGCTTTTATTTTACATATTCAAATAAAGCTTGGACTTAATTACATGTTGGCACATTCACATTGTGATGGATGGAAATATTACATCTGTTCTTAAAAGTTCAATTGCCAATGTTGTGTAGCACTCTAATGGTAGTCCTCAGATTTTGATAGAGGAGCATTGTCTCATGTCATAGGAAACACAATGCATATGTACAAGTTTCTATGAACTTGGGTACAAAGTATAAGAAGCAAAACTTGGGAGATCAAACCACAGACAATGTTTTTTCCTTGTCTGTGATAAAACACACAAAATAATCCTTCCCAAGAATGATAAATGCAATGCTACACTGATGCAAAGAGGATAGCAGCATCTGTTGGAAATCAACAGATGAATTGTTACACAACTGTTACAGACTTTAGAATTGCCCTTGAAAATAAGTATTCTATCGAACACATTTCTAAAACAATACGGCTATGTCTTGTGTGACTTGTGACAAGATCGACACATACAATGGGCGGATCAGTTGGAAAAAATAAATGAAAAATAAAAACAACAATGCAAACTAAGTACCAGTAGTATTTGTAAATGAACATCACAGACAATTAATGTTTGAACACTATTAACTTCAGCCTGTCTTGCTTGAGTATAGTAAATCAGGGCTTTCTGGGCTGCAAATATCCATCCTCTGTGTCACCATTTTTATAATGCAACCAGTAATTTGGTAAAACCTGCCCACTGAAGGTACAGATTTTCTTTGTTACTTAGGGCCAACAAAATACCGACAGTTACATCATGATGAACAAAGGAAACTTAAAATGTCATGGACACAGGATGGGACGGACCTGTCTTTAACTTTACTTTTAAAATTAAGATTTTCCTTCATCTTATGGAATAGCATCACACAAACTTGTCTGTATACACTTTTATCACCTCCTTGTAGTGCAGCAAGTAGAGACTGAACAATGTAGGAGAAATCTCCAGCAAGCAATGATTTCATTTCATGAAATGGGACAGTGTCCTGACACTGAATCACAAAGTTTGCCAAAATTTTCATATTTTTTACAAAAATGCTGGCAATCAAAATTTATTAATTTCATACACACACTTGCATGTGAATGGACCTTGAAGGGAAGGGGTCCTTGGAACTGAGCTCTAAGGTCATATTTGACCAATACAAACAATGCAAACACCTCCTCAAAAAAGATATGTTGGCGATGTGTGTCATAATGTACATCACAAACTTTAAATATTGAGGCTATGTTGATGTGATGCATCTAGACATAGTACATGAAATGTATTGTTTGTACACAAGAAAGTCACACATGCTGAGTTCCAATGACCTCTTCCCTTTGACGATATTTTTAGAAGTGATAATCGATGCGGCCACAGACACATGTACTATTCATGTAATACTACAGTTTCTACCTATAGCTACACTATATTATATACATATATTTACACACAGCTAAGCATAATGTAAATGTCAAATAATTAAATAGGTACTGTTGATCTTCATTATTTCAATACAATCAAGGTGAGCTGATATGATCAGAATTGCAGCATCATTCAGACATGAATGAGTTCAATGTTCATACAAGTTCTATGGAGTTTTGTCAGCTATTTTGATATCTACAGTTCACTACTTGTAGTTGTACCACAAGGCATTGAACAAACACTGCCATGAGATGAGATGAGAATTTGCATTACGGTGATAGGGAACAACTACATGTCACTTTGAGTCTTAAATTAGACCCTATCCAACAAATAGCAATTTTCAATACACACAAGCTGCTATCAATCTCACATGAAGCCTTATAGCTTCATATATGTCATTTAGTTGAAGTCTTGGCATTCAATAGGATACCCTTAGTGTTATCTATTTTGACTTGCATATTTTGTTTTAAATTTTGTTAAAGACACCCTTGATCACAATGCTGGAGCCGGTAAATCATGATTTATGAAATTATACAGTACTTTCTCATGTTATAAGTTTTCTTTTAATTACATTCACTAATACTGCAAACAATAATAGCAAGGAAAAGAACATTAAAATTTGATACAATCATAGCCTAATTTGTGGTAAATTAGTACTTGGCAATAAAAAAGATACATGCATAACAAAATATATCTTCAAAGATTAGAAATTCTGCTTTTTACAATTCTGATCAACTCTGATTAAAACTTCTGAGCATGTGATGATAAAATTTACGTACAAGTATTTGAAGTATCATGGAAACTGTTGCAGCAGGAGTAATAATTTCAATTTCACATATCTTGTACACTTGACCTTCTAGAGCTTTTGGGAGTCTTGATCTTGGTGCTTACAGATCTAGCAGACTGAAGGCCTACACTTGGAGTGTCTCGAAGGTTCGAGAAATCTAACGGAGGAACCTCATGTTTTCTGTGAGGTAGTGTCTTAGTTGTGAACGGAATTGAGTCTAAACTACTGCGTTGGTATTGGTGTAGCATACTACCATCATGTGAAGAGACTAGACTGAGTGGTGAGATCCTACCATAGCCACCAGGTTGATATCCTACACTACTGTTAACAGTTGCTGGTTGATTTTGTCTGATCTGGCTGACTGGAATTTCATTTAATGACTCTGCTGAGGACGAGTGATAGTCAGCTGCTGGTTTTGCCGGGTTGATGTTTATTGCCGGTGGTGGTGTCGAATATGTTGTAAACACGGGGTGTGACATCACCGGCATTGCCTGATATCCCCTCGGAGTGTAGTTCAACCCACCAGCACCTACATTTACAATCAAAGATAAATAAAAATGTGTGTATATGTGGTACTCTCATATGCAAAATACTTTTATTATGCACCTTTGACATGATATGCAAATACACATTGTGCTCTATATCAAGCAATATATTTACATCATGACATTAGAGTAGCTAGCATCTGTATGCAATATACAAGCAATATATACATGTACTTTGTGAATATTCCGTAGCAGTCTGACTTTGATACAAGCTAGCTGCTTTCCTTCAACAATATGAACATTCTCTTGGGAATTTTTCCTCAGTTACACATTATGGAATTCCTTGAAAGGGCTGTACTTCAGTATTGATAGAAATGAAGGCTGGAGGGTTTCATGCAATGCGATATCCGCATGAGTCATTGATCACTGTTTGCAGTGATAAAATACAAATTTAAACCTTCTTTTAGTGTAAAATTTTGACTTGTCTGTATGACAGAGTTTCAAACGTTTAGTACAGTTGCTGTTTTTGGTGTGATTGTTCAAAAAAAGGAAATCAAAGCTTACCAGGTGGAATTCCATGTTGTCTCAATCTCAACTGTTGTTCTAAATCTGACTGTGGTAGACTACTTGATAGATTCAATTGTGTGCTATAGTGAGGAGCCCATGGTTCCTCCATGGATGTTAGCGGTGTCCTATCAGAGGGTAACGATGACCTTCTCCTCAATTTACTCCGTTTTTTCTTCTTTGTTTTTTTCTTTTTGGTTTTTGTAGTTCCTGCTGCATCAGCTGCCTTTTTTTCACTTTTCTCTTTCATATCAGAGTCACTTTTTGGTTCATTTTTCTCTTCTTTCTTGTCGTCTTTGTCAGGTTCTGAAGAATTTTCTTTTTCTTTTTCCTCTAAAGCCTGCTCATATTTTTTGTAATCAAGGGTGTCTTCAGTATTTGATACCTTTGTAGTCCTGGGCAAAATAAACAACATGTAAACAGATGGCGATGACAACTATCATTGTCACAGGACATTATTAACTTGTTGATTAACATAAGAGTTAGTAGTGCTGCAGCAATCAATATTGTATTAGTGTACAGTACAGATGACAACATAGCTTATTTAACACATTTGTTCTGATCTGGTACGCATGATACAGTGTACATTCAAATTCCCCATCCAATCAAACACTTCTTACTGTTTAGAGAAACATAATGAAAGATTTTTTCAAGCAAATATGATGCTTATCAAAAGCACTGACAGTGTTTTAATTTATAAAGTATTTGTTAGAACTTTATATGCCTTGTTGTCTTGGTATACCATCAACAGTATTTTGAAGCTGACAAACTATGATATGTTTATGTTGACATACCACAACTAGTAATACAACACTTATCCAAGTGTTTGTGTGTAAGAGGGCTATACATGTATCAGCAGAAAGATTACACTACAATCCCCAATCTTCAATGCTAAAGTACATCTCATCATTTTGGATTTTACAAAAGTAGTCCATTTGTACGACAGTCTTAGCTTTAGAGGTTACTGTTCTACATGTACGTGTAATGCAGAATTCTGCTTTTCCTTTGCTATCAATTTTAAAACTATCATAAATGACTTGGCAATATTGTAAACTTTCACTTCAATATGCTTACCAGCATAAACAATGTCCATGTATATTCATTTTATTTTTCATTTTGCAACAGCCAAGTGTTTGAAATTCAAATGACTATTTTTTTTTGAAAATCTGTCAAAAGTTCATCAAGGTGTCAACATAGATACTCCTTTCCTTTCTAAGCCATACATTGGTACCAGTATAACCATATTTTTTATCAATTGAACACTTGTGAGGGTTATAGATTGTTCTGACACCAAAGTCTACCTACAAACCATTGGAAAAAACAAAGGGTATACAAGAGATTCTAATATCATTTCACTGGTCTTTAACTGCTCTCTTTATGTCTTATCTTCAACCTCTTTGACCCCAGCATTTTCAAGAAGTTCAATTACAATTGTTTATAATCATCAGCACCTGATTTTGGAAAGACATTATGGATGCTATCTTATCACTGACTGACTATCAAACAGTAGAGTTTGATTTAACTTGAACATAACAGTTCAGATGTAGACATTTCTATTAAAAAAGATGAAATGATAAGATGTTGACTATCAGGAACCATAGGGAATAATAGGGAAGTACCTAATAGATCCTGTAAATTGGGTATCCTCAGTGTCTGGGACTATGACAATCTACAGTCACATTCTCATCAGTCCTACAGGTGTACATCAAAAAACAAAAAAAGACACACAAAAAAGAATATACATCAAGATATGACACAGGGTGCACCCACAGACAACGAGAAGAGGTAGAGTGTTAGGAGGTGAGTATAGTGAGTAAATTAGTTCCAGTACAATGAGTCTTGGAGAGATACGGATGGGTTAGCTGAGGGGATTCATGGATTAACAGACAAGCATCAGTTTCTTTGCAGCCTTTGGAAATGTGCATATACATTTCTTGATCGGAAACAAACCACACAAAAGGGGTATATGAGTGAAAACAGAAGATACCACAGAGTTGCATTTTGTCTGACAGATCTACATGTACTCAGTAGAATAGATCATTTACTGTAACAGAGTTTTGTTGTAGTTCTACAGATTTTGTTACTAATTTGCAAAACTTTCTATAAGTTAAAGATTGCTTTGTATAGTACGAGAATTGTAGATTTGTGACAGTATAAATTGAATGATAATTTTAATGTAAAACCCTTTGGAAATCGGCAATTTGTAGCAGAGATTTTGTTGATACAAACTAATAAAATAAAATGGTCTTTTCATTAGTTTTATGAAAAATTTTATAATGAAGATTTCAGGATGATCTTGATATTTACAGTGTTACATTGCAAGAATGGCTCTACTCCGGAATAAAAAGGATGCATGGTATTCTGTAGACTAAGTGTGCCCAAGAGATCACATGATGCCGTTACAAGTAAACCCATGTGTACAAACGAACATAGAAATACACATATTTCTATGTGCATTTGTGCATGTGGTTTTGTTTCTACCATGATCCATTTGAATTCCGGGTTGAACCCATTACTAGAACATTCATAGTGAGTGGAGCAGAGATAGAGATGGATAAGGAGAATATATTGGGTGCAAATTAACATAGACAACTTTGAATACATTACAGTAATTTATTACATACTGGAACACATCTGGAACTGTCTTCTTCATCTCTATGTCTTCTCGTTTGGTATTGTCACTTTTGACAGGCACAACTTGACTTCTCTGAAATTAGAAAGGAAATAAAAGAAAATGTCACAGGTGACATAGAAATTTGAGAATAACAAGAACATAAGATCAGTTAACGTGCAATTCTCAGCTATTATTTTTGTCATTGCATTGGTAAGCACTAAACAATCTTTCTTCAAATATTGAAATAAAAGTACCTCTGAGTATTAACAATCATTTAAAGAAAGTAGCAAGTCTTGTTGCCTCAGTTCTCAATCATATATGCTGTGTTGTTACAGCTAGATACAACAGTTCATGGTTGCTTTGCCAATGTACAAATCAGTTCTTCTCTTGTATGGCATGGCAAAATTTTCAGCATAAAAGAAAAGTGACTAGAATTTTTTACCAACCTTGATTTTTCTGATTTTAGGAGGTTCAACATCGGCACCAAATGTAGCTTCAATGTCATCACGCTTTGATTCTTCATCTCTCTTCTTTATAATGTAGTCATAGGTTGTCATGCCTTTGCAATCTGTGACAAGTTTGTACAAAGGAAAACACACAATTACATTCATCAGTCTTGATTGTTACTTTTGTATCAGTATACAGCTTTGAGATTTCATGGCACCTGTTCTGAAAATAGCTTAACAGATAGGATATAAGCAGTGTTTTTTCTGTATGTTCACTGAAGGGGTCTATTTCTGCCCCATTCATTAAAATTAGGGGGCAGACTTGAACATTTTAGGGGGCAGAAACATCAGCAACTTCACAGGTCACTACACTATGTGCTTGGCTCACCATCATATGGGTGTATTGGCTTGCCGTGTTTCATGCATGATTTTTGTGCAGTCAGTAACTTTTAAAGGGCAGAAAATGGCTCAAAATGCACAATTTGCGCAATAGTGCAGTTGAGAGAAAACCCTGTGTAAGTGCTGAATTTTTTGATTGGTAGGAAACTATCAATGATAGCAGCAGTATTCTACAATGTATGACGATTACTATGACCATTGTAATTATTATGACGATTGTAACATATGATTGTATTTGCTAGGAGACATGTCTTCATTGTTCACACCATATTAGGTCAAGTTAGCAAACTGCCATTCACTTTATTTTCTCTTGTACAATGTTTGCTTTTTTACAAAGTTTTACCCAAATTGTGACAATACAAGTTTTTCTACAGACCAAATTGTGACTATATAAGCAAGCTTTTCTGCAAAACAAATTGTGATAATAACAGTTATTCTACACACCAAATTGTGACATTGTGCCTATGTTGCAGCATAAAGGCATTCGCAATGCTCATTTGTGCAAGTCATGGTGACATATGATACAGGTCAGTTCAATGTAAACACAGTAGACGGATTGAAAACAATGTTACAATACAAGTTTCTCTTTTGCTTTTGAGCTTCTATGAGCAACTGGTCAATAATCTACTTGATTTTAGTATTTCTTATCATTCATTTACATAAGAGTTTTGTGTTTTATGTATAACAGGAGAGCTTTTTCTGACTCTAATTGTTGTTTCTCTCCAATTTTGCAACTTTCATCTATTCTTTGTGTAATATCCAGTCATAGCAGAAGTAGAATGTGGCAGAAGTAAAAACAGACTGGAGGTAAACCACACATGAATTCACAGATTTACAACAGTATGAAGAGATATAGATGGATAAAACATGATATTACTTACTGAGATAGACATGGAAAAATACAAGGTGAGACAAGAGGCCGACAGCAATTACTGCTAATACTGCAGTGATGACCATTATGGTGAAAAATGCAACCCCTGGTACTGTTGTAAATAGTTTGAGATTTGCCCTAAGCCACGTTTCATCATCGCAGTATGGTGGTGGTAGAGTGGTGTTTTCAGTTGGACCCTCAGTACTGCTAGCTGTAGAGTTGTAAGACGATGAAGTCACTGAATCTACTACAGTTTCTGTTCCAGCTGTAAAATATACATTATGAACTTGTTATTAGAATATATGTATATATCTTGCATTATTGACAATGTTATATTTTTTATCAACAGTCTGACAGCTTGAGATATGATAAATTTGTCTTCTTTTTTTTTTCAAGCGTCCAGTTAATCTTAAATCCCTCTGTTGGCAGTGGATCAATAGTAGAGTTTGTAAACATCATACGTGACGCATATCTACCTAACCTGAATAGCATGTCTGATTCATATGTGTGCTTTGATATTTGTAGTTATGTTTGTAATATGAATTATGGATGATTTAATTAGGATATAATATTCCATGGCCATGGAAATGTTTACATAAGCTATTCATAATTAGAACAACAGTAGTTCTCAAAACTATTACATCTATTAACCCTAATAACACTGCCATAGGTCATTTAGCAGATTAAAACCATGTGAATACTGAATGACATTGAATACTGAGGTCACATCAGGTCGGGTCAGGTTGGGTAGTGATATCATTATTAAGTTTATCCTGCCAAGCAGTACCACAATCTGCTAAGTCATTAGAAAGCGTTATTGATCCAAATCTGTGCATATGTTCACCCATGCAGCATGGTATGTTACAGGTGGTTCAGCCAGTAAAAATTCATGTTTACAGTATCTTTGTTTTCAGGGGTCTTCAAATGTTAAAGTCCATGCTAATTATTATTATAAACTTTACTTCAGACTCACTGTTCATAAAACAGTCAAAATAAATTTGGTAAACAAATATGAGCTAAAAATTAAAACACTATGGTTAAAATACAATGTATGGTGTTTGTTACAATGCAACATATGGAACATGTTATGCCTCATTGGTTTTAGCCAACTTGACCTGATGGTGTTATGTGAACTTGGCAGGATACGCATTAAATAAATTCAGGCAGTCTATCCATTTTTTCTGCCATTTGTGATGATACTGTATATAACCTTCGTAATTTGAAAAGCAGACAATCCAAAACAAACCACAGCTTTTTAGGAATCATCTTCCAAAGTCACTATCTCAGAAACATATCACACATGCATACTAAGCTACATTTACTTCAAAGAACAATTGTCCACAAATTTTTTAACCTTAACTGCACAAACCATTTTAAACAGTATTTATAAATGTTAATATTTTGTGAATTACACTATCACATTCCATCATCCTCTTTGATCAAAATTTGGTACATTAAGGCAGTACTGCTTCCATCAATGCTTACAGAATTACCAGTATTGGGAGCACAGTAGACTGTAATATATAGCACAGTAAACTGTAATACTGCAAGTAGTGATAGAAGCAGTACTGCCTTAATGTACCAAATTTTGATCAAAGAGGATGATGGAATGTGATAGTGTAATTTACAAAGTATTAATATTTAAAAATACTGTTAAAAATGGTTTATGCAGTGTTTTTCCAAAATTTTGACTCATAACCCTCTCACAACTGTGAATGCTGGAAATATTTTGGGAAAACACACCAACTTATTACGGACCTAGAGGGCTTAAGAAGTCTGGTGAGATCCCATACATTTCTACAGTATGTTTAGTAATATGCAATATTGGATAGTCAAGGGGTTATTTTTCAACTTTATAGAAAAAAAACAGTTTTTGTCAAAAACTCTGATAGTGCAGAATTATTTCAACTAGATAATCGGAACAGAGTATGACAGTATTCATCATTATTGTCTAGATTTTGTGAATGATCAATTTTTTAGCACTGTAAGTAAGGCACTTTTAGCAGCAGACATGCTACAGTGTATCTTTAATGATGTCCATATCAACTTACCGACACAATCTGGAAAGAGGAGGCTTGGGTCCACCCAATAGACAATAGTAGCATACAAACTTGCAGTGAGTACCAGAACTGATGCTACCAAACCAGACACAATGGTTGAAAGGAAAAACCTACAGGAAATAACAGGTTCAAATGATGAATTCATTTCAACATGAAAACATGTAATTTATTGAAATAACACATTGAGAAATCAGATTTATCCCAAAATTTTGAAAATTTCCATTATTGCTTTCATTTAATACATCAGTGTTCTCCCTAGGCCCTTCAAGCATCACGTCTCCGTGACGCTTGCCTTGATCGCCGTGACGCTTGCTACAATGCCGTGACGCTTCAGATTTTTTCCGACACCCTTGATTGACAGCCCCACTTGACGGCTCAGTGTATTCATTGGCATGGGACATCTGCCAAACTAGCCTTATCAACATCGTTTTTAGTCCTGAATAGACTTTTTCGTGTTGATTGACGAGTTTACATTAATCAATTGACACGTACAAAGGTGTTGAAAAACACCGGCCGAGCGGCACATCGGTGTGGCCGCGACTTTGATCATGTTGATCGAGCGTCGTGTCAATGGCCGTTTATCAAGTTACGTGGGGGGATAACAGTGACGTCGACGCCGTGAAAATGCTGGTGGTCAAAGCTATCGGTCAAAATTGCGACCCTCAAGAAAGGTTTATAAGGCGTCTATACCTGATGACGGTTAGTCTACATGAAATCTCCATGGCAGTATTACGAATGTGCATTTGTATTTTAATTATTTTTCTGTTCTTGTTGTTGAGACAAACGGTGAAAGTATCAGAGCAGGGGAACGGTAGAGTCCGTGGGCTGCACATGTTACGTGTGCGTCATATTACGCTACGCTGACTTCACCTAGTTTCTCGATGTTGGGGTCACTGTAATTTTACAATTTTTTTGGCTAACCGTACAATCTTTTGCATTCTTGTAATCTTTTTTCATTTCGCGCAAAGTTTTTAAAAATATGAGTTTGGATTAACATTTTGGTCGCGAAATGATGTCTACAGTGCCATGTGACGTAAACAGGTCAGGCGATTTCCAAGATGGCGGTCGATGTGTGGGCTTTGAGCGTTTCGCGCTGTTTTCAAGTGCAGGTCTCGTTTCAGGTTCGCTAAGGAGGCAAGTTACTAAAATGACAGGGGTTTCATAAATTTTGGTGACTATCATTCGTGTAAATACGTCTGAATTTTCTGTTATGGTAAACCGTAACAGTCCCTCTATTCATTGGGACCGTGACTACGTAATGTATGTGCTCAAAAACTCGCTGGGGTACACAGCCCTGATTGTGTGGCTTCGTTGTTCTGTATAATTTCGTAAACAAGTGACGCAATGTTTCATCGCAAACGTTTCTCCATGCAATGAGCGTACGAGTTGAATTTTTACAACTGAAGTTGGATTGCTGAAGAAACCAAGATGTGACCGTTCAGTTTTCATGTATGAATTTATTGCAGTTCATGGTGCTACCTGAACTTAATTGTTTATTCCCCTGATATGTATGTTCATGCAGCAGTGTGTGTAAGTAAATAAAACGCATGTTAAATGACTACAATTTCATGAATTTGCAGTGACTGTTTTATGTGTGTGTATGTATTCAAATATATGTTAATGTATTCAAATTAATTATGTAAATTTTATGCAAATTTCCGACATGCTTGCCCTTGATCCTAGGGAGAACACTGCTTTCATTTAATACATCATTTGGTATGAGGTTAAAACAAAGCATGTAGTCAGTATCCATATGCCATATGCCTTCTAATATGGAGGATTGATTTCTCCGAGTCACTAAACTAATTTCACCAAACTTCCATAGAGCCAGCACTATACCAATATATGTAATGAGTAAAAGGGTGTCACAACTTACTTGTAATTTCTGCTTCCTACACAATTATTCAGCCATTTACAATGGTGGTCAAATTTTAACACACACTTATTGCACACACTGCAGTGTTTGGATGTTGGAGAACTGGAAGGAAAGAGTAAAATTTGCAATGTAACAATACTGAAATAAGACATGTTGCTTGCATGGATATTTTAGCTAACAGGAACTTTTCACTATAAAGAACATGTTGATTCTGAAAATTGACATCTGAAACATGCATTGAAATCTTATTACCCATAGTAAAATGTAGTTTACATTGAAATACAACTCAATATATGTCAAAGTGAACTTAAAAACCCCTTGTAGCTAGGATAGCAATACTGGTGGTGCCCATACCAAACTAATTATGGTGTGAAAGTTTTTTAGAGATGATTCAGAATGCAATCAAGGCATATTCCATCTTTACATGAGATGAATTCAAACTATTTGATTAGTGGTTGCACTTGTACTTTAGCCTTAATTTCAGTTGTGGACATACATGTAATTTGCATCTAATTTCATTGAAAAATGTTTGTCCATGGTAATGACCAAATGCAAACGTCACCATATTATTATATTCAATTCACATGTTAAGGTATGGCAGGTTAATGTTGTACCTTCATTTAGTCAATGACTCAGCCATGTAGGCTGGAAGTATGGTTACTTTCTTTGTTCAGTGATACGGGGCCGTGGGGTCAGCGATTTTGCTAAGGTTGGGGAATATTTGTAAATGATTTGGGAACTGCGATAACATTTCTTCTGTCCCCTAATCTGATTGCATTGATATATCAAAAGGAACCCCAGTAACATTTACCGGGGTACTGGCCTTAACAAAAACACTGTTACGTATACAGTGAAAACTTGCCAAATATGCATGGCATGGCAAAACACTGATCGACAGCTTGGCAATTTCTCTCTCTAAGTGTATGTGTTACTAATACATTAATACTTACACATCAACTTCACATAGGTAACAATGTGAGTTTTCTATAACATGAGGATATTTAGTTCTGTCAAATCTAGGAACTGTTCTGTCTTTACTGTTTTTATGTGTTGCAGGATCTGATGGATCTATAGTAATACTGATGAACTGCACAACAAAATGAAACAACATGACAATGCCAGGTATCTGAAGCTGAGTTAAGGAAACTACAACGTTGAAAATGAAAAATATATCTGTGCAAGCCAGTAAAGTAACCCTTTGAATGCTTTGATTTTTCCCATCACAAATTTAGTGCAACACTTTATCAATTTTTGTGAATTTTTCAGTAATGTTTTTTTCAGAAATGTTAGACCAAATAAATGGACACCAAATTTCACTGGCATCAGTTTTTGATCAAAATTCGGCAAAGATCTGAAAAAAATTGACTGGGCCATATCTTATAACATCATATACCTACATTCACGTGCCTGTGTAAAGCTATGGGAGAAAGCGCCCTCAGATCCGTGCATTTTTTTTTACGTATCACGCCCCGGCCTGGTGCCCAAATATGGGCAATCGCGTGCATTTCTGAACTATTTCGATTCTGGTTACTACGCGCGTTGCTATCTGCAAACGTTCCATTCGTACACAAAGCCAGCGCGAGATTAGGAAAACGTCTGCTCGCTCAGATTGTAGTTGCGCGTGGCGACAGTGGAGCCGTGCAGGTGACATCGGCTTTTATTTCTAAATTCTAGTGAAATCCTGTGTATACTAAGTGCGTGCCTGTTCAGTATAAATTACCAGAAACTGACAACACGCTTTTGTCCTTCTAACACCTCGATTTCAGCCTTGATCTCTGTTGGTCACGTACAGTACGGATGTTGCTTTGCGCGTTCTAGAATTCTGCAGGTAAACAAATGACGTCATTATGTATGTCAATCCGCGACGGGAAGCGGTCATCGTATTTCTGAAAAACTGACACAAATGGCGATGAATTTTTGATATCGCACGCATTTTTATCTCCCAAACAATGTTGAATATTATGTAAACTACATATTTACCATTCCATAAGGTATGATAAAACCTTTACGGCCCTGATACGGCTTTTGCGGCCCTTGGTCGTATGGCGTACGACCTCGGGCCGCAAAAGCCATATCAGGGCCGTAAAGATTAACAGCGACAAAACCTGACTTTTGCGCTCAAAGGGTAAACAAAAGGAGTGAAACTTGCTGGTAAACAATATTATTATTATTCTGTGATTTTATATACACTCACATTTTCTGTGATAAAATTTGTTGACATGTAATTTAGAAAGAGCTATCATACCAAATCTTCATATTAGTTCTTGATTAGCATACCCTTCAATGATGAAGAGTGCTACCAAATTGATGAGAAAAATTTGTAAATCAAACATCACTAATGTCATGGGCAAATATTTGATGGTCAATAAAGTATTTACCAAGACTGGGGACATACAAGAAAGGTTAATCAGCATTTCTCACTCCTAATGATAAACTATAACTGTATACATCTTTGTTACAAGTGTACAATGATGGGAAGTAAGACTGATATTACAAAATTTAAATAACCTGCTGTAGTTTTTGTACACATGTATAGTTTTCTGAAATGTTAACAAGACTGTTGATTTCCACAGCACAAAGACTTCAAGCATCCCTGTCAAAAATATTTGTGCTCATCAGTCACTTTAACATTAGAGTAAAGGATACAACATATCCAGCTGGTTGCCATTCATAAGGAAAAGTAGGCACAATGCATCCAAAATAGATAATACAAAAATAACCAATAAATATCCATTCCACAAACTGCAATGGGTGCCAAGGACACGACCACCCATTTTTGCGTGATGTTTTCCGAAAAGAAGGTGAACTGTCGGCTTCTGAATGAATGCTATCGCTATCAGATTGTTTTTTCTTCGTTTTGGACTTCATGGTTAGAGCTGCAACATAGAGAAAGAAGTATGCATTAAAAACATATTTGAAGGGGCCCCTGGTACTTCTAAAAATCTTCACTATTTGTTGCTGTTCCGTATACATTTATTCGTAGCCAACAACTTTTCCCGGTGATTATAATATTAAATGACGTGGGAAACGGTGAGCGCTTGAGGCTCTACTCCCCCCCCCCCCCCAAAAAAAAACGCCGATGACAGTCATGGCTGTCGTGTATAGGCAGTTTTGCCCATATTGCCACTTCTTCTGTGCTTCAAGACTACGACGAAAGGTGCTCATTCTGGATTTTGCAAATGCCTTTCTGAGTAAACTGAGTCTTACTTTTAGGGCTTCCTCGCCATACACTTCTGTAAGTTCACTATGTAAACAACAAATCGATAACTTTACTTCGAGTCTGACGGTGGTAATCGATCAAATAACGTTCGTCTTCGGTAACAGACGTAAGGTTGTTAGTCACTAAATGACAAAATTTTCAATTGCGCATCAGTTCCCGTCTTCCTAATGAAAGTATAGAAACACATTAAATGTCCCTCTTTTGTGATTCGACAGCAACGTTGTTGAACTTGAAATGAACGTCCACCGTCGTCGCCGGCTGCACCTAACTGCATAGAAGGCAGACATTTATGACTCGCCTTGTCTTGCAGTCACCAAACAATTAGCGTCAAGAGGCCTTCTCAGAAACAAAACAGATTACTAACCTTCAGTTTTAACTATTTACGTTCTTATGAAGAAAATACAGCGACTTTCTGGATAGACAGACATTGTGGACGTTCTACGGCTACTACCTTTTCTTCGCCATTTTGTTGTGACAAGTAAAAGGGCATTGCAAACATATATCCGTGCGCGTGACGTCAATTCAAAAATATAGTGCAACAATTCTTCGAAGTTTTAGTTACAGAAAGTTGTTAAATGGCTTTAAAGAGAGATAGAATGATCTCTTCGTACTAAGATATAAATATCTTGCATCGTCTATGCAAAGATATACCCTTACTGAATATATCCGTAAGGCGCGGTTTAATATGAACGTAGATGTTCAGAGCTATGCGCCATCATAGGAAACCGGCCGTGTTTTGACAACCTACACAAATTTACCTCGTACAAATGAAGTTATTAAATTAATACAGTATATGATATCTTTATGCTTTTTCCCCACAATAATACTATATAATTTGATTGTTGCCTTTTTTGTAATTTTATTTAACATAAAAGGGAATATTTTGTCTCTAGCATACTAATCACTTTTTTCGAATAAATAATGTTTTTTAAGAGGCTAGAAAGTACAAAGGTCAAAGAGCAACAGGTCACCGATGTGATACGGGAAGCAGACAAGGCATTGCCAGGGACTGTTTAATCATTATCGTAGTCGAATCAACTTTAAGTCATGTCAGGAGGAAAAACCATTCACATTTACGATGAGAAAGAATTACCATCGAAAACATGCGCCTTTATTGCAGAAAAAAGCAAGCAGGCCATAGCAGCTCGCGGCATGTTCCATGTGGGCGTGTCGGGCGGGAGCGTTGCTAAATTCATGAGTTCAGGGTTGCCAGAAATCGATGGAATTGATTGGACGAAATGGAAAGTCTTCTTCTGCGACGAAAGAATTGTACCGTTCGACAACGATGACAGCACATACAAATATTTTAAAGTAAGTGGAGAAACACTGCTGCCCAAACATTGAGGGTACAGTGACACGAATATGTCGCGATGTCGTGAGTCAGCGAAATCTACAAAAGCTCCCATGACCATTTAATAGCTCTGCATGGCAGGGCTGTGTGTTACCGGCGTTACACTGACCTCCCACCACATGTGGTGGGAGGCCGTCTAACGCCGGTAACACACAGCCCTGCCATGCAGAGCTACCATGACCATCAGTTTGAATACATATGAATGAATGACAATGGAGGTAGAACAGAAGTTGTGAACGCATTGTATACCACCAGTCTTATAAATTCCTCGCCGCCTTCCCAAGGAGACAGGAATATTGCAAGGGTTTTTAATTGGAACTTATCAACTTTGCTATTTCAAACATTTTCAACTTTAAGTTCAGGCCTGCGTGTGTACTATAGCCCTCCTGAATATTCATTAAGCACCAAAAGATCAAACCTCTTGGCAAATTTGTCTCTAGGCTCCCTGGCAATTAAAAATGAGCAAGTCGTGAAAACTAATCAGTAGCACAGGAATTTTTTGATGATATTTACACTCCTGATGAATTTGGCTGGCATAATTACTTATCACCAACTGTTGTGCTCCAATTTCCAAAGGTGAATCTGCCTTGCATTAGTTTTTTAACTCTACAATTCAAATGTATTTATTGAAAACTATAGAGCCTGGGTGAAGCTTTCTCAATTTGTTTTGTCTGGGATATGGAGTTCCTGCTACAAACTTCTACCACCATGCATGGTGTTTCACATATTCTAAAAAGGAAAAATGACCAAAAGTATATTTTTTTCACGTTGATCACTTACATGTACACACTTTCACGTTTTCACATATATGTCTAAGGGTTTCAGTTATGTAGATTTTAATTTCTTGCAGGAAAACTTGTTCGGAAAAGTGAACATTCCAAAAGAGAACATCTTTGCTGTTGATCCTTCTTTAACAGTGGAAGATGCAGCCAAAGACTATGCAAAGAAACTATCATGTATTCCAACAGAAAACAACCTGCCAGTATTTGACATGCTAGTTCTTGGTATGGGTCCTGATGGACACACATGTTCTCTTTTCCCGGGTCATAAACTACTGGAGGTAGGCAAATAATGTTCCACATAATGCACATGTTTCTTTAACTAACAATTATTATTACGCTTGGAAAAATTAGGGCAATGTTTTCTTTTGAAGCCATAAAAGTGCAAGTACAACAATGTCAGAAGAATTATCTTTATCATGCCATTTTTGTGCAGGCAGAGTACCCTTTCAGCCAGTTTGATTTGATGTTGACTTACCTTGAATTTGATGGCATAAGGACTTATAGTTGGCTCAAATAAATTTGGTTAAACTTCAACAATTGACTCAAAATTACCAAGTGTAAGAATAGATATTATAAATGTGTATTTAGTCCCCACGGACACCGTCCGGGGGGACTTATAGGTTTGGTCATGTCCGTGCGTGTGTGCGTGCGTGCGTTCGTGCGTGCGTGCGTCCGTGTGTGCGTCCGTCCGTCCATTCACGCAGATATCTCAGAGATGCAAGGAGCGATTTCATTCAAACTTGGTACAAGGATTACTTCATATGTCATACAGATGCACGTTGATTTGTTTTGTGATACAATCCAATATGGCCGCCAGGCGGCCATTTTATTACGATTCTTTCATGTACAGAGCCATAACTCAGACATTTCAACCGATTTTATTCAAAGTAGGTACAAGGACATTGACCAATGTCATAGATATGCACGTCAATTTGTTTTGTGATATGATCCAATATGGCTGCCATGCGGCCATTTTGCTACGATTTTTTCATGTACAGAGCCATAACTCAGACATGTTTCAACCGATTTTATTCAACGTTGGTACAAGGACATTGACCAATTTCATAGATATGCACGTCGATTTGTTTTGTGATACGATCCAATATGGCCGCCAGGCGGCCATTTTATTACAATTTTTTCATGTACAGAGCCATAACTCAGACATGTTTTAACCGATTTTATTCAAATTTGGTACTGTTATGTAGGTCATTCCCCCCACACTCATCATGACCTGAGTTCAATTAGTCTAGAACATTCTCAAGGTCACTGCCCTTGATGACCTCACAACCTTGAATTCAATTAGTCATGTTTGGAATGTTCTGGAAAGTTGATTAGTTGTGTAAGGGAGATAATTTTAGAACAGTAATTAGCATGTCAATAAAAGTTCTAGATTGTTCTTATATGCCTTTATAAAAGGGACGTGCACAGCTTCCAGTCAGACTTTTGGGATCGTGTCTCTTGTGTGTTACTAAACTCCAGCAGTAGTCATTCTCAAGACTTTTCAGACCTTCACTGTCAACGCTGGATTTATACTGTGGTCTTTGTGCAGCTTCAAGCCTGCAAGCCAAGGACTGTTCATTCATCCGACTGACTGTTACAACTCTGAGACTGGAGCTTTTGCCGTCCCAGCTGAGATAAGTAGTCTGTACACTTTAAAGCTTGTATTCTATCCCTAACTTAGCAATTAGTTTTATTTTCGTAATAAATTTTGTTTAAACGTTAACTGCTGAGTTCACCCTTTTGTTCGTTTCTCTGCACGTAACAAATTGGGGCTTGTCCGGGATACGAATATTTTGAGCCGTTTGACAACATTTTGCCTACCTTTTCAAAACTACTGTATACTGTGAACTCAGCGAAATTCAATCATGGCGGAATTCAAGCCAGACGAATTTATGGATGACCTTGATCAGGACACATTTAATTCCCTCAGAAAAGACAACCTCATAGCACTGGCCAATTTCCTTAAAGTAGATGTCAAAAGATCTATGCGCAAGCGAGAAATACAGTTCAAGATTGCAAAACATTTAGTTAATTCTGGCCATTTTGAGGAGTCTGCCTTAAAAGATTATGAGCCTGAGTCTTCCTTAAAACTCAAAAAATTGGAATTAGAAATACAGGCAGATTTCGAGCTAAAAAAATTGGCATTAGAAAAAGAAAAAGAATTACAAATGAAAGAAAAAGAATTACAAATGGAAAAAGAGAGACAGGCATTAGAAAAAAAAAAATACAAATGCAGTTAGAAATGGAAGAAAGACAGAAAGAGAGGAATTGGAAATGAAAGAAAAAGAATTACAAATGGAAGAAAGACAAAGGGAGAAAGAAAGAGAGGAAAAAGAAAAGGAAAGAGAATTAGCAGAACACCGACTGCAGTTAGAAATAAAACGTTTAGAGCTTGGACAGTCAGGAAAATTCTTCCCTTCAGACAAGTTTGACATCACTAAGCATTTCAGGTTAGTTCCCCCTTTCCAAGAAAAGGATGTTGATAAATATTTCCTTCATTTTGAGAAAATTGCTCAGAGTCTGAACTGGCCTAAGGAGTCCTGGTCTATGCTTTTGCAGAGTGCTTTGGTGGGTAAAGCCAGAGAAATTTACATTCAGTTGTCAGTAGAGCAGGCTTCAAATTATGATTCTGTGAAGGAATTAATTCTCAAGGGTTATGAGTTGGTGCCTGAAGCTTACCGTCAGAAATTTAGGGATTGTGAGAAGGTGAAGGATCAAACTTATGTTGAATTTGCTCGAACAAAAGAACAACTGTTTGATCGTTGGTGTTCTTCGGAAAAGGTCAGTCAGAATTATGACAAATTACGACAGCTTGTTTTGATTGAGGAATTTAAAAGGTGCATTCGGAGTGACATCAAGACGTTTATCAATGAACAAAAGGCAGATACATTGGAGGTTGCTGCACGTTTGGCCGATGATTATTCATTGACCCACAAATCTTCATTTCTCAGCAAACCATCCAGTCCTTTTCCTACAGAAACAATGCAAGTAAATTTAACTCCTCCTTAAATTTCCAACAATCTTTCAAAGGACAGTAGGAAATCAAATGACAGCAGTTCACAGAGTTCAAGTAACACTCCCACATCATCAGATCCCAAGTCTCAATCTCCTTCTGACAAACAGTTTGGTACACTTTCTTGTAATTATTGTAAGAAAGACGGCCATTTAATGTCAGATTGTTTCAAATTGAAAAGAAAACGTGAAGGTCAAAGTGGTCAAAGTGGATCTAAGCCCACTGGCTTTATTTTTTCATCAACTCAATTAGAGTCTAATAATGTGTGTAACACATTTTCTGAGGTTAAACCCCTCTTATCCCCAATTAATGAGGTCAAGGTCAATTCTTCTCAAGATAGCATTATGGGTATTTTCGAACCATTTATTCATAATGGTTTTATATCACTTTCTAGTGATTTCTCTTCTGCTACCCCTGTCAAAATTTTAAGAGATACCGGGCTTCCCAGTCTCTTTTGTTGGCAGATACCCTGCCGTTTTCTGAAAGTCATTTTCAGGTTCTAAAGTTCTTATTAAGGGGTAGATTGTAATGACTACATTCCTGTTCCTCTCCATAATGTCTATTTGTCTTCGGACTTTGTTTCTGGACCTGTGACTTTAGGTATTAGGCCTTTTTTGCCTTTTGGAGGGATTCACCTTCTTCTTGGAAACGACCTTGCTGGGGACAAGGTCATTACTAATCCACTTGTGACTGATAATCCTACTTTAGATCAGGATCCAGAGCCAATTGAACAAGAGATACCCGATTTATTTCCTTCATGTGCCATTACTCGAGCCATGTCAAAGAAAACTTCCGAGAATCAAAATACTCTCAAAAATAATGTCACAGATGTTGACTTAAATGACACCTTTCTCAGTCAGGTGTTTGACACGGATCATTCCGTTATCCCTCGTGGATTTGCAACTTCCAGTAAACTGCTGACCAAAGTCAGACATTTTCTAGATCAAATCTCATTGCAGAACAACACAAAGACCCAGATATTTTGTCTTTGTTTGACAGGGTAGATGATGAAGGTAAAACTTCAGATAGCTCTGTTTCCTATTATACAAAATCTGGTATTCTCATGCGTAAATGGAGACCTCCAGATGTTTTGGTTGATGACGATTGGGCTATAAAACATCAAATTGTGATTCCAAAGCCCTATCGTGCTGAAATATTGCGCCTGGCCCATGAAACGCCCTGGCTGGTCCTGGGGGTCACTTAGGAGTCAGGAAAACTTATCACAAAATTCTCAGTCACTTTTATTGGCCTAATCTCAGGCAGGACGTAGCACATTTCTGTAAAACTTGTCACACATGTCAAATGGTAGGAAAGCCGAATCAGACCATTCCAAAGGCCCCTTTACAGCCAATTCCTGCATTTCAAGAACCATTTAGTAGGATTCTAATAGACTGTGTTGGCCCCTACCAAAAACAAGATCAGGAAATGAGTACATGCTGACAATAATGTGTACATCAACTCGGTTCCCAGAAGCCATACCACTGAGAAATATAAAGACAAAGACTATAGTGAGAGCTTTAGACAAATTTTTCACTTTATTTGGCCTCCCTAAATGTGTCCAGTCCGATCAAGGCTCCAACTTTATGTCTGGTATTTTTCAACAAGTAATGGATCAGCTAGGCATTAAACAGTATAGGTCATCCGCCTATCATCCAGAAAGTCAGGGTGCTCTTGAGCGATTTCATCAAACTTTGAAAAACATGATTAGGACCTACTGTTTTGACACAGAGAAGCAGTGGGATGAAGGAATTCATTTTTTGCTCTTTGCTGTTAGAGAGTCAATTCAAGAGTCTCTTGGTTTTAGCCCATTTGAGCTTGTATTTGGACATACAGTCCGTGGCCCACTTAAGCTCGTTAAAGAGAAATTCCTATCAGACGATGATGATTGTCTGAATATTTTGCAATATGTGTCAGATTTTCGTACAAAACTCTCTAAAGCATGTGAATTAGCCAGAGAAAATCTTGAGTCATCTCAGCAGTCAATGAAAATCAAATATGATAAAAACACCTCAAAACGGAAGTTTGAACCAGGTCAAAAAGTTCTTGTTCTACTTCCAATTCCTGGCAAACCACTCCATGCTCGTTACTTTGGGCCATATCTAATTGATAAGAAATTGAGTGATTTAAATTACATCATAATAACACCTGACAGGCGTAAACAAAAACAGCTATGTCACATAAATATGCTTAAGCCATATTTTGATAGGGATAATCCTACTATAACTCAGCCTGTCAGTGCAGTCAGTTCAAACCATTATGAAGATAGTGATACTGAAACTGACTTGAGTGAAAATACTCTAAACTCAAAGCTGGGCTCGGTCAAGCTTCAGAACTCAGAAATCCTGGAGAAGCTGGAGTCTACAAAGTTGGCACACCTCCAGCCAGAACACCAACAACAGCTGAAAGAACCAATCCATGAACATTTGTTCCAAGATGTTCCAACGAGGACAAACATCATCTACCACAACGAAGATGTCTGCGACAGTAATCCAGTGGAACAACATCCAGACGGACTGAATCCTGCGAAAGCGGAATATCTCCAGGAGGAAGCCAAGTATTTGCCGAACAATGACTTTATCGAACTCAGTAAAAATAACCGGACTTTGCCGTGCATACTTTATGCCAAATTCAGTGCCATTTCAAGTTTTCCAACAACAAATTGCAAGAAGATAGTCATGGGACATCCTGTTTGCTACTTTTCACACAAATTTAACAAATCTCAGAGAAACTACTCTACAATTGAAAAAGAGTGTTTATCTTTGATATTAGCTTTACAGCATTTTGAAGTTTATGTTACTTCTTCAAATCAGCCAATAGTGTTTATATTGATCACAACCCTCTTGTTTTTCTGCAGAAATTTAAAGGCAAAAATCAGAGATTGCTAAGATGGAGTTTAATGTTACAGGAGTTTAATCTTGACATTAGACATATCAAAGGCAGAGACAATTTAATTGCAGACTGTCTCTCTCGTATTTAGAGTTTATTGTTGTTCACTTTCAAGAAATTTTATTGTTGTTCACTTTCAAGAAACTTTACTTTAGAGTAAAAAAAAAAAAATTTGAGTACTTAAATCTTTTTCAAGATTACATTTGTAAAAGAAAGATTTTTCTTTGAAAAATTTTCTTTTTTTGAAGAGGGGGTGTGTTATGTAGGTCATTCCCCCCACACTCATCATGACCTGAGTTCAATTAGTCTAGAACATTCTCAAGGTCACTGCCCTTGATGACCTCACAACCTTGAATTCAATTAGTCATGTTTGGAATGTTCTGGAAAGTTGATTAGTTGTGTAAGGGAGATAATTTTAGAACAGTAATTAGCATGTCAATAAAAGTTCTAGATTGTTCTTATATGCCTTTATAAAAGGGACGTGCACAGCTTCCAGTCAGACTTTTGGGATCGTGTCTCTTGTGTGTTACTAAACTCCAGCAGTAGTCATTCTCAAGACTTTTCAAGACCTTCACTGTCAACGCTGGATTTATACTGTGGTCTTTGTGCAGCTTCAAGCCTGCAAGCCAAAGGACTGTTCATTCATCCGACTGACTGTTACAACTCTGAGACTGGAGCTTTTGCCGTCCCAGCTGAGATAAGTAGTCTGTACACTTTAAAGCTTGTATTCTATCCCTAACTTAGCAATTAGTTTTATTTTCGTAATAAATTTTGTTTAAACGTTAACTGCTGAGTTCACCCTTTTGTTCGTTTTCTCTGCACGTAACAGTACAAGGAGATTGACTAATGTCATACATATCCATGTCAATTTGTTATGTGATACGATCCAATATGGCTGCCGTGCGGCCAATTTGTTACGATTTTTTCATGTACAGAGCCAAAATACTCAGGCATATCTCAACCCATTTTATTCAAAGTTGGTAAAAGGACATTGACTTATGTCATACATATATACGTCAATCTGTTTCATGATATGATACAATATGGCTGCATGGCAGCCATTTTGTTACAATTTTTTCGTGTCCTTAGCCAAAACTTTGGCACGTCTCAACTGATTTTATTCACCAATTTTATTCAAACTTAGTACAAGGACATTGACCTATGTCATACATATGCACATTGATTTGTTTTGTGATACAATCCAATATGGCCGCCGTGTGGCCATTTTTTCCGATTTTTTCATGTCCGGAACCATAACTCAGACATGTATCAAGCAAATTTATTCAAAGTTGGTACAAGAACATTGATTTATTTATACATATGTATGTCGATAGGTTTCACGAGATGGTCCAATATGGCCACGTGGTAGCAATTTTGTTATGGTTGTTTCATGTCGAGAGCCATAACTCTGGCAAGTCTCAACTGATCTTATTCAAAGTTGGTACATGTACATTGACTTATGTCATACATATATGTGTTGATTTTTTAAATAGTAAGATCAAATATCGCTGCATGGCGGTGATTTTGTTACAAGTTTCTAATGTACAGAGCCATAACTCAGACATATTTCCACCAGTATCATTCAAAGTTAGTACAAGGACATTGACCTATTTCATACATATGCTCGTCAATTTGTTTCACGTCATGTAGCAGTAACATGTCAATTAGTGAAGTTTCATAAGTAGGCTGATATGTCAAGAAATACTGCATCAAATTCATGAAACTTTGTACGGATGTTAAGCTCACATTGCTTTAACATTGAAAAAGGCATTTATCAGTGTCATTTTAATTAATTTGTAATTGCATAAGTAATGAACTTTCCTAATTAGGGTGATATAGCCACACATTAATACAACATCAAATGTGATGAAACTTGATACAGATGTTGATCTCATAGTGTTGTAAATACTGCATCAAACTTAATGAAATATGGTACCAGTGATAATCTGTTACGTGTTAGGATTGTATGCAAAAATGTTTTGCAACATCCTGTTGATTAATTCCTAGTTGACTCATTTTATGAACTTTAGGATGGTGGCCTACATTGGTTTTATGTTTTCATCACCATGGAACTCATTCTTTGCCATTGAGCACCATCTGTATCAAAGTATTTTTATCACAGACCTAATTAATGAAGAGGACTCTATCCTCTGTGAGGACATGTAATCAAAGTACCCATTAACAAGTGGGGACTGTGTCATCAACGATGACTTGTTTATTGAGCATATGGTAATTTAAAGAACTATATTACACAAGATTGTAGGTTACATTTCTAACAAAGTGGTCAGAAATTTCAGTGAAAGATGGTTTAATGTAATTGTTCCAGTGCATTTAAAACAACACACGATCTAACAAAGCAAACATATAATGAATGTATATTTTGGATATTTATACATAAAAAAACCAATTCAAAGATAAATCAATATATTTTCTCTTTGAAAATTAGAATTGAGTAAATGCATCATGGACCTAACATTAATACAAAAACACATTTTGTTTTTCTCAATTGCATCAATAGGAGGCATCAGTTACAGTTGCTCCAATTTCTGACTCTCCAAAACCACCACCTTGTCGTGTCACACTGACTTTTCCAGTTGTTAATGCAGCAAAATGTGCCATGTTCATATCTGGTGGTGCGAGTAAGGCTGAAGTTGTACAGGTAAACATTTTGCCAAGCTTAAAGTTTTGCTCTAGAAGGTAGAATTAGTACTGGAGGTGTCTAAAAAGTTTACAAAGAAGAAGTTACACCGTGAATTCTTCAGTGTTCACATACTAATTACCCCTGCAACATTGTGTTCATTATGTTGAAAGTTATAGTAACCCATAATATTTACAGGGCTCGAAATTAGCGGTAGTCCCGCGTCCACAGACTACCAACTTTTCCCTGTGGCTACCAAAGTCCATGAAATGGTAGCCCACGTGGACTACCAAAGCCTGAGACATGAAATACTTGGCGTGCTATTTCCGTCACTTAGGGACGAGCTAAATGCAGTCAACATGCAGTTTCATTTGTTTGAAGCAATTATCCTTTCATCTGTGAAGAGTTTTTTCTGGTGACTATTACAATTTTCACTGCTATGTTATTGTTTTCACAAGATGCAGAGCGTTTGATACTAGAATGTTGAGTTGCTTTTCCGTGTGCAGTCTTTGCATGCCAGTTCACACTATGCTGTTGATCGGCAGCATACAAGACGTACTTGTGTCAAGTTTTGGTGTTTTGATGCTGAAATTTCACAAAACTGTCACTTCTGTATCCAGAGATTGTGTAATCAGTTTGATTTGAAATAGTAATATAAAACACTGTGTCAGTTAAGCTTGGCTGAGTTTCGCTGTCTTTTATCTATGGTTGTCAATCAGTATCAATGTATTACGTTCTGTATAGAGAGACTCGGGTGTAACAAGGCATACCAGTTCATAAAGATCATGAGAATATTTTTTTTGGTTTTTCTTTACTCAAGTTACAAGTTCTTTGGATGTATAAGCTTAAGCCGATTTGAAAGTGATAGAAAGAGTTAAAAATGTACATAAATTAGCATAAATTAAGCGTTCGTGACACATAACATGGTGTTTCTCGAGTGGAAGCCCCTAGTTTTACTGCTTTTTGTGTGTTGCTTATACTTGGACGAATACAGTATCCCTAAACTAAAATATTCATGGACTACCAGCCATTGTCGCTTGGCTACCGGCTTCAGAAAATGGTAGCCCAAGTGGACTACCAGGGCAAAAAGTTAATTTCGAGCCCTGCCATATACAAAAAGCTCTGTATTGTTGTCAGAGTGTGCTAAATGCAAAGTTAGTCAGCTCTGAGTTTGGTTCATTAATGCTTGACATTTCAGACTTCGAAGCACAAACGCTTAAACTTTGCTTGAATTTTTTTGGGGGGAGAGTACAAAAATTCAACATTTTTGGGGCAAAATATTGGTGTGAAAACCCTACAAAATCATCTAAAGTTAGGGTCAAAGGTGTTACTACTGTCACAAATGTGGAGGGTTTTAAAGTCTTTAAGTTTATCAAAAGTTCCTTACTAAAATAAAGTGTTCAAATGGGGTCCAATCTCTTCAAATTGGAACTTCACAGAGTTTAGCTTTTATAGGTCATCACTGAAGCTACCAATAGATACTAGTATTGTATCTACTGATTATTCACATGTGACAACATTGTTTCATTTTCTACTAATCTCTTCATTTCATTTTTTAGAGAGTACTTGAAGGCAATGAAAGTGAGCCTTTGCCAGCTGCCAGAGTGAAACCAAGCAATGGAGAACTGCATTGGTTTCTTGACAACGGTGCTGCAGGCGCCTTGAAAGCCAAATACTGATTTCAGCTGACACAATGTTGATGCAGGCTGCTACCACTCAGTACATTTCTCAGTCAGACATAGGTGATTGAGATTAGGCCTTAATAGCCCTGAACCTTGCCAGAATACCAGTCATGTGAAAGATTTTCCTAACTAAACTCTGTATGACTAAAATTCACTTAACAGAGCTTGACAGACCAGAACATAAATTCACGATACTTGCAACCTTAAAGGGCAGGAATGTGTACCACTAGATTCACACATCGATTCATCTGAGGAAGCTAGGGTTTAAAAGTCAGTATAGATGACTGGAAAATATCTGATGTGTACGGAATTAAAAATTTACAGAAAACAACAATCTGATGGGGGTTTCATATGGTACATGTATAACACTTTCTCTACAAACGTATCTTGTAAGGCATTGTTCTTCAAATGTGTTTTTTTCAATAAAAAATTGATAACCAGTATTCAGTGTACTTCTGTGACTGTAATGTCCATATCACCGTTAGGGTTGTATGCTTCTGAAAAGTCCCTGAAAGTTCTTGAATATAAACTTTAGTCCTGCAAAGTTTTGCGATAAATCATTTGATTTTCAACAATATTCTGTAATTCTGAAAATGATATGTATATGATATAACTTAAATATTATCATAAAGTGCTTCAACACTACTGAACAAAGTTCTTGAAAGTCTTTGAATCTTAGAGACTTTGAGTGAAGACATCCATATTTTGTTTTGTGCTAGCTTAAAAAGCCCCAGTAATGCTAACTATCGATGCTTTTTTTCATTATTTTTATTTTATCAATTGCAACTTTTTTTTCTTCTCTCCAAAGAATGTTGAAACAGTAACTTCCCTTCATAAATTAACAGGGACACAGGGTCTTGTACAGCGGGTTTACTATGCTAGGCATACTCGATATGCATTTATAGAAATGAGATCTAAAAACTGATTTCTTGGAAGGCTTCATTTTCTCTCTTTCGTAAATATCGTGCTGTCAAGATCCCCGGCTAGCGGCTGGACAGATGCAGCGAGCTCGAGCAGCAATGCGCGATTTACACACACGCTGTTGCGAAAGTTCTTTGACCTTAAAACCGGAGGGAAAACTACCCGCTCAGGTCGCAGAGAGAGTATTTCTTCTCTACCTCACGTTTGCGTCACGGGAGTATAATAATTTTGGCACTGTATAAGTGACCTATTAAGTATCTAAACCCCGAAGGATGGTAGATTCAGTCATTTTCGCCCGAATTTCACCGGATACAGCATTGAACAACATTTCATCTATTGATTTTTGCCGTCATTTATTTGTATTCAGTCATGAATTTTGTATTTCAAATTACAAACTAAGCTGTTTGCGACATTTTTTTCTCCCAACTCCAGTAATCGCAGAGTCGTACAAAAGCCGAATAGCGAAGGAACCGGTCAGAGCGCCGACAAAACTTTCCCTTCTTAAATAAACACGGACCCAGGGCCTTGTACAGCGGGCTTACCATGCCATGCATATTTGATAGGCATTTATGGGAATGGGATCCAAAAACTGATGTCTTGGAAGGCGTTTTTTCTCTCTTTAGTAGACTGTCATGTCGTGCCATCACGGTCCCTGGACTGCCAGACAAGCATGCAGTGAGTCAGGCCTTTATCTAGATCAACACTCACGCTCTTGCGAACGTTCTTTGACCTTGTAAACCGGAGGGAAAATTATACCCGCGCAAGCCGCGCATTGATGGTGTTTCATTTTTTCTCTACCTCACGTTCAGGTCACAGGAGTATAATAATTTTGGACCAGTAAAAGCGCCTTTCAAGTTTCGGAACCCGGAAGGATCGTGGATTCAATAATTTTCGCCAAATTTTCACCGAAATTAAAGGTCGTCTTTTATCAAACGAACCCAAAATTTTGGCAAGGATTGTACAACTTCAGGGGCGACAAAGCGTAGTCACTGTTGACTGCATTTACACAAATTCTTATATGATTCACGTGTATTTCGGATTTTTCACGTCAACACTATTACTGAGTAGATGAAAATGGCTAGGTGCACTGGACACGCGAAACTAACGACGATTTGTAATTTTCATCTCGCCAAATTTCCTTCGAGTGCAAAATATAGGTGAGTGCTATAGGGACATGTTCATCGGGTATTCCATCATGCCATAATAGTTACCAGTAAGCTTATATGTATTACCGGCAGCCGTGTTTGCGAAAGATATATGTGCGGTGCCAAAATGATTGAGAAGCGGGAATGCACCTCCACCCCCGAGACACTCCTATTCAAGTATTCACATCTTCAATTTTGACATCCTCTTTTTCATCTCATCTCATGAACTTACGATAGATGTACACGTTTCCCTGCTTTTTGTCTGCACGATCTTTGACATACATTGACACTTCGCAAGCGGCTATCTCACTACACACAGCCATTTGACTAGAAAGTTGAATATTCCCAAAAAACAATTAGGCCAAATTCTTTTACATAATTGGTTTGGAGACCATGTCATGAAGTAGATGCCAAATTTCACACTATATTTGTACATATGGTATTTCTTAATACACTGGTAGCATCGAACAAAACTTCACCATATGATTTTCGCCTGCATTCAGTTGTATTCATTCATGAATTTAGCATTTGAAATTTTATTATCACAAACAACACTATTTGCTACACTGTTTTCCGATCCTTGAAGGTGTCATGCTCTGAGTGAAGGTACCACAGTGAATATTGAATTATGCAGAGAATGATGTAAGTCATTGCTGAAAGAACTAGTCAAGTGTTGAATTTATGGCCTGAAATGACACAGAAGCTTTTATAGTGTTGCACATTTTAACTGTCACCAAACGACAGTACAAAGGTCTATCCTGGTTAGCTTCGATCGTGGAAATATTGAATGTGTCAGACCTTTCCGACATTTAATCTGTGCTTCATCATCATGTTGTTGTTATTTGTGAATTATAATTTATAGATTTATAGAACATTTGATCAGTTGAAAAATGCTCAATGACTGTCTATGATATATTTTTGTTGAAAAGTTCTATCATAAAGACTGATGGTATCTACTTATATACTTAGTAGATAATTCGACCTACCTATTTTCCAAACCCTTTATCGTGCCACTGTCACATAGGATAAACCATTTAAACGGCAAAACTACAAAATCTAAATCTTTGAAATTTTGCCCCCCCCCCCAACAAAAAAAATGAATACTTAGTGGGCTGCTGATGTAAGTGGGTTCAAGCCAAGTTGATCACATGACTAATATTCAAATGAGCAAAATGAATGTAAATATCAGTCAAAAATCTTACAGCCCCAATAGCTGTAAATTATATTCATTATTTTCAGGATTTTATTTTCAACACACAGTTCGTTCATGTAAATGTGCTAACTGAAGGACATCTACAGAAGTATCACTGCTCGCTGATTTTGACAATGCCTACGCGTTTTAAGAGGTAAAATAATAAAAGGGTGCCGCACTCATAAAATGGCGCCCTACAGAAAGTTAAAAAAGGCAGTATATTCTGCACATACACATCGTGACCATAAAGGAAACAAGCATGATGCAATTTATTTGAATGCACAACACACGATGGCCAACATTTTGTTGATGATATCTTTATTTTCTCTGTCATATGATTAGTATTTGTACATGATAGGAAATCTGAGATGATGTTAACCTTTGAATTTACATGCCACTTTCGACACTTATGACAGTGTTATACACTGTTTCAGTCTTTTTAATGGGTCTCATTCAAAAACTGAGGATATTTTAGATCAATTTATAACACATCCGAGCTATTAAAAACCTCCAGAACTGTGCCGAAACGAGCAAAAATTATCCTAAAAATTAGTAAAAATTCTAAACTTAGAATTTTTGCTGTGACTTAGCCATCAGCTTCATATATTCCTTACCGCACTAAGATGCAATTTTTTCATACCAAAGTTAGTAGCATGACTAAAATGCTAATGAGCATTATGTTAGGCTGCGTTCACAAAAACGGTTGGGGGGGGGGCTGGAGGAATTCAGGGGGGATTCGAAAATTTTGGGGGTAGTAGAGGGGGACTTAAATTTTTTGGTTCCCTTTTATGTTTTACATTTTCCAATTCAAATTTTTGTTGGTAATTCAATAAAAAATTAATACCATATTTATGTCATCCAATTGTTGTAATGTTTGTAAAAGTTTAACAAAATCTAGAAACCATTTTGTTACATTTCATGACTTTTATCTCGAAAAAATCTAAACATGTGTGGTTTGTTATAAAAAAACCAAACAAGCTATAAATAACAGGGCAGAAGCTGCAAATGTTGATGATTTTTGCAATATTTCTATGCAATGTATCAACTACAGTTTCTTGCTTCTACAGCATGCTCAAACACATTCAGTTTGTCGACAAAGCCTGTATATATTAATATGTATTAGGTGATGATTTAATTAGAGTCCAGACTGACAGTCAGTTGTCAGTGATACAAATGCATGGTACACGTACACAGGCTGTGATAGAAAGCTGAATACTGGACAGTTCAACATGCTGTAGGGAGTAGAACAAGAACTCAGTTTTACAAACTGAACAAAAATATTGTCAAAATTATCTAAATTAATACAGCTACTGCCTACGGGCAGTGTCACTAAAAGGTACCGCCCTGCTATTGCAGTGTTGCTGTCACTGCGTACCAGAGCAGTGACAGAGTTCTGACGCTGATGTACATGGTAGTTGAAGAAAAGTTTTGGTCAAATGGCACTCATGACAGTGAAACATATAGGCCAGAGAGCAACATATGGAAGACCAGGAGCCTTGAAAAGTTATCCCAAATTTTTGAATTCTGGCACATGAGAATAATCAAATATTAAAGAAAAAGATGGGGTCACCCTGCTTGAGTTTCTAAATTTTCACGTTCTTGTCATAAAATAATACAAAAGTAAAACTTTGAACAATAAAGACTATATGAAAAAATATGTGAATAAATGGAATTATTTACTTTTAATCAAATTTGCCATTATTACACCCAAAATGTTAAAGATTAAAACATTAATATTTTAGCCTTCCAATATTGTCAATTTTGAGTAGCATCTGATTCATATATGTCTTGTACTTTTGAAAAAACATTTCGGTAGGTCACTGTACTCAGTTTTTTACAATATGTCAATTAGCCAGAATTCACAATTTGCCTACTCTCTCATGATCGTCATTTTGTGTGCTTTTCGGCAGGGCCAATTGACCTGGCTAGAGTTGGATTAACTCAAGTTGGCTTAGACTGATAAATCCAAAAAGTTCACTGATGCCTTTAAAATGACCCGATTTAAGAACTTGTCTTAGGAATATGATTTTACAAAGTGCTAATAACAGTGTAGTGTTGAACACCTGCGAGCAGAACGCCACAATACGTGATTTTTTCTGCATGCACATCCTTTACAAATATGCGGGCTTGTGATAGTTGGGGGACTTGAAAAACTTTGATCATATAGAGGGAGGGGGCATTTGAAAATGTTTTAGGGTATTGAGGGAGGATCTGAAAAAAAAAAGATTTCAATCGCGATTCCTCCAGCCCCCCCCCCCCCATCGTTATTTGTGAACGCAGCCTTACTGACAGGTGAAAAATGTAAAACAATTACAAACTCAAAAGCCACTGACCTTAGAGCTTTAAAATTTCTGAAGTGCACTTCTATTTTGATGCAGATCTGAATAATTGCCTACCAAGAAAATAATATAAATATTATCAACATGGCTAAAATCAATTCTTAAAATCGTCAAAAATTCAACATCTAAAGAGTTCGAGTTCTGTGACTTAACGAGTTGTTAAAGATGCTCTCAGTGGCATTACATTTTGCTCAAATGAAATTTGATAAATAAGTGATAGTAAAAGAAAAGAGTAAAATATTTGTGAAACAGAACAATAGCAGAAAGCCGTGATCTACATCAAGGTAATAAGATCCACAGTGACAAACTTGACAGCACAATACAGATGGACAACAAACAAATGAAAAGTAATGTAAAAGTGCAAACTCATAACTTGGTATAAATATTCTTTATTAAATTCAACTTTGGGATTATTCAAATGAAAGTGATTGTTAGTGAGCAAACTTAAGCATGAACAGAAACAAGCTATTGAAACTTTTACATTGAAACTGTACTTACACTTTTACTTCAGAATTTGCTAAAGATGTCTGTATTCTACTAGTTGTTTTGTTGACGGAATGACTGTTATGCAAAGCAAACCACGGCCAGCGTCAAACTGTACGAAATACTTCATATATAGACTTGGTTCAAATCTGTGATTTGTGAGTGTGTTAGTGGGGTGAACACAATGATGTTCGCTCTGTTTTCATAGAAAACGTGTTAGTGGGGTGAACGCTGTATGAGCAAGGTGAACGCTGTCAACAGGGGAGTTTCCACCCGGGACCGGCAAAAGTGATGAAGTCACTACTGCGCAGACTCAAAGAAGATTGTTTGATTGCTTGGAAAACCTGACCTTGACTGCCAATTTTTTTTGAAAATTCACCGACTTGAACAAAGTCTATCTCACATACGAATTAATGGCTCTACTACTACTATCAGAATGTTCTTAATGTAAAGCTTTATAAATTGAAGCATGATGCAATTGATGGCAGCGATTAAGGTTTCTCTATATTGGACTATTTCAGACCAATTTGCACTTTAAGCTTATAAGAATGAAAAGCTTGCCTGAAAAATGACAGAAGATGACATGTTGCCATAAAAATATTGTACCCCTTAGGGGCTTAACATAACCGCCTAGAATGTCAGAACGCACCCTGAATACCCTCAGTATCACACAAAGTCTCTCAGTATTGCTCCTCTGTATTAAATCACGTCAGATGTCAACTGATTAACTCTATGTTCAGATTATTTCACATTATTAAAGGACAATGATAAAACAACGAAAATATTTGTATCACGGCGTGTTCTCTGATGGAAACAAGAAGAGAAGAAAAGGGTCACTTAGAAAATGTTGATAATTACGTTTGATCGGAAATAATTATTACTTTAAACTCTTGTGCAGTGTAAACATCGTAGAAAATTAGTCACAATATGGCCAAGACCTTAAAGGTCCAAAAGCTGTATCTTTTAGCATTATTTTTTGTGACATCACTTCCACACTAAAACAAGTTCGTGGAAATATACTCCTTGCGGGGTGTTTATACAAGTATAATCAACTGTTCTCTGTGACTGCATGTGCAATTTTGAGCAAGATAAATAATAAACGTTTGCCCAATGTAAAATGGAGCCCTCGTGCAAATAAAGCAAAAACACTCTACGTCTTGTATATATTCATTTGAATCGTCAGAGAAACAACAGATCAGTCCAATATAACGCAAAGTGCTGAATGTTTTCCTCTGGGACATCATATGCTTGATTTTCTTTGTAATATTACCAGTTTTTAAAAATGGCGGGACATCAAGAAAACGGTTAAACTTTAAATTTACTTGTCCAATCTTTTAGTAATAAAAGACTATATCCTTTGAATTTGTAGAATTTAAAGAAAACCAGAGAAAATATAAAGCTTTTTTTTCAGGTCAAGTAATTTCACGAATTACAGCTACAGGGACTTAAATATATAACATAATATTAACATCTAATCGATTAACACCTTCAAAGTTTCACCCTAATAAATTTCAAAAATTATGCTATCAAAATAAACGTAAGTACATATTTTGAACCAGATCGCCATGCAATCACCTGTCTATTTGTACAAAACGGTGGAAGATATTAGTCTTGAATCGGGAATAAGGGTACTTTGTACTTAGGGTAGCATACTTGGAATTTTGCCTTCAGTTAATTACAGCTTCTGTAAGGCGTAGCTTGCCCGCAAACCCCGGGGGCACTCTTGATATATTTCGTTATTTCGTTATTTCGTTATTCTTGATCTTTCACAACAGTAACCGTCTTTCTACTCACTACATAAAAATTATACTTTTAATATTTCGACCAATTAGTCGGGTTTGTCATCAGCGACTGTAGTTCAAATTATGTAAATATCGGGAAGACGAAATTCTACATCACATGAGAGGCAACGTATTCTTTCTTTGTTGACTGCAATGGCTTCCACTGGATAGTCGTCTGTCTTATCAAAAAAGACAGAAACAAACAAAAGCAAAACAAAACACATTGAGCACAGATATCTCCTCTGGCAGTAAAATATTTCGATATAATAAATTTCTTGACTTAGAAAAACTTGCTTCGTTTTAGCATTTTTATGACCGAATGAACTGTTAGGCATAGACATATAGGCATAGACATAGACATATAGGCATACACATATAGGCATAGACACATAGGCATAGACACATAGGCATGGACACATAGGCTTAGACACATAAGCATAGACACACAGGCTTAGATACATAGGCATAGACACATAGGCATAGACACATAGGCTTAGACACATGGGCATGGACACAGGTTTAGACACATAGGCATAGACACATACGCTTATTTATACGCTTAGACACATAGGCATGGACACATAGGCATAGATATATAGGCATAGACACATAGGCATAGAAACATAAGCATAAACACATAGGCTTAGAAACATAGGCATGGACACATTCCAAAAAGAAACATTTCCTACTAGAAGTTTAAACGATAAAATAACGTTCAATGACTTGATTAATTAATTGCATGAGAGGACATGAGGTAAATTAAACGATAACAATCGACGACATGTTGCGATTTGTCAAGCTTGAGTGATAAAACCTTGCCAATTCTGCTCAGTTTTATGTCATCACGCTTCACATTTTATAGGTTTACATTCTTTCGTTTCAAGACTGGTTAAAAAGAAATCATGAATGTTTTTGATAAAATACACTGTTTATTCACAATATCATATTTCCCGCCATTTCATTGTTTGCTTTCGCAAGTATAGACCGAAAAGGGAACGGCTCCTGACAGATGCATCATGGGAACCATGCCCTTTAAAATAATTAGCTGATCTTTTGTAATAAAATAAGCCGAAGTCGACACTATGTATTTGATCAAGGTAATCGTGTAACACGTTCTTTCTAATCCATCACCTACGTAAAATTCCACTTGTCATGATATATGCTCAGAAAACAAGGTAAGCATTTAATACGATACTTATGTTAATCCAATGAGAGTAGTGTCGGGATGAGCAGTATTACCGTTATTTAGCGGTAGCTGTCTGCGTGTGCTGACATTGTTTCCATGTCGTTGCTTTTCACTCTCACTGCCAGGTATCTATATTCTGCTTGACTGACGATGTCGACTAGAGGCGGAAAACCAATACCTTACAGGGCGAACTGGTTGTTCAAACAACGAGACCAAAACAGGCGAGCAATGTAAGTGAGATTTATTTGACATTTTAAAATAAGTTGCTCAACCACAGATGTAATGTCCGGTTGATGCACGATGCGGGACGAAAATTACCTTATGAAAGAAATGTCATCAAGTCATTAAACCGATACTTTCACATGATATGTTGAATCAACAACTCAATTTGAAACAAAATGTAAAGATTTTAGTGATAAGATGAAGAACACGAAGTAATTTTCACCTGTACGGACACAAAGCAGGTATCTGTATAAACGCCACCCATAAAAAGCTAGACCATTGCAATATTTCTTGCGAGGGCAATACAATGCAATGAATTATTTACTGAAAACAATGCTGTCTATTTTTGGCACTTGTCAGGCACCTCGCCATTTGAATTGTCTAATTCATGTACATTACCCAATCCATGATAATTGTAGTTATCGTTACTCATGACCTGTGTTGCGGAACAGGATAATACACGTAGAACAAACTACAATAAAGCATGTTTAATATGTGTACTTCATGCTGACCTTTGCAAAGAGATTGGCTTCATTGAACATTTTTGTGATATTGCTTTACAATTGCCTACATTTCCAACCTACTATAATAGAAATGACTGTACCTGTATCTTTTCAATGGCCTTCGGGTAGGTACACTCAACAATAGACAGTATCACGCCTATTCCTACTCTGTGGACTTAAGGTATATACACTCGCTGGTGAGTTTATATACAAATGTTCCAGACCTTCACCTCGGCTTAAGTGGAACTATTTTTATCTGCTTTCAAAAATAACCATATCACGACGGTGATTGTTCGTTGGTGTTTGTAGAGTGTAATTTGCCATCCATTGTCCGAAATTTGTGATGGTCGTCTCCCATCAACCCTGATGACGTTGGATTAACTACTTTTAACACGATGATAAATTTGATTGATACCTAGAGCATGTATTATTAGGGATGTCTTAGTATAATGTTCTTTAAAATAGTAAAATAATTGAATTGAAAATCCTTTTACTCAAGTTGTGCTCAGAATATTTCCTCCTAACATTAGTGTTCTCACTCAGAAATGTTGGTTTTTTTGTTCTAGACATCACCGTCATTCGGCAAAATTTTCTTGACTTTTGATTATCGAGGTAAATTGATATGGTAGAAAAGGATGTTGTATGCCTTACCAATTTCACGCACTATAAATAAAGGCCTATAAATGTCCAATAGGATTAATGTGTATTGTATCTCAGACGTTGTCATTCAATTTGCCACAAGAGCTATTTCTGGATTATTAAAGTCTCTTCGGCTGTGTTAAAAAGCGCATATATTGTGAATTGATGTGAAAGAAAACAAAAATGATAGTATTTGCATGTGTTTCACCAACACCAGCTTCAGGCTCTTCAGACAAGAAATGCGCATACAATTACATTATTCAGTTATACTATACAGGAATATTCTCTATCTCTATCCAGTCAGGTCTTGTCTCGGGAACAGTATTTTCTTAAGGGTAGTATTATGTTCGCATTAACATGAATAGGTCAAATGCAACGAATGATTTAACATAGTGTCGCATGTAATAACAATATGCATCACTGATCTCAACACTAAAGAGTTCTGGGTGAAATGTGACAATCCAGTTGTTGTTGAGTGTCTTTGTAGTTGCTATTTCTGATGTTGTCATACAAGTAGATAACTTTAAATTTTCAATGTTGCCAAGGCACCCTAAGTGAACCCGTGCTCGAATTTGTTCTTTTACAGAGTAAGGGTCAATTTTGTCTTCAGGCAAAAAAAGTCATGAACATCTTTCAATTTTTTTCACGCCAATTTCCATTTATGCCACAATAATCTCTCCCACATAATGCACAACTCCAGAAAAGTCACCTAAAACCAAGTCTTGTTTTCAATTAAATATTTATTTCTCTTGGTCCAGATTCAATAAACGCAACACTTTTACAAAGTTTCATCACATAGATTTTTATTTATCTACATTTATCAAAGCGAATGCCCCAGAAACAAAGCTCTGTTCTTCTTTAATTGTTATTTTTTAAACATATGTCAAGGGCAAGACCCTGTAATTTCACTGTCTTTGTGTTGTATTTTGGAAGCAGAGTTCATACTCGATTCGATTGCTCACTTCTTTCTTGTTCCACATAAAATTAAACTTTTGTCGATAAACAATCATTTATGTAATTGTGTTGTGCACATGTAAAAAAAAAAATCTGACTAAAAATGTTTGATGACTCAGGCTTGGCTTTATGTAAAGTAATTGTTTGATTTATGTTTGACTAGTTATAACAAAAACCCAAAACATGTTAAAGCAAGTCTATCTGTCTCTACATTTGTGAGATTCAGGTCCACTAATGCATTGAACACAAATATTTGTTTTTGATTAGTGGCGTGGCCACGTCAATAGTACAGAGACGTGATCTTGATTCAAATCATGGCAAAGAAAGTGTTGATACTCCCCCAATTCTTGTAAGAAATAGCCTCCCAAATTGAGGTAATCCCTGTGATTTTGTCCAGTGAATACGGAATGAAATATGTTGTGAAAATGAAAAGTTTCGGGACTAGGTGACGTTGGAAGTGAAATTCATGAAAGCTATTTTCGGATGTATTTTTACTTCAAATTGATCCGTGTTATTGATGTTTCCAACAATATTGTGTAACGCTTTTAATGTTAAAATCAAATGCATGGGCTATTGTAATGTTATTTTTTAACAAGAACAAAATGATTCAACTATTGTCTTGTTTTCGTTGTTCTGTTCTCTCTCTAGCAAGAGAGATAGGTAGAAGACAAAATCTTGATGCATCAGCCCGACTATTGTTTGTGCTCAAAGGCAGTTGTAGAAACAAATACCATTTCCTTTTAGAGTGTCATGTGTATTCAGATTTGAGAAAGCAATATTTACCAGGAGTATTCTTGACGGAGCCAAACTTTTGTCAATTTATGAAATTTATGAGTTCTTCTGAAACCGTAGTCTTCGTATGTTTGTATGTAAAGCTTTCAAGCACAGAACAACAGCCATGTCACAATTTCTTAAAACGCAATTTTATGGCTCTGACGGATATTCTCTATGTGTACGCATGTATTACTCTTTTGTTCCATATAGGTTTCTATGTGTATTCTCTAAAATACTTATGTAATCCGCCAATCGCGCAAAAGGTAATATCGACCTAAGAAGTGAGGTCTTGGAGTTAACCATACCAAACCAAGGTTATGATAAGTGGAAATATTGTATACATTTTACCTCCCTCCTACCTCCAGGATGTCAAGTCTGTAAGAAATGGAAATACATGCAGATTCTTAGGCAGATCATCCATGTAGCCGACACGAACACGAACTGTCCGATACCGACTATCAAATACTATGAAAAATAGTGAAGAATGAGCGACAAAATACACTGCAGGTTTCAAGTTGCAGGTAGAATAAGTCTGTGACTTTTTATAAAAGACTACAAAAATAGTAGAAAGTGAGCAACCAACCAGAAGGTTAGTGGAGGAGACCGGAAACTTGTATACTACGCATATCATTAGCATCTCATTGTCGGCTACATGGACTGTGTGCCAAGTCAGGAGTTTTATTTGCTACTACTAAAGAGTTCAGATCACAAATTGAAACCTGGAAAACACACTTCTACGGTATATTATGTTTATTGTTATGGCTGACAAGTCACTTTAAAAAATATATATACACAAAGTAATTAAATCTATCTATAATGAAATGTATTACTTATATATATATATATATATATATATATATATATATATATATATATATATATATATACCAAAAAATACTACGTCCCAACCATATAAATGAGAGTGTAGAACTGAGAAGTTGTAATTTGTATATACATACACCACACACACACACACACACACACACACACACATATATATATATATATATATATATATATATATATATATATATATATATATATATATATATATATATACACTATACTGTGCGTAAACATATACTAAAGTAAAGTGGCTAATTCAGGCTGTGATATACATATATATATATATATATATATATATATATATATATATATATATATATATATATATATATATATATATATATATATATATATATTATATATATCCCGAACATTTACAAAGGGGAAGCATCAATCAGTCAATTGAAAAAAGTACAATAACCAAAACGGTAATTGTCTCACACAAAATGGTTTGAAATATATAAATACAGGAAAACCGATCCATCATGTCAGGGCACCTTTTTGCTAGGAAATAATAAGAAACACATTTTCGTCTTTTTGTCCATGTTTCAATTAAAACAACGGATAAAGATTGGGTTCTTTTGTTCTTGCTGCAGCCTTTAGAAGAAGATCTTTCATATTTAAAATATAGTACAGACTTCGATAAGACTTCTTGCAACGATTGCTAACACTTTACAGAAATTCGACAAAAGTGTTCAATTGTCTATCTGTAGTGTTCAATATAATAATCTTTGACCCACGTGTATCTTCCATGTGATAAGGAGCAATTACACGCACCAACCTTTGTAAAATTTCTTCATTTAATGAACGTATTCAGCCGGATTTGCAGGTCAAGGTTCGAAGCAGGTTTAAAATGTTCTGATTTAATGTTCAATTTTTCCGATAAACGTAGAATTTAACAATGTTTAATCATAATAGAAAAGTTTAATTCTCAACGGCAATGTGAAGCTTTCAGCTCATTCGAATGTGTGTATATCTGTGTTTGACGAAGTCTGCAAATGTATTACCCATACGTAGCTTTAAATATTTATCTTATTATGTACACCGCGTGTCGATTCCTTTACAAACTACGACAACAATAACAATGAAACAAAAGCAAAATCCATTCGTTGTGATCATACTTTCTTTGACCCGACTGAAAGTTCACGCGTGATAATTTTGCACAGGGTATGATATTGAAAGCATTATGATTAATATTGGTTGAAATTTCTGTCGATGTTGTTAAGAAAGCGTTAATATTTAATTTGTATGACAACACAGAAAAATAACAGTTCAGCTGTATGATTGAGTCCATGGTTCTGTCATTAAACATTAAAAGTTTACCACTTTGCATGCTGCGTTCTCCATCAATAGCAAACAAAAGATGAGAGTGCTTTGTAAATATGAGTTGCGATTCGCAAAATTAATGTATTCTTTCATGAGTTCGGTCTTGTTAACACAGACTGAGGTATACATTTTTAGTCAACTTTGTAATTCTAATTTTAACCATTTATATCATTTGTGAATAGTCTAACTCTAACGGTTAGGCAAGGGCTTATGCACGGCAATACTATAATACGGTATGTGTGAAATTTGCGGGTATGCTTTCAAGATGAGTTTGCGACACAATTTTAAGGAAACATGCAAAATTCTCGTACTTTAAACTTACAGTACTATTTCATTGAATTGGCTTATTTCTTAGGTACAGTTATTTCGAGATTTGTTGAATTCTTATTAGATGCGCCCGATAAGAAGTCGAGTGAGAGACTTCAACACTGCATTTATGTCAAGAAAGCATAGCAAATGCTTCTGGTGCTGGTGTAAACTGTACGAAATAGATTTCAACTTCAACCCCTTAATCGTACCTTGTTCACTAACTATGATCTCTACAGAAATGTTGTTAATCAACTCACTTCTGCTCCTGTTTTAAAGCAATGACGAAACACTAGACAATTCATTTTACTTATGTAAACTCTCTGACACTTTCTGGGTCAGGTTTTTATATAAATTTCTACAAAGAGCCTTTTATTCTTGTCGTTAGACCTTGCCTTCGTGGCGTGCTTTTTGGAGACACAAGTAGTCTAGTTATGTACAGCAATCGCATACTAATAGCCATTTGATTTATTTCTGCAATTGAAATGAACACTAGGAAACCATCGTTTGTTTTGTATTTGCTACAAGTCAAGCGCAGTTACCACCTAAAGTACGAAAATGTTCTGGAAAAAAGACAAGTAGAGAGAGACACATTGTTGTAAATGGGTAACAATATTACAATAGATAAATGATAAATAGGAACTGTACTCTTACACCGTTCTGTCAAACACTGTAACCCTTCTTTACTGTTACCATTAGAACATATTAATTTACAACAAATCTCTACAAAATATTTTGCAGCACGCTGGCGACGTTACTGTACATGGTTTGTTTGCCTAAATAAAAAAAATGAAAACTCACGAAACTCCGAATATTACCTGTTAATGTGTCGATCCCAATTGCAAACGTCAGTCCTACACTACTGATCGTTACCAGGCGGCCACAGTGATTATCATGGAAAGTAATTATGTGAAACTAAACCTTACAACATCTCATTACCTCGTATGAGTGTATCGAAAATATATATTGTTTGTTTGTTTGTTTGTTTGTTTATTTCACCACTGACGAAAAAATGAACATTTTGTAAAAATATACAATTCAGTGCAAATAAATAAAATGTATAAATATTTGTTACAATAATGTGTCTGAAATATCTGAAGTTGAGTGGTGAGGGCCATGAAGATAGTTCGGTAGAACTAGTACAAGTTCATGGCCCCGGGAACATATTATCTAGTACAATAAGATCTGGTGACAGTCCGTACAGCTGGTGATAAAACGAGAAGACATTTACAGATGTGATCGAAAAAACTTGGAGTTAAATAATGCAACTGCAGAAATACACAACATTTGAAACACTCGGATACAATAAATTACTGGTAAAGTTATGTGAAACTTAATCGTCACTATGTAAAAGGTAGTGTTTGAGTTTTTTTTTTGAATACATGCCTTGTGGTGATCTGTTTGAGTGATGAGGGAAGGGAGTTCCAATGTGTAGCTGCCGATGTGAGGCTATGATGTGTAATAAGGTAGTCTCCTCTGCTAGACAATCGGGTGGGATAAGAGTGTGAAGGGATGTGGAGATATTGTTGAACATCACGGGGGTAACGGTTGGATTTTAAATCATGGGTGAACATGCAACAAGCATACTTGCTAAGTTTAAAAATATTCAAGATGCCAAGCTGAAGGAAAAGTGGTTTAGTATGGGCTGTAAAATGTGAAAATGTGATGAGACGGACCAGTTTCTTTTGCAGGCGAAAAAGCTGATTAATATGAGATGAATAAGTGTTTCCCCAAATCTCAATGCAGTAATTGAGATGGGGAAGAATAAGTGTGTTGTAGAGAAGAATTAATATAGATCTGGGGACAAAATGACGAATATGTGATAGAATTCCGATTTTAGAGATGATTTTATTAGTTATGGTATTAATGTGAGAGTGCCAAGTTAAATGTGAATCAATCGAAATTCCAAGGTAGGTTGAAGACTCTGTAGCAATTACTGGAATATTATTAATGGAAAGGTGACCATGAGTGTTAATCAGTTTCTGGTAGGTTTTAATAAACATTGTTTTGGGATAGTATTTGCTCTTCTCATAAAAGTTATTGAATCACACGTTCAAATGGTATCGATGGGTGACATTACGAGTGTTGAAATATGGCTACACTGTAATGAAGGTCCAGACTTTAAGTTTTAAGAGCTCCTGCTAGTTCAATATCATATTTTCAACCAGATAGGGAAAATTACCTCATTTGTGTAATATCGATTACTTCTGGTCTCTACCTTGTATTCTTACATTTTAAATTACCAACAAAGTAACTTTTTCGAATACCCGACATTTGTAAAAATTAAATCAACCATGACAAACATTTGTCTTCAACCAATTAAAATTTCAGTATTGCCAGGAATATCCACGTACACGTGAATTGAGTTGGTTATATGATCAATGTATTCCTTACTTACACTGTCTTCATATAAATGTTGCTTTGAAAGTTTTAATCGTGTACTGGAATCAGTAATCCTGGCAATATCAGAGTATTTGCAATAATTGACATCATTTTACTTTAAATTTCAGCGAAAAAGGCCAACCACCAGACAGAATTGAAGTGTTAGAAAATCGTACAGAGAATGATACAAAAACTCCCCAGAATCAAGACCTGTCTGACAGAGGGTTTTATTTTGGAGGAACAACACTATCAACAGGAAGCGTGAGATCAGACGATCATTCAGTAAATCGATCCAGACATTCCAGGTCATTAGCGATCTTCACGGATGCTAACAAGCAAGCCCTCATGGCAGTCGGGAAAAACTTCATGTTAAACACTACTGCTCATGGTGTACCCCGCTTAGCAGCCTCAAAAAATTTTCACAAACGTCTCCTTTGGTTCATCATCATCTGCGGCTCAATGACAGCGTTCATAGTGCAAACGTACTTCCTCGTCGATACCTTTTTGAAGTACCGTGTAACAAACAAGGTCAGTATGTTTTATGAATCTTCAAAATAAAAAGTGATGTATTAAAACAGAAAATGCGAACACATTTTAAAGACAACCAACCTTGTTTTACATATCTTAGTTATTTAAACTCAAAAAATTGTTGGTCAAAGTATGCAGCATCGTACATTTTGGACAAATTGTCAATTCCTCACATTGTAAGTAAAGGTGTCTGGCATTCAATGTGTTCGTCTTTAAGAACGCTTAATCTTGCATTATGTTTAAAGATTTTGCTAACTCATTACGTAGACTGTAACTTTTCATATTGAGTTATTGCAAGTGTTAGACAATTTGAACTAGCTTTCTGCATTTTAAGGGTGAGAGAAAAGGATGCTTGAAAACTCTATCACTTTTGATTTGTATCGATGAAAAGCTACAGTAATGATCATTTATGCGCTTATTCACTTATGAGATGTTCAAATTGCAATGTAGATCAATGAATGCAAGTATTGAAAACCTTACTTTCAACGACACGTAACTGTCCTACTTTAAATTAACATCATAAATGTAGCATTGAAAAAACGCCGCAAGATTGTGTTCAACCGTTTTACGCAGAATCTACATTGTAACCTGTTCTTCATATGCAATTAGTTATGTATATACGAGCATTTTCATGAGATTTCTTTGTCACAAGACTTTCTTGGCTCTCGAAAAAATACCCTAACAATTATACTTTTGACTGTTAATCATTTACGCACAGTGCTAATCAGACAAACTCCAGCAGCGGTTTCTTTCACGAAACATTTCATCAAGTCCTTCTTTGCAGATAACCCTAGTAACGAAGACTTCACTGACGTTTCCTACAGTTACAGTGTGCAATACTAACAAGTTGAGGCGTTCTGCCATCGCTGACTCTCCATACAAGGACGTGCTTCTTATTGATGATAGCACCACACTGCCATATTACGGTTAGTGAATACATAGCCAGTTCACAGTTTTGTTGTTACTTTACTGAGTCAAAGCTTGATTTGTGCCATAAATAGCAATTGGATATTTATATCTGATGATATCTTTTGGCAATGAGAGATACCCTCCCCACACAGACTAATATGCTATATTACTCCCGATGATTAACCTAGGTCCATGCATGGAGGGAGATTTTATGTGTGACGATGGATTACTTTGCATCAAACCATTCTTAAAATGTGATGGCGTACGTAACTGCCTTGCGGATGGCAGCGATGAACTGGGATGTGAATATGGTAAGGCTCAAGGTCAAAACAGCCTTCCTAATAGCCACACACATACATACATAGAATCTGACATAGATACATACGTAGCTACATCCATCCATAAGTAGATCCACCCATCCTTCCATCCATCCGCCCACCTGTCCGTCCACCCGTCTGTTCATCCGTCCGTCTACACATCCTTCCATCCATCCATCCGTCCATCATTCCACCTATTGTCCTCAGAGTGACACACAGACAAACACACAATGACATACACACAGACACTTGATTTTGATAAATTTAATTTTTGCAAACGGGACCAGTGTTCAAAAATATATAACGACGAAAACTAAGTTCTATAACTGTTACCATTCCATTACACTAATATCGTATGCAAATTTGGATGTATGTTAAATTGTTAATATATGAAATGGTCTGCCAGTCTGGGAAATATTCTAAAATATTGTTTTTTTTAATTAAATAATAGCAAATGAAGAAAATGTTTAGGTAATGCAGGCTGACAACCTTTCATAATACACTGATAACATTCTTCATTCGTAAGGAACATGTGGTAGTGAACATTTTCGATGTGCTAATGGTAGTCAGTATGGGTTTTGTATCGAAAAACAACTATATTGTGACCGAAAGAAGGATTGTTATGAGGGAGAAGACGAAATTGGTTGTGGTGAGTATTGTACTTTTCCGGTGGACGAATTGTTTTGATAGTTATCAAAGATAGCGTATTAGTCTGTCTTTATACATTTCAAAACACAAAAAACATGTCTCTTTCGGGACATTGTAACCGTAGCTACCGAAAAAGCCTAGGGTTGACAAACTCGCTGAAACTTCAGCAAAGACAGCTTTCGCTTACTAAAGGCAAATCTTCGTTGTCATGTTTCATGCGCTCATTCGTAGCTCTGACATCTGTTAATAGTGGCTATAACAGGTACCATGAATCGTTCAGGGCTAACAATAGTATACCTGAGTTCAATACCATTCTTGGAGTGTATTGTTGAGGTTTTGTTTATTTGTATCTCATTCAGCGTATAATGCATATTCGCGTTTGATCACGTTTTATGGGGCTCTGACGTTTGTCACTATTATTATTATTATTGTACTTGGGCCTCAGCCCAAGTACATTTGTTTTCGTTCCGTGGGAAAAAACTCTGTAAGGTATAACCATTCCTGGCTGAGACCAGGGAGGGCAAAATGTCTTGGCTTCATCTTTCTTGGCATAATAAATGGCGTAATGATGTTAACTGAATGGAAGTGCTGCTCTCAGCCAATCTTGAATAAGTGAGATGTGAATATTAATGCTTCTCTATCTGAGTTTTTGCCACAAAATCTTCTGAATATAATCAAAATGTGCATCGAAATGCAACAATTAATGCACCCTCCGTTTCCTAGGCGATGGCACGACCCTTGCTACACCCACTGGACGAGCCAAAGTGGGAGGGGTAATTTCAGTTTGGTCGAACAAGAGGGCTCGAGACCAGAATTTAACATTTAAACTTGAAACATGTTTAATCGCTGACAAGATGTGGACTAGTGTTAATCGAAGTAAAATTGTGAAAAGGAAAGGTTTTATATCCCGGACACAATGAAAAACATTACGACTGGAAACTGTACCCCCAGTTGAGAATAGTAATGCCCACAGCGATGGAGAACACTTATCCTTGAGCTGAGAAAACCAGACCATCATTTCGAAATAGAGCTGCAGATTCGAGAAGCTCGTTCAAAATAGCTAGGTACACCCCATAAAGGGGTGGTTTCGAGTTTTTAGGGCAAATTTCGCCTCCTTCATATAGAAATCGTACGTTTGTTTTTCCAGGAGAACACACCATTTGACACAAAATTTGCATGTAAAGGGGTCGCCAGTAAGCACGTGGTCAAATCTGGCATAAGAAACAATATGAAATGTTGGGTAAAGCCAGTCCAAAATAAACTGATTTGAACTTTTGTGTTTTGTAATTTATACCACTGCAGTAACATTACCTTTTTTTAACAACATCACACAATGTAATACGTTTTGAAACTGAATACTCCGACGTATTCTGTGTCTCCTTTGCTAAAAAATACGGTATGCCGATTACCATGTAAGGAGATGATGACGTCAAGACAGATTTGTAGTGTGTTTGGTCCTGGATGGTGCACGAAGTTTTGTCAAGGTAGCTTGTGTATTTATTTCCTAAATGGGAGAGATTAGGGTCGATCTAAATGAAGGCCGAAGAATGTTATGATCCTCTAAGCGAGCTGAACTCTAACGCGAATGGTTGGATAATTTGGAGGATGTCTAGAATGATCTCGTCTCATTAAGATTATTTGGCGGTCAGTATTGAATTTCAACTGCGTCACAAGTTTGCGAAATGAGTATTCCGTCGAACGGTCAACGAACGATATTTTAGAAATCTGGAGACATGGCACATCGCATTTTTATTTTAATATTTTATATTTTACAAAAGATGTAAGAAGCAATGATTTTGTCGAAATTCTGAAAAAAATATAGGAAGATTTGATCGCGAACACATTTTCACTTGGGGTCAACTAGCTCTGCGTACGATGCTGTGTGTTCCGCTACAGCTAATCGCCCCGCTCACCACAGCCCTGCAAAGACCCGTACGCGTACGTAGGGTCGGTGACTTCAAATCCATTTTGGGACTTGACGTAAAAAGCCAAATTACTGCCGAAATTCAGCATTCTTGGGCCCAAGTCGTATCCCAGCATACCTCAGCTACTCGATCGCTTCCAAAAATGACAGTCTTTTATTCACTTCTCGTAAATAACCGTCGATGTCGGCAACTCTCTCGCTAGCCCTGCGTATGATGCTGTGTGTTAGCTGTAGCACATAGCATCGTACGCAGGGCTAGGGGTCAACATGGGGTCGCAGCCATGTTGCCTCAAAACTTATTTCTGTCTGCACTCAAAACTCAAAAATGTCGGATATGAACCTGAAAGATCGATGCAATTTTGTCAAACTTCGGCGAAATTTCAGTATATAGACAAAATTTCATCTAGGTAAGGTAAATTTACTGAAATTTGATCGACAAATAATCCTGAGCTTGAACGTGACAGCTCGCCTTCTCCGGAAGTCAAGTATCCAGCTGCTCATACACAGTTGCCCATATGGCCAGGTTTATGAGATGTTTTCAAGCGACGACGGCAGACCGTGCGGGGCTCTGGATATGAACCTACCGCCGGTGTAGCTGTAATAACTGTTGCGTTGTTTTTAGTGCCCACGGACGAAGTCCTGGGGGAGTTATAGGTTTGGTCATGTCAGTCCGTTCGTCCGTCCGTTCACGCAGATATCTCAGACATGCCCTGGTCAATTTCTTTCAAACTTTGCACAAGAATAGTACCCAACCCCATACAGATGCACGTCGATTTGTTTCACAATGCGATCGAATTTGGCCGTGTTAGAGGACTTTTTAGTTTACACCTCCATAGACTCCCATGTATAAGGCAGTTCTCCATAGACTTTCATGTATAAGGCCAAGAAAAATAAAAATTTAGTTTCTCATCGTATTCATATTGCCTAAAGGATGCAGTGACACAGTTTTTTGTCCCCACGGATAAAGTCCAGGGGGCTTATAGATTGGGTCATATCCGTCCGTGAGTCCATCAGTGAGTCCATCGGTTCACACAGATATCTCAGACATTTTGACAAAATATCATGTGACCTTGGTGACCTTTGACCTCAAATATACATTATTGTCCATAACTCAGTAACCACAAGTGCTAAACCTTTCATATTTGGTATGATGGGACACCTTATGACGCCACATATTGTACCTCATTAATTATGCGCATATCTAATTTTGAGCGAGCCAATAGAGCTAGAGGTCTGATTTTTGGTATATAGGAATAACTTAGCAATACAATTATTTTGACAAAATGTCATGTGACCTCAATGACCTTTGACCTCAAATATATATATTTGTCCACAACTCAGTAACCACAAGTGCTACACCCTTCATATTTGGTATGATGGGACACCTTATGACACCACATATTGTACCTCATTAATTATTTGCATATCTAATTCTGAGCAAGCCAATAGAGCTAGATGTCCGATTTTTGGTATATAGGGATAACTATAGGGTAGAAATCTAAATATGCCCATCTAAATATTAGACATCTACCATCGAGAACAAAAGAAATTTGCTGTAATTTGAATATTTAAGGAGTTTAAGCAATTTCCACTATAAATAAAGAACCCCTGCCTCAAACTCCACAAAAGTTGCTAGACATATTTTGCCGTTATCATGCGATTGCTTCGTTTAATAACCAGTTAATCAAATGCCTAATTGACAGGAGGAAATTCAAGACCATATTTGAATAGTAGTATATATTGTCCTCAAAATTACTCTATCTCGGCCCAAGTACTCATTGCCTTCAGCAATACTGCCTTGTTATTATTATTATTATTATTATTATTATTATTATTATTATTATTTAATTACATAATTTATTCATTCATTTATTTATGCACTTATTTATTTTTTATGTATTAGTTGATACTAAAAGCAAAATACACATAATACTCAAAAGCTCATTCTCCAAATTGGTTCATGCAAGATCTTTACAAATATATGCATAATCGAGCCATATGAGGTACAAGCTATTTTGCATTTGACCATAATTTTCAATTTTTAAATAATAATGTAAAGTAGTGCAATGTCATATTCAGCTATAGTATATTTTTGACGGTTCATTGTAGTTTTGTGACATTTGGCGTTGTGATGGAGTTTGCTTGACCTGAATGTACAGCTTGATACCTGTAAGCTTTGGTTTTATTTACATCCTACTAGCGGCAGCGGCCGCTACCAGGATGTAAATCAAACCAAACAATTAAATTCTAAATTTATCAGCGCATGTATGAGGTTCTCATGATACGCCTCGTGCATCTGTTGAAAATGACATGACTGTAGATCGGAAATTAAACAGATAGTGAAGATTGGAATACGCAACATAGAACATGCTAACATAGAATTGTTCGACCTGACTTGATTATGACCCGTTTACAGCATTGAGGTACTGTCCATAAAAACGTTTGATCATTAACTGGCTGTACATGTCACCATCGAGAGTATTTTACCGCCAGGAAAGGACGTTTGACTCTTGGCCTCTGACGATTAGTCATGTTAAATAACCCTTCCGATTTGCTCATTTGTCCTAAATCAATACCTGTGATCACAACTGCAATTTTGGCGACGTTAATTGACACGTTACACTTTATAAAACCATATCACATAAATCATTTCACCACTGGTGAAGCTTTTGGGTCAAGCGTAAATAGAGAATAACGCATTATCGGGTGAACAAACACGACAAGCAAATTAGACAACAACTTCCAGTTGTTCAAAAACATATACTGCTGCAGCAATTCTAATATTCCTCGTCGATAATTAAACGTATGTAAGCAAATTTACCAAGAACCTGTCGTTTCCGCAGGTAAAAATTTCCAATGCTTGACGGAGAAAGTTTATATTTTTATGCTAATAATTTCCATACTTAAAATTAATATTAATCATGTAGCCTGTACTCGTTAAATACTTGAAAAAAAAATCAGAATCTTTGTACGGGTGAGAAAATTTAGTTGGCTCTAAACCGAATAATGATATTACGAAGAGTCATTCCTTATGAATTGCCTTTTGACGTACACATGCTGCCAACAACTAAACTCAACATAGAAGGTCTTAAGAATGAAATTGTTTGAATTAACCAAATTTTGAAAGGCGGGTATTTCGATAATTTGTTCAGAATCAATTGATCACACTTGAGTTTATTTTGAATGGTATGGTGACGAGTCTTTAAATTAAATGTAGTTTTTTTTGCATGTACAATGACAATTGTTTACCATGCAACAGGGGTACATCGCTACAACTACGGATTAAAGCATCAACGAGCCTTAGGCAACATCCCCGTAGCAAGCGTAGTGTATTTTAATTTCAGCACGAAACTCACTAACCAGTAACGGAATTATCAATAGTAAAACTACTATCACATTACTGAACAATTTATAAGGAATATACCATTAAAATTTAATGAATATGGCAGCATGTGATAAGAAATGTTACTATAGAAGGCGTGGACGTCATTAATGAAAGAGCCCATGCCGATTTGTGACTAAAGGAGATTTGTAATTGGTAGTGTCAATCTGAAGCGAGCAAATGGTACTGGATATTTTTATACAATCACAGCTTTTATTGACTCAGAAAGACATCAATCACAAACGAAAATAAACATGTTTCAACCTGCTACATTGTCACCACCGTTTGCTCGTTTACAAAATAAAAGGTGTGTTTTGGTTCAAATGGCTCATGAAATGTGCAGTCGTAATTTGTGCTTCATTTTGTATAATCTTTCTTTCCAGAATGCAAACGAGATGAATTTCAATGTGCCGACAAATCAGCATGTATTGCAAAGAAACTGCGTTGTAATGTGCATTTTGACTGCAATGATGGATCGGATGAAAATGATTGTCCCAGTAAGTTTTGATTTTATTAATTCCAAATTTTTGTGGACACTATGTTAAAATGCATTGTAGACAGATAACTAGCATCAGGTATTTTTAAAAATGCATTTACTCGTTTTGACATTGAAATGCATGCTTTATACGACACGATGAAATATTTTCCATGTAAAATGTCCAAGTTGTAGGAATACTGACATTTGCTATCAAATGTATTTAATTGTGCATCAGTAATGGCCTTGTTCATGTACCAAACGACAAACATTAATCATATCAACAACATATAAATATAGTGGTAAATAAGGTATGACGATATACTGTATTTCTTCATATCTTCCATCAAAATCTGTCTCCATCGAGCTGTACACAATGTTAGAAGCCATTGACGAAATTAGATAAAAAATCTGATGACAAAAATGTCAAGGCACATTTATTACGCTGCCTGTCCGACTATCGTTCCACATTTTGCCCGAATGACCATGCGTACAACACATATTTAAGATTTATGTAGTTTCTTAGCAAGTTTTAAAACCTCAATCAAGACATACCAATACTTGTTATGGTTCGTTTTTCCCTGGTTTTAGATGGCCTGTAGCTGTAATTTTTGATGATTTTTACTGTGTTTTCGTTTCTAATGTCAACTACAAGTTCTTGTTCTACTCCCATTGCACGGTGAGATACACAGTATTTTGCTTGTAAAGTCTGTCTGTACATTTGTAAACTTCATTGTTATTGTTGTCCAGATTAGAATTTTAAAACAGTAAGTTACATACAGTACATTCAACACGTATAGACTGTATATTGGCAAGCTAAAGTGTACTGTGTTTTAACACGCTTTTGAGAGCAGAACAAGAGCTTGCAATGGACGTAGAAGCAAACATAGTGATTCAAAATTATCAAAAGCTACAGCTAGTGGCACCACAACATTCACTGAATATTGTTTGTTTTTGAAAATAACTTTTTTCCCGGATAGACATAAGTACAGTTTTGTGAACGATAGCTTTCGCATTGACTTTCACAGACATTGTTTTACATTCAGAAGAACATGACTGACTGCTACGCTACGGAAATTAGCACAAAATATTTTATAAGCGGTATTTAATTGATATAAAGTGAAATCGATTATGAACTGATTACAATGCAATATTGCTGACATTGTTAATAAAGGAGTCCGTGTGAGAATTCCATTCATACTGACAAGATTTTACACGTGATCTGACAAATCAGACCGCATTCAACTATGCTCAAATGGTGTAAGCATAAAAACGTAGCATCAAGCTTGTTGAAAAAATAACTCTTATCATGACTTGTACATATTCTACACCATCTGATGCATTACCTTTGGTACACGATGTCCAATTAAGTCGTATTTTGATTAATTATGCAGCAAAAGATTGTGGTGATGCAATTTGGTGCGTAGCTGATGGTTATTGTATACATAGTGACTTCAAATGTGATGGATACAGGGACTGTTCAGATGGACAGGATGAAAGTAATTGTACAGTTGAAATTCCAAGTGAGTAGCTCAGCATTATGCCTGCAGGCCATGATTACACGGAAAGAGTTTTGTTTTTAGATATGTCATTTTAAGATAACCAAATGCAAACCGAAAGAAATCTCTTCACTAAAAACAAATCATATTTTCAACCCTTTTTCATAAATGTAAATCAACGTGTACTAATTTCACCGGTCAACCTTACATTAGCCTGTTATTAAGTCAGTCAACGTCATACTGAGACTGTACAAAGGTTGCGAATATCTTAGAATTATAATACAATATGCAAAGAATATAGATCTACCATGTGTTAATGTAGTATTCGCCTGGAAAGATAAAAACTTTCCTCAAGGAATGTTTCAACTTTCCTCAACTTTCCTCAGGGAATATTTCAATAATTCTCTTTCAAAATAAAGAATTAAAGGGCTATAGTCGTCGGAACTGCGCTCAAAGGTCGTATGGGACCCATACGGCCCATGGCAACAATGTATCCAAGGCACAATGGTGATTGATGACAGTTAAAACATGCCTGTCATAATCTATCATCGTATAATTTAAAAGTTGCAGCTATCATGATGAGGTGCATCTTGATATCGTGTTCGTAAAAAAGAAACTCGCACAGGCGCAGTTCCGACGACTATATCCCTTTAACATCGGGGCCACAGTGCGAATTTTGGTACTGAAGAAAAGTCCCCGAGATATACGGATATATGAAATTCAAAATGGCTGCAATCCCTGCCGCAACTCTTTTGAGAAAACACACAAGTTTCGAGTTTCGAAAAACTAAAGACTGTGAAAAGTTTTCTTACACCACAAGTAATAGATCAGAAAAGAATCGTAAAAGATTGAGAGTGTGAATATCTGTCGCCGAGGCGTATTCTACCTTAAGAATGTTTTATTTGTATTTTTACAAACATTAAATACGTCTAGGGGTATGTAATGATGGCATGTTTAGGTGTGCAGATGGCATTTGTATACCGCAATACTGGAAATGTGATAGCGTTGAAGACTGTGTAGACGGCTCCGATGAAAGCCTCGATATATGTGGACCATTACCAGTTATAGGTAAGGGCTGTGTTAATTTAATATATCGATCTTTTGATCTTTATTTGTCTGTCTGTGTCTCATGTCTGAATTCGACAAGAACTTCATGATGCGTTTGAATTTGTCAATAAGAAATGCAAGCACTATGATATGAGGAACATAATCAATCATATACAGTAAATCGTCATTGCAGATTGTCCATTTGGATTTTCCTGCGACCTTGGGAACACTTGCTTATGGAGCTATCAGTTATGCGACAAAATGGAGGATTGTCGAGATGGACAGGATGAAAGCTCTGAGCTGTGCGACGGTTTGTGAATTCATAACAATATTTGTGGTGCAAGTAGCACAAGATACAAATGTGACAGCTTAATACTATCTCATACAATTATCCCAAAATTATAGGACACAATTTAAATCTGACCATATGAGAAAACATAAAAAACAAGTCATCGTAGATGACACAGTCCCCACTTGTTAATGGGTACTTTGATTACAAGTCCTCAGAGAGGATAGAGTCCTCTTCATGAATTTGGTCTGATGTCCTTTTACTAAGTTTGAATAAAATCGGTGAATAAAATCGGTTGAGACGTGCCCTAGTTTTGGCTCTGTACATTAAAAAATCATAACAAAATGGCCGCCTGGCGGCCATATTGGATCATATCATGAAACAGATTACCGTGCATATGTATTACATAGGTCAATGTCCTTGTACCAACTTTGAATAAAATCAGTTGAGATATGCCTGAGTTATGGCTCTGTACATGAAAAAATCGTAATAAAATGGCCGCCTGGCGGCCATATTGGATCGTATCACAAAACAAATCGACGTGCATATGTATGACATAGGTCAATGTCCTTGTACCAAATTTGAATAAAATCGGTTTAGATATGCCTGAGTAATGGCTCTGTACATGAAAAAATCGTAATAAAATGGCCGCCTGGCGGCCATATTGGATCGTATCAAAAAAAAATCGACGTGCATATGTATGACATATGAAGTAATCTATGTACCAAGTTTGAATGAAATCGCTCGAGGCGTATCTGAGATATCTGCGTGAACGGACGGACGGATGCACAGACGGACGGACGGACGCACGCACGCACGCACGGACATGACCAAACCTATAAGTCCCCCCGGACGGTGTCCGTGGGGACTAACAAACATACTGGACGCAAATGAAAATGGATGCTAATTGTTCTGTGCATAAAACAGAAACCACAAACTTATCATTATAAATATAAGGTGCGATTGAAGTCAGTTCTGAGATAAACTTCAAAGAGGTGTAAGTAAAGCTTTATACAATAGGCTTCTATTTGGTTGTAATTGGTCCTCAGGGTTAGGTTTTAATAAACAATTCATCGGAATTTATCGAAGGGCAGCCTTAGGGTTAACTTCACCATTATAATAGTTTTTTTGCCATATTGAGTAAGGCACCACAATTAAATGCGGGGCGAGCAGGCTATTTAGTGAATTTCTTGGAAGCTTGCCTCATGAGAAGTTAGAGACGTAAAAGGAATTGAAGACTTTCAAGGTGAACACATTAATTTCTGGATCTATATGAATTCTGGACTGCTGTAGAATGGTTCCTGGATTTTATATATTACGTCAATATATCGCAGTCCATGAGACCTTTAAAAATATTTTTAATTTTCAAGGAGACTTTAATATACAATGTAAGTTGATAATTTAGCAATAAACCACACCGAGCTAGTAGACCACGAGATTTTTTGTTCACGACATGTGTGCACGAGGGAAAGCGAGTGCATGTATGCAGTGGACAGTACAAGATCGAGTGGTATATTCGTTCCTGAGATGGTTTCTTGCCATTATATTATAACATTGAATTACATTTCTGGCGTTAAACGTCAAAAATGGAATTCTTCTTCCGTTGAGAGCTCGTTCCTGTTTCAACCGTGCTATATTGCGGATATAGCTCTGCTATTTTCATATTTTGACCAATCACATTGCAGTATTTGCCTCGCCATTATACTTGTATGAAATAATTTAAAATAGTGAACGTCAATCTTTTGTTCGGTGAATCAAAATGTTCAGACAGTACGTGAAAATAGTTATCTTCACATAAATTATGAAATCAATCAGGCAACGCTATTTTATATAATAAGGGCCATGACAAGACAATTGAATGCGTTACAAAGAAAACGATAGTTTTCCCTTGGTTTGTCCAGAACGGACCTTTCTTCCATGTATTGAATTCCCATAGTTTTGATCTTCTTTTACTCTACAGTTGACTGTGACGAATTTATCAGTGAGCCAAACAGGACCATAACTTCACTTGGTTACCCGAATGAATATCCTGATCGTTTGACATGTACCATAACTATCGACAACAGAAACTTGGGAATTGGATCAATCTACCTATACTTCAGCGACTTTGATTTAGAAGGGGAATACAACGACACCACTTGTCGTTATGACTATGTGCAGGTTTTATAAAAATACATATTGCATACATGATCAAAAAGAAGATTTTTCCAATATATTTATGTGTCAAGGGATAAAACCTAGTATTTTAGCTATAACTCACATGATATATCACCAGAAAAATAATTTGATCAAGGATACTGTTAGAAGTATGCATGCGCAAATCAGGCATTATTATAAAGATCTAGCGGAAAGGAAAATCATTTGTCATTGGACATGTGTTCTTAAACTTTCAAGTTTGTCAATAAGCAGCATTTGCCTGAGGACGACATAGCATGTTACAATGCATCATGGGTAATTTCTCTGCATTTGAAGGAAACTGTGTACCACTATTCATACACAATTTATAGCAGTTTAACAGGGTATAATGTAGGGCTATGGAATGAAATCTGCAGCGTACAGGGTCGCTTTAACATGAACAAATAGATAGTTCGGTGTATGCTTTTTCATATTTTGTAGAAGACATTCGGGTGACCCAAGCATCTTTTCTACCTCTCTGCTACACAAAAGATAGGCATCAAGATATGCCAAGGATATATTGGAAAAAGAATTTTTTGAAATAGTAAATGTGTATGAATCAAAAAAATAACGATGTTAGGAGTGAAATTTCCAAATTCTCAATCTTTTGGCAGTATTTCAGTTGTTGTCTCTTTAAACATGTCAGGCAGTGTTTGTTTTGTTAATATTGAATATGGAGAAAAGCGTTAATGTTTAAATAGCTCACACCACCAAGTTATCTTTAAATGGCAACATATATAAAACATTTGTCAGATATGGCTTGTGCAGCCCTATCACTACCATCCTGAATTTATATCTGAAAATGGAACGGAAAATGTAATCTTTTTCTAGTAAGACTATAGAAAGTAAATTGTTTGTGACATTCAAAGAAAACGTCTTTCAACGTGAAATGAATCATCATAACAAGAACAAATTAAAGTAATTAATTTATTTCAAAACGAGCTTTCTATAAATATGTACGCTGGCTTCTCAGGACACGATTCATTTAGCTATTACGTAAATGTTTTACATTTCAACTGTATGAGAATGAAATAGAACATGAGCGACTTGTTTCAAAGGACGTTCAACAGTTGACTAGGATATCCATACACGTACACAACTTATACATTTCTGTTTGCAAAATCTGAGTTTGTGATACTTGACACACGTTATTACGTCTAGTGTTAAGTGCTGCCAACATTTTCAAAGTGCAAGAAAAAATTTCATATCATAGATTCACTTGTTTTCAAAGAAAATGTTTTAATGTCATTATTATTATTATATTATTATTAAGCCTTCAAAAGAAGTGAACTACAAAAACTAATACAATGGCAATTTAAAAATCAGGTATTAAATGAAAACACTCTGTACAAGACTAAGACAAAAAAAATTCCAAATTTAAAATGGTCTTAATAACATAGTAAGAAGATGACGACTGTATAAATCTTTTGCAAGTAACAACTGGCGAATGCTGTCAGTCAGCCCATCTGGCCTTGAACATGTCTTCATATTTTTAAGGATCGATTGAGAATATCGCTTGTCAAATATATACCGCAAAAGTGAAATACCATTTCTGACACAAATTCTATTAACACGTGATACTAAATCAGTGTGACCCTGCAATCTACCACATAAATGCATATTCAAAAGATGCAGGTAAAAACAACGTGTACGAGATTTATTACTGAAGATGGATTTCATCAAATCAAGAGAACTGATTTCAAGAGACGTATCAATTTTCATAACATTAATTGCCTACAGGAAAGAAGTACTTCTACAATATTTATGAATGCCAAACCCAGCTTTTGGTAATTTTGACTGGATTTTTTCGGCCTCACTAATTGATGATTTAGACATGTGTACACAGTTAATACCATACAATAAAACTGGTCTTATGGCAGCATTCCATACATAAGCGAGTACATTACAGTCAATACGGCCATTACTGAATCCAGCGCCTTGAAGTCCATAAAAAGCTTTCCACATGCATTTATTCTATTGCTGATGTGTTCATTAGGATTAGACGATGAAAGTGTAACACCTAAATAGTTCACACTTTCACATTCATCCAGTCTTACACCACTCAGTGACCAATATGGATGCGGTGTAAGTGTACACTTACCGAAAATAACACAGCTTGTCTTTTTAGGATTGAAACACAAGCCATGATTTGTAATATATTTGTTTGCAATCTCTATCATATTTTGAAGACCAGTAACAGAAAGGCTAGCTAACAATAAGTCGTCAGCAAAACAAAAAACATTACAAGACAAATTATTAATCCTGATACCTGCAACACATGACGACAATTCATCCACTAAATCTTGATAAAACAAATTAAAAAGAAAAGGAGACGATAATCCTCCTTGACGGGTACCTACAGACACAACAGCTGGTTCACTCAAACTAGAACCCCACTTAATTTGTAGGCTTAGATGCCTATACCAATACACTAAAATCTTCCAGCAATGATTAGGATGTACATCCATAAAACAAAACATCATGAGGTACAGCATCAAAGGCTCCCTCTGCATCTAGAGAGCAAGTATAAACTGTCGATCCTCGTTTGTTACAGTATGAAATTACATCATTTGCTAAGGCGCAGCAGTGGCAATTCCTCTACCCGTAACAAAACCAAACTGTAAATCACTAATTCATGTTGACCGGAAACATCGAGAATATAAAGTTCAATAATTTTCGAAAATGTACAGGATAAGGTCAAAGGTCTGTAATGTTTTGGTACTGCAGGATCAAGTGTCGATTTCTTTAACAAAGGGATAAGTAAACCTTTAGTAAATGACAAAGGAACAGTACCAAATTTAAAACAGATAGAATACATTACACTCATATGATAAAGAACCTTAGAGTTAATGGAATATTTCAAATGTTCAGACATTATACCGTCTGCTCCGGGTGCACAGCCAGATCTCAGCTTCTTTATGTACGCAACGAGAATAGATTCAGACATAACAAAGTCAGAAAAGGTTGCAGTCATGATTGAAATAATTCCGAATTGAGTTTAACTGGATTTTAGATGACGTTTCCCTTTGAGAATGATGCGTCTCAATTGTCTCAATTGTATTCTGTATTATGACATGTAAAATTGGTCCCATGGCTTGGTATTGTTCCCCAATAATTATTGCAGTAAAATAAAGTTGAAGGAATTGTAGATTTCCAGGGAGGTTTGGTATTTGCCAATACATGAACAACAATGCTGTTAAATTGTATCAGAGTGCGGGGTGAATGTGCAGAGTGGATTTACAAGGTGAACAGTTGTAATCGTTATTTCCGTAAAGTTTAAAGATTTTATTAACGTCGATGTCATATGTGTTCTTTTATAAAGTACGAAGATGGTACAACGAGACGGAAATCTCATAAAATGTGTGGACCAACTTTACCATCATCGTGGACTTCCGACTCGACACTCGTCACTGTCACCTTCAAAAGTGATTTCAGTGACGGTGGCAGAGGTTTTCTGTTAAACTACAACACTACTGTCACCAATAATGGGACATGTAAGTCTATGCACGTCAATGCTAAAGATATCATATGCCATGTATGCATAAACTTCTCATCTGTAGGCTAGTTCTACGATGAAGACTATTCTCTTGTCTTACATTATTTTGTAAAGGTAGGGGACTATACCGATGTTTTATGCTGTATTCATCAATTCTGTCAGGACGCGCATGTAGGAACACAAGAAAATTTCGTCGTAAAATTGTTCAGATAAGAGTCGGTAAAAAGAAGCCATTTCAAATACATTCGAATGGATGTCATCATGCTATATTTAAAAATACAAAGTCAAGATGATTGCTTTTTCTACAAACTAACCTGTTATAAAATGAATGGGTGATTTTTCTGTGCACTTTTAATAAATATAACACTCTGCATTTTCATTGATTTGTCAGAAACTCTCGTCTTACTAATAAAATCTGAAAGATATTTGTGAAGAAATGTTTTGGAACGCTGCGTTCTCAGAAAATATGAATGCTTCTTTATTAATTTTCTCCATACATATTTGAGAACAAATTTATATCAAAAGGTAGTATGTGCCACATAAAATCAAGATTACGATGAACATCTGTTCGACATACCTCCAAAAAATAGGACGGGAACACTACATTTTTTCAAAACATTTGTTGCCCATTGTATGCTGTCTGCAACATAATATTGTGCATCCATTAACATGACTATGACTATATTTTTTTCAATTTGAGTAGTCACCGACCTTAATGATGAAATGAAATCAGCAAAATATTAAATCATCTGAATTTTGGATTTGGAATCATTAATTCACTGATTATCTGATTTATTGAATCATTGATTCCCTGGTTGAGAGTCTCACACATTTAAACCGACTGAAACTTTTCTTGGGGACTTTTCTGCAGGTGGTCTTATTTTGAATATCATACGTCTTGTGATATAATATACAGTTAACCCTTGGTTAACCCAGTTTGTATATAATCCTAGCCATAACAATTTAATCACAAATGTACGCGGTGAGCGTTCTTGCACAATAACATGTTGATTTCTTTCAACATTCCACAAGTCACACCTTCTCTAAGCTCCTTATGATAAAAGAAGCCTGCTAACGTAACTTCGCTTATTACTCATTTTAGTGTTGTGTAGTAGCTGTGGCTGTGAATTTACCTCGCCATCTGGGAATTTCACATCGCCAGGATACCCAGATAATCTCCACAGGAATATAGACTGCAATATAACATTATCCATAGAGGATGGTAGTATACAAATTACCTTTCTGAATATTGAAAGCAACGAGGATCAATCAAGTAAATGCTCACAAGACTGGTTTCAGGTATAACAATGTTCAAGAATGATAAAATAATTACACATACGACATATTAAAACCAAGTTTGGAATAATGTGCAGGTGACCACTTTTCACTTTAAAGATATTTTCATCATAATCCCTTTCACATGTATGTGAAAACACCTTCAATTACATTTCCTAGTGTATTATCTTGGAGTCTATTGCGCATGCGTGTGCGTCAGTTACAATTTGATAGCAAGTACAAATAGTTTCAAAGTACTGTCACCTTTCCGCATGGTTTTCCAATATCACACCTAAGGTGGTCTTCTGCCATCATTGCACTTGTACGAATGTGGATATGGTATCTCCATTCTTATATTACAGCTATCATAACATGGTTTGCAAAACCGTGACATACAGCGCAAGCATGTTAACTTAACCCATCATTCTGAAATTGAGTCTGTGCTTGTACCGTACAGCGTATCAAGCTGACGATGTGTCGTTATGTTGGCTGTGCATTTAAAACGATATTTAGCGCACCCCAAAACAGGTTTCTGGGATCTCCATAAAATAACCGTCGATCAGTGGTACAGTAAGATTTTAAATCAACCATACCCGTCCTTGTAGATGAGACTGAAAATCATAAATACATGTCCATTACATTAATCTCAGTAATTGACCTTTTTTCAACATTTTGACCGTCACATTCTGTCGGTCGATTCCGTCCATGATTTGTATAAAGAATATATAGGTTTTTGCATAAAGTCGTGGGCTAGTAACACTAACGATGTTTTGGAACATAATTACATCAAGGGTTTTACTTGAATGAAATTACATAGTTATCGTGAACATATAGCTCTCCTTTCACCTGTCCAGACAAGATTTATTCTAAAACGTGCTATGATCGCTTGGTTTTGCGCAAACTTTCAAAACGATCGGCTTGCGTTTTTAGTGATACGTCTCAACGAAAACATATTTCCAACACAGTTCATTAATGTTATTCCATTTCAACAAATATTTCAGATAACAGATGATATATCACAAAGAACAACATCGAAATTATGCAGTGCAGAAAACATCACTGAATGGATCTCCGACAGCAACAACGTCACTGTCTCCATACATACTGGTAGTTCAGGTCAGGCACTTGTCAAATTCTTGGCTGCCTATGAAGCCCTACCGAGTCTCAATACCACGATGCGTAAGTTTGTCATTTCTATACCTTTCATTGCCGACTTTAAGATGAGTTTCTCAGATAGTGACAAAGAAGTGCAATTTCTGTATTCCTGCATGGCAGAGATGTTAGGGTTGACAATATAGATAGTTTGTTTAAGCGATTGAAATTGCTTTCCTCTTTCCCGCCGAATATCATCGCGGAGCCTACATGTACAGTAAATATCATCTTGCGTTTATTACTTGCATTCGAAAATAATCACTGAATCAGTTCACGTATGACATGCACTACGGCCCAAAGGCGCCCTATTTTGGGCAATACACATGTCGCAACGCATACGTTTAGTACGCGTACAGAGAGTAAAATCCACCTCCCGCTTCGTGTGTAAAATACGTTCGGACAAAAGTGGATAATTTGAACATGTCGAGAATTTCCAAAAATGCATGACGTATTTGACTTTTTGTAAGGTTGCGCACGGAAATATTGCTCTCTCCTGTATTATCCCCAGGATATTAACTTTGGGGATTTTTAAAGTCTCTTACAACCATAGTGTGTGACATTTTTTGTTGTTCCTCAGCCTGCTATGGATATTCATGTGATCATGGACAGAAATGTCTTTCCAATGCACAAATATGCGACGGGCAACAGGACTGCGACGATAGAGGAGATGAAACAAACTGTCCTGTTGGTAAGTACAGACAGACAAAGTAGATGTAAAAAGTGAGTCTTCGTTCTGCAGGGGCTAAATAAAAGTATTTTGAACGGCGGATGATTTTGGGGTTTGAGATTAATAAAACAAAGCGTAATATAAAATCCAATTTTGAACGTTACATTGATAATTTGTTTTCATACATTTGAGAAGATAATTGTAAAAATGTCAATAGTTTGCCCAATAAACTCCCGTGCATATGATAGATGATTTTTTATAGTTTTGGACGAAGCACTATATCAGACACAAATTACCTTCCTTTGGGGGACTTCAAAATTATAGCAAGGCAGAAAGGGGCGGATTTGAACACATTGCGGGTTCGTTTTAGGGGTATTTGAAAAATTCTCAGAACTTTTTTAGGAATCTCCTCCCTCCCCCCAGAGGTATTTGTGAATGCAGCCTTACGCCTTTCTGCCTATCTGTCTGTCGTATAAGGTCTGCTACTTTTTTCATGAATCGATAAAATACCCAAGTTGTGAGTCCATAGCTGTGTTGATGACTTTGTGAAGGGTCTTCTCTTTTTCGTGCTGACTTTTACGTTGAAATTTCCACCATGTTACATCAAATTTACAATATGCCAACACTCATTAGTAGCCTTGTTATCAAGGAGTTCCCAGACTAAATTATACTAAATACAAATATAGTTTTCTAACGTTTTCCAACACGAGTACCGGAAACCGCATTTTGCTAGACTAAGTACACTGTAAAGTTAAGTGTTCAAGGATAGAACGCCAATTAAACGCCTTTTTGTAACACTTTTTGAACGCCTCTACACGTTCAGAAATTTAACACTACGTGTTCAACCAACGTTCAATTCTTGAACACACGTGTGCAGATTTTGAACGCTACGTGTTCATCAGACATTATATTGAACACCATGGTGTTCCACTTTTGAACACACGTTGCACAGGAAATATGTTCAAAAAATTGAACGCTTTTACGCGTTCAAAGGGATGTAACACTTTTTGAACGCATGGACGCCGTTCAACGATAAGTGTGTTAAAGGCTAGAACACATGATGCGCGCTTGTTGAACACCTTTAATTTTGGGCGTTCATTGGGTGTTCAAGCCTTGAAATAACATTACAGACCATTGATATCCAGTAAAATTATTTTATTCTAAAAATACACGAAACATTTCTAGAGTAAAATACAATAATTTACTGTAAAATGGGCAAATAAACATTGCAACTTTGTATGTAAAGTTTGTCAGAGGAAAAAACCAACAGTGTTAACACCTTCCTATCAAAAACATAAGCAATAAAAATCACCATATTGTAGATAACGTTTCATGTCCATACTTGTTTAAAATGTACAAAAATCATCTGAAAAGCCCAAAATTTGGCATACTTATTGTGTTGACAAGACGTATATGTATGAAATGCATACTCCATTTTTGTAAGATGGTTTCTTAAAGACATTTCCTCTTGTATAGACAATTGTAAATTTTGAAGAAAAAAGAAGTTAGACAAGGCTTCTCTGGTGCACATGGTAAATAGTTGTCCACACTAAAGTAAACACAACATGTCAAGTTGTCAAAGTGTCACAGTAAAGCACAACATGCAGAAAGTGGGGAAATTGGGTCCTTGGCAGGGTAAAACCTATTTCCTTGTCCAACCAAAGTCCCTTCATAAACAAAAAAGTTTGTTTGTTTGTAATATCTTTAAAATAAACCCTGAAATAATGAAACCATTGACAAATATGAAATTTCAAAAAATATACTTCTCAGAAATTTAAAACATATTCGTAAAGACCTTTCAAATTCTGGTGTACCCTGCTATTAATTTTTATACAATTTTTTTACCAAAAATGGTAAAAATCACCCTTAAAATGAAAAAATGTACATTTCATCATAACTTGAATATATCACATTCTGGTAATCCCTAATGTCTTAAAAATGTCTGAAATGTCTTTAATGTCCTGAAAACACAAAGTTGCAAATTTCTGCATAATTTGAATAATCTGAAAAGACTATCAGTAGCGATCTATGCCCTAAATATCAAAGCTGTTCGATTAGCAGTTTTGAAAAAGATTTTTTAAAGATTTTTTGACCAAAAATGACAAAAATTGCCATGAAATATAAAAATTTGAATATTTCATCACAACTAGCACAAATTTGACTAAGGTCATTTTTAGGGACATGTTTAGCAAATATTGAAGACGGCAGTAAAAGAGAAGAAGATTTTTGCCAAAAAATAGCAAACTTAACCTCAAAAATATAAATTTGCATATTTCATTATAATTTGAGCATATCTGATCAGGGTAATCCCTTGGGACCTGTTATCCAAATATTAAAGGATTCGTACAGGCTGTTTTGAAGAAAAACCTTTGGATGTACAAATTTGAGGACAATGCTACACATCCACCTATTTAGCTGACAGCAAAGCTAAAAACCAGTTGCTAAGTACAAGAGACGTGTTGAGGTACAATACAAAATAATCTACGGTTTGGTTGCAGGCTGTGATCAACTAAATATTACAAGGGCATAAGCTTTCAAAGACGTTAAGTCTCCTTCATCAGATGCAAGGGGGATGAAAAATTGAAGCAGAAAGTGACAGAAAATTCAGAGTGAAAATTTCAGAAAAATCAGTAATTCAGAGTGGACATTTTTACTCTGAATGGTCTGTCGCTTTCAGCTTTAATTTAAATAAGGGAGACTACACGTCTGTGAAAACCTATTCTCCGGCAACATTTAGTTGATCATAGCATGCTACCAAAGCTTAGATTAATTCAGAACACAAATACAGAAATTTATCAAAATTCAGTTACTGACCCTTGCAAGTTTAAATCTACATTTGAGATGAACTGAGGTTCTCAAGCTTGTTTCCAGACAGCTACCTGTAGACTCATCTTCTTCGTTATCTGTACCACCAGCTTCTATAACAACTCTTCGATTTTCAGTTAAATCCAACTTTTTACATCCTGAAAAAATGCAACAATAGGTAATATGGCGAGATGAAACTTTAAATGAAAGACAAGGGGCTTATTAGGTTAAGGAAAAGGGGAGACTTTCATATACAGTGCCTCTCTTCAATACTGTTACAAAATATTTGCTGCTTCTAATTGTCATCAACTGATTAAAATAAAAAAGCCAAACTCTCATATGCTGAAACAATACATTGTATACTTCACGATGTTTAACTGATGTTTTACATGCTATTGCGTTTACTAAAAGACATGTGTTAGCTGTGATTACGCAGCGGTACTATGCAAGGCGTATCGATCGCGCTCAGGTCAAGGGTTATCGCTACAGTTGTGTTCCGATGACCCTTGACCCGAGTGAGATCGATCGATAGGCTATGGCCAAAAGTAACACTGCGTAGTCACAGCTAGTTGTTGGTATAGCAGCTACTGACAGAATTAAAGGTTTCTTCATAGTTAAGCTATTCCAAGGTACAATACAATTAATTTCAAAGGACGATAATATAGATGCTTCAAAAATCTAATACCTTTTACTATTTTGGAGAGGAAACTTACCCTTTCTGGTCTTGCTTCCGCACGATCACGACTTCAGGGTGAGCTTACAAGAAAAATGTCGCAACTTCCGTTTTGATGCATCATGGGATAGGAAAAGGCACCAAAATTGAACACCAAGTGTTTAGAAGTAGAACGCCTCTTGCACGCCGATGTTAAAATTAAAACGTTCATGGTGGTTTTCTGATTTTCTTTTCTAATCTTTAAACTTTCAACCCGTAATAAACGTGTAAAATTATTTTGTATACTTCCTTTTTTAGAAAAAACATGCTTTCAGCAATTGTAGGCCGGAAATATTTTTCACTTAGTGTGAAATTCGTTACACCAAAATCCGTGTACGTTTACCGGACAGTGAAGCAATAGTAAATTTAATATAGCCATTGTAAAGTAAAAAACACAAAAGACTGTTAATTGTTTCACAGTATTGTAAAATATCTGTGATGCTGTGTTTTTGAACACTTGAAGGAGATCGTTGTTAACACATAGTGTTCAGGTTTAGAACATCATTATTAATATTATGAACACTAGTGTTAACAATATGAACACTAGCCGTTCAAATTTGAACACCGACATGTACATTTTGAACGCGTAAAGACGCGTCTAGCGTCCGCTATTTTTACAGTGTATGATTGTGGGAAGAGGTCTTGAACAGCAGATCAGTGCATCACTTAAGCGGTGACTTCTAGAGGTTATTACCCAATATCGCCTGTTCCTGTGTCGTATCAGCATGAGTGTCATTTATGCTGCGTCAGACACGAGACGAAGTCGAGTGTCTGACGCAGCACAAATGACACGAATGGAGGTAAAGGAGGGGAATGTGAGGAATTTTTCTCACGTTCAAGGATGCGGGCATTGGAAATGAGGGAAACATGAGAATGGCTTCATACCAGCACAAGGAAATGATAGAGATATGACATCTCAATGAAACCCAAGAAGAAAGACACCGGGATACAAAAATCGTCATACAGAAGAAACATTTTAAGGTGCAATATGCTATTACAACTGTAGCCGATCAAAAACTGCTCAGCTTTAAATCTATCCTGATTTCGATCGTCGTACGGCACGGAGCTCGCGCGGAGAGGGGACGCCATGTTGTTAGTTTACCTTTAGAGTTGCCATGTCAACAGTCGTCGCGCGCGCGACATCGTTGTCACGCCATCACTACCTGTTCGGTGGAGACCGTGCACAGTGCCGGCGCCGTGCGAACGGTAGAATGTTTGCTAGAACTTGACCAAAAAAATACCATGGGAAAACATTTCAAGACTCAACGTGATATTTCCGTATTTTGCAACCAGAAATACCCGTGTTCCTCGAAGCCCTTCAAGTTTTTACGTCGGCGACATCGCTTCGCAGGCGGGGAGCGGCAGCCATTTTTGATGTTTACGTTGTTTACCAACAAACTGCTAATGTAGTTCGGGAAGACTCTAAAACTGATGACGTTTATCGTGCATATCTCGACGTTTACCGTAAAATATCACGGCTGATATTTTACGTTGAACGTCACTAGGATGTAGCAATATGGGCATGGGTATATGATAATACAATTTTATCACATGACACAGGTAAACTGAACGGGTACAGTCAGTAGTCTGCTACTCTGCCCCATTTCTATCGCTGGCGGGTCCCAAAACCCGGACCGAGACGAGTCGAGACGAGACCATAATGACCCCTCAGGCCAGGCGTTGTAAATACATCATAATACAGTACTACAGAAAGCTTGCAGTTTGTTGAGAGTGTCAAAGATCGATGCACAAAGCAAGAGATAGCACAATCAACGATTGGAACAACTGAAAAAGATTTGTTGAGGTTTTTCAACTTGAGTTCAAGGCGAGCTCGAAACATGCGAACTGCGACGCGACGTCGGCATTATGGCCTAAGCGATAAGCGCCAGATTCAGATTCTACTATCATGATATCTACTGTGAATTCAAAATAGGTAACCTTGTATTAGAAACATACATACAGGAGATTTAAGTAATCATTTTTTAGAAATTAGATTCACCATTTATAAACACATTATAGGAAAGTAAACTGAGGGCTCATATGTTTAATTTTATTATAGTGGCTCTGCACCATTTTTCTACATGACCGATACTACAGTACAGGTATGTTATGTGTGTGGAATCTGAGGCAGCCTCAGATTAAGATTCAGATTCGGAGAGCTATGTAACGCTGACTAGAATGTACGAAAATGAACAAGCATAAGTCGATGGTAGGAGTGGGATATCACTTCTTTGACTAACTAAGACAGAAGTGGAACAACGTCCTTTTTTCCCGGTGGCATTGATACAGATGCTGCCTATGTGCAAAAAAACCCCGTAACTTTTCTATCAGTAAGATAGGAGGTCTTTTGTCTCGTGTCGACTCGTCTCGATCCGGGTTTGGGACTCGCCGCCCCATTTCTATCGCTGGCTGCGCTGCTCAGGAAACTAGGGTCAAGTCTAGGCCGCCATTTTAGTAAGAATTTTGACTGCATATTATGAGCACAGTCACCTGACAAGATCATGTGATAAGCACATCTGTATAGTGGCAAGCTTGGAAATTAGACGACGAAACAGCGAACGTTAATCTATTTGCACGGCTTCACTTTTATGTCTCCGACTATGTACTGCTATGATGACATTTACTCATCATTCTATGAGAGTTTCCTTGTCTGTCTTTTTCGCAAATGTATGGCTCACAATTTCTTCAAAATACTAAAGAGTTGCATACTTGTATTATAGTACCCATATACACAACTACATATGTAACGAAGAGGATGGGTGTATTGGTTTCTCCTGGTTACCCAGCAAACTATCCAAGTAATATCTATCGAAACTATCAACTCGTCATGTCAATGGATGGGATGACGAATGTCCTAATTGAGCTAACATTCGAAGACTTCGACATCGAATTATCTGAAAATTGCACGAATGATTGGTTGCAGGTTTGATATTCTGAAGGTTTTTTTCATAAGACTTGCACTGAGATATGCTGACTGCCTTCTCTTAAAAACGACTCAAAGTGACATTATGCGTATGTTGACAAGTTCATTATCTTTCTGAATGTATAGACGATAATAGATTCATCAAAATCAACAGAATTTCATGCAGCTCATGTACCACTCTTAAAGTGAATATTGTTATAAGAGCAAAGAGGAAATTTTAACGATGAACACTTTTAACTGCTATTAAATGAATCATTAACCTTGATATATGCTATTCACAGATATTTAAAACATATCAGATAACTTACACTTTGATATCAACGGAGAGAAAATGAGTCTATTGTCGTTTTACGACACCAAAAACATACCTGTTTTCTTGACATTAATTGATAATTATAATTATAAAGAACTAGTTGAGTTTCATATGAGCCTTAACATGTATATTAAAAATGGGTAAATAAAGGGAGCATGAAACATTAAAGTATAATGGTATCAGCACTTTTTCAAAGTTCTTTTCATAAATGAAGGCATCGTTTGAAAGAGTAAGTCTATATATATTCAAATGCTACGATATCATTTGTGATATATCTTTCGATGACTCCTCTACTTCAAGCAGTGTGCCAATTTATTACATGCCTCGATATGAGTGTAAATCAGTACATTGATTTGAATAGGAACATACGGGATGTTAGCGGGCCGGTGAACGATGTATTGACCGGTTTCCATGGTTACCCGGTCCAGTGAAGCCTTTCGACGTTTTCGACGTCAAAATAGACGCTTAACGCTAGATGTAAAATATCCATGCGCGCACTGCTATTTTAACTTTCGTTAAAATCTGTTTGATGGTGGTCGATAATGGTAAAATTGTTTGAAAATGCCCTGCATGTAACTAAATGTCATATAGCATTAACTGTGAAGAGGCATGTAATAAAAATATTATTGCCTGAATACATGGGTTTATGTGCCCGAGAGCAGTTGAAAATTTGCCCTACGCCAGGAGGGCAAATTGTCTCCTGCTGCGATATATAATCTTGCCCATAAAAGATGCATTGTATATATTATAGTATGCATGAAATGTGCGATATCAAATCCCAGCTGTCAAAATTTCATGACCATTATATTCGGTTTTTATTTCTCGATTTAAGACGTAGACATGCACATTACTCTTTTTTCCCTGCAGTTACTGTTATACAATGATAAAGATGAGAACTTTCTTACAACGGAACGCGCTTGTGGTAAGAAGAGGCCCGATCCTTTTACTATTGAGTTTTTTCGACTAGAGCTGACGTTTGTGTCGAACTCTAACATTACAGCAAAAGGTTTTCGTTTAAAATACAAGAAAGTAGAACCACAGAAACCTGGTAAGGATCATTCAATATAAGATTGCGCAGTTACTGACATTGATACATTGATAAATTGTGATATGGTATGATATATATATATATATATATATATATATATATATATATATATATATATATATATATAAACAATTACTTGACACAATAAACAATGATATTAGATCACGTAGTGTGTGAACCAATGGAGGAATTCGTCTGCTGTCATTGACCGGTTCAAGGGGATACGAGGTAAATCAAAATGTAGATTCATTACATTTGACATTGTCAACTTCTATCCATCTATCTCAGAAGATCCCTTGCGTAAATCGCTTGATTTTTCGAGAGAATATACTTCAATTTCTGATGACGTTGTTGTTGGTGTTGTTGTTGTTGTTGTTTCTTTATTTCCTCCTTTGCAAAGAAGAGTCACAGCAACATACATATTTACATTTTAAGAGTCATAACAGTTACATCAGAGAGAAAAATGAAACTAATTAACGCAAAAATATTGTCTGAAAAAATTCCAGGATAGTTTTTACGAGAAACGTACTATCCTCAGAGCTGAAATCGTTAATGACATATTCGTTTCCAAGCATTGCTGAAACAAAATATTCATCACTGAGGTCATTAAGGAAAACTTAAAGTGCACACTTGTGTGGTTAATCAACTTAGACCAAAGATCAATCCTCTGTTGTTCTGTTTCCGTGCAGGCTACAGCAAAATGGATAAGCAAATTATTCGTGTCTTCCTCACATTTTGGACAATGTAGTATTTCCAAATTTGCAAGGATCTGTAAAATATACAGCGCAGTATCTTTGAAGAAAGGAAACAAATTTGCAAAGCGCAATAAGAAAAGTGGTTCAATTTTTGGATGCACAGTATGAAAGAAATCAAATTCCCCTTTACTTTCAAGTCTACCCTTCCGCAAGACATTTTCTCTTTCATACACAGTGTCTTTAACTATTAACTTCCAAGTTGCTTTGTTAGGAAAGAATCCTGACAAATATAATTCTTCCAGAAAAAATAACAGGTCATATTTTGCTAAAATACGTAACACATCAGGAATAAAGCCTCTTTGACTTTCAATGACTGATAGTTTGAATTCAAAAAGACGATTTAGGAAGACCTTTTTGCACAAAGCAGAGTTACTAAGACGACACAATGTTCCAAAAAATCTTAATTTACATAAATCTAAGTGTGCTTCCATTGAGTACAAGCCAATCGTACTTATAGCAACGTCCGATGAAGTTCTTGTCGGTAAACCTTGTATTATTTTTGCAGCATATCGCTGGCACCGTTCTAACATTAACATTTCAGTATCAGAGACTGTCCAAAGTTCACATGTGTGGAAAGCTGCAGGCATACACATTTTTTTTCCAAACCTCTGCACCAATGATAGGATTAATCCCATTTGGTCCAACACCAGAGCTACGCAGAGAATTAATAATGGATCTGGCTTTTTTACACGCAGAAACGGTCCTTTCTAAAGATAATAATAATAATAATGTTTATTCCCCAAAACAAGTGAAGATCAAATGTAAATTTACAATAAATCGATTACACAGAAGAAGGGAAAAGGAGTACGGAAAATAGTTGTCCAGCAACTAATCGAGTCCGCCTCCAGCCTCATTAACATATTTGGCAAAAGAATGAGGGCAAGCTGTGAAACACACGTAATTAAATTACAGAAAACTACTCAGAAAAGAAAAGAAATATAAAGAAATCAGAAATATATTACAGTGATACATTTCTTTAGACAAGAGATTGGAGATGTTTTCTATATTCCCGTTTAAAAATATTTCTATTTGTTATGTTCCGTATGATATCAGGTATGCTGTTCCAAGTTTTTGTTGCTGTATATTTTACTGTAAACTGACCTACTCTGTGTTTAGCTTTGGGTATTTCCAGATCATTTCGTTCCTTTTGTCTTGTACAATATGAATGTGAAATTGGAGTAAAAAAGCCATGAAAAGTACATGGAAGTCTAGCATGAAGAGCATCATGAACAAAGACTGCAAGCTGTAATTTATGCTGTTTGTAAATATCAAGTATATCTAGTTTTTTAAAAAGTGGTGCTGTGTGTTCTGTCCAATTACTAAAGGTCATTGTGCGAATCATCTTTTTTTGAAGTACAAATATTTCATTAAGGTATGTTGGATATGTGGCTCCCCACACTTCAAGACAATAAGTAAGATGGGGAAGAACAAAGGCGTTATACAACAGGACTAAGATGGATTGTGGCATTATGTGACGTAATTTGTAAAATACACCAGTTAATTTGCTAATTTTCACACATACCTCATCAATGTGTTGTTTCCAAGACAGGTTACTGTCGATAATTACTCCAACAAAAGAAGCACATTCCACTTTACGAATGTCATTGTTCTTCAATTGAAGTGAACCGTGACACTCAATATTTTTTCTACAACTTTTCATGATCATGTAATTTGTTTTTGTGGAATTGATTGTCAGTTTGTTGGCGTCACACCAGTTACTCACATGCCTAAAATCGTCATTAATAGTATGCAGATTAATACAATTTGAACTGTTGCAAAATGTGTGGAATAAATTCGAGTCATCAGCATAAAGTCGAAAGTTAAACGCGTCTGATGACATAGGAATATCATTTATATAGATTAGGAAAAGGGTAGGGCCTAAAATTGATCCTTGGGGGACTCCACATGTGATTGTTTTTGCGTGAGAATTCACACCGTGTACACCAACGAACTGACTTCTTGACGATAAATAACTTTTCATCCAGCTAAGAGGTAAACCCCTTATACCATAAAATTCAAGTTTTGCAAGTAAAACATCGTGATTGATTGTGTCGAATGCTTTTGAAAAATCTATGAATATACCTAGAGTGGGATTGCCATTGTCAATTTCATAAAGTAGATATTGAGAAAGACTGATTAGTGATAACTTTGTACTATACTGTTTACGGAACCCGTACTGGTGATCATAGAATAAATTGTGTTTGTTAAAGAAGAGCAGAACCTGTTTGTTAACAATCTGTTCGTAAATTTTGCTGAGCACCGGTAAAATGGAAATAGGCCTGTAGTTGCCCATGTCGTCTAGATTCCCTTTTTTGTGAATTGGTAGTACCTTAGCAATTTTTAAATCATCTGGGAACACCCCTTTTGAGAATGAAAGATTTATCAAGTGACAAAGTGGCTTGGAAATTTCTTCAACAGCATCTTTAACAAGTTTAACACTAATGTTATCATGGCCAGTTGCTTTCTCAATATCAAGTGACACAATGATATCCCTTACTTCAACCTCAGTTACAGGACGTAAAAAGAATGACTGTTGATTACGATTCTTTAAGTACTTATTAAAATCTGTTGCAGTAGAAGTATCAATACTCGATGCTAAATTCTCACCTATATTAATAAAGTAATTATTAAAAGTTCAACCATATTTTGCAAGTCAGAAGTACTTTCCATACTACTATCGGATGCAACATGAATCTGATTTGGAATCTTAAGATTCTTTCGTTTTTGCTTACCCAAAAGTTCATTTATTACACACCACATCTCATTACTATTGTTACTCTTTGTCATGAAAAGCTGTGAATAATACATTTTTTTGGCTTTCTTCAAGATATTAGTTAGACAATTTCTATATTTCTTGTATTTGCTATAAAAAGGTTCCTTGAACCCACCCTTGATTAGTTTCTTATACATACTATGTTTAGCTTTTATTGATTTTCTTATACCAGGGGTAATCCAAGGTTTGTTTTTCTTTTTGTTTAACTTGCTGAATGACTTAAAAGGGGCGTGTTTTGAAGAATAATTGAGAAATTTTGTCGAAAAGTTTCTATAAGCTAAATTGACATCTTGACAAGAGATAACATCGTCCCACGTTTCTCGTCTGAGGTCATTTGTAAAGATATCTTTGCTGTAATTTGCAAAATCCCTTGACAAAACTCGCACTTTGTCTGGTAGTGATAAACAAAAATTATTAAAAAATACAAAAACTGGTAAGTGGTCAGAAATGTCAGCATAGAGAACACCAGCATCAATGCTTCTGTCACAGAGATTTGTATAAATATGGTCAATGGTGGTCTGTGAATAACTGGTAATCCTAGTTGGATCTTGAATGACTTGCTCATAGTTTAAACAATGGAGATTGTTCAATAACCTGTTAGACATACTTGAAGACTGGTTGATGTTGATATTAAAATCACCAACTAAACACAACATGGTATTTGTGGTTTATCAAACGCAAAGTATTTTCAAGGCCATCTATAAATAACATTTCATCGTCACTTGGTGGTCTATAAATTACACCAACAATATACTGTTTGCCTTTGTCTTTAAATTCTGACCATAACGATTCTGCATTGGGTACTGAAATTTCGTCACAAATATTATATTGCATAGACGTATGTACATAGATCCCAACACCTCCACCTTTACAATGACTTCTACACCTTGTTTCCAATGTGTAGTTCTCCATCATGAACATACTTTTGTTCCGAATCTGCCATATTTCTGTGAGAGCAATTATCTTAAACATATGAATGATACAATCCTCAAAAACCGACTTAAAATTGTCGACATTTTTGTTCAAAGACCTGATATTAATGTGTGAAACAGAGAAAGAGTTCTCTCTGTTTGAAAAAGTATCATTGAATTCTGTAATGGAGTAAGAATGACTAGATATCTGATAAAGATTCGTGTCTAATATGTGCATGGTATTTGTACAGTTTGAGCATGACTGTTAAATTTCATCTTATTTTAACCATATCTGCCTCATTACGAATAATGACAGACTGCATACCTTGTTCCTTTTTAACATAGATATTGTTGTTATATGTCCATAGGTATTTGTAGTGTAAACTCTTCCTCTTGTCATTTACCTGTTTCATCAAATTTCGTTTGAACGGAGTTAAGTTCTCATTAATGTAGATCTTATTCTTCTCGCGATACCCAAGTTTGTCCGTGGTTGTTCCTTTGATATTCTTTCTTTCACTGTATGTTCTGTCACGCATTCTTCGACTGACAAATTTTACGATTATTGGTCGATGTCTAGTGGCTCCCGCACTTTGATCTTGTTTTCCAATCCTGTGCGTCACTTCAATATCGTTGATTGTTATTTCCGGGACGATTTGTTTGACCACTGTCAGTGTAATGTCATCTGTTTTTTCATTTGGAGTTTCCGGAATTCCGTGGATTTCTATATTTTCTCTCCTGCTATATTGGTTTTGGTCTTCTTGCATCTTTTCAAGTTCCGTCATGCGTTTAGTGAGTTCATCGTTTCGTTGTTGTAGCACTTTGTTGTCACTTTCAAGACGATCAATCTGTCCCCTCATTTCTTCAACTATTGTATTGAAGTATTCCAAAGATGTAGTAATTGTATTCTGGGCAGATTTTATGTCTTGAATATCTTGCACAACAGCTGGCAAGCACGCAAGCTTGCCGTTGATGTCATCAAGCTTCTGCTCCATAGTTAGATTTTTCTTTTCTGGACTGGTCAGTGAAGAAATTGCGATCGCAGTTTCAGAATCTTGACTTGCTGGCTGAGGATTTGCTTTCTTCGAGAATCGCTTTTTCTTACACTTTCTGCACAGAAACAGGTCACCTTGCGTGAATGTTACCCTGGAGGTTTCAGCACAGTCTTGACATTGTGGCATGGCCTAATTTGCATATGAACAATGGGCCTACACAAATAGTTGACAGTATGCAGTGCAACGACGGAAAATCTTCGTTTTTCTTCTTCAAAGCACAACAAATTTCAGCCAATGAAGCATATACAATTACCTTGTATCTTCATTGCAACGATCATTCTTGACGATAACTAAAAACTCTCTTCTCATCGATGTAATTTGCGGAGAGTTGTAGAGACGAAACAGCGAGAAGATCTGTTTGGAGCAGCGCCCTCTAGATCAAAGACAAAGTAGTATTAAATTGCATGCCAGCAGTGGTAATGAAGTCAGTTTCTTGTATTGCCTCGTTATTTAGAAACACAGCACAATGCATAGGTCTACTTTTGTGTTCAGATTTCTTCTCTCCGAAAATAATAAGACGGCTCTTACTTGTTGAGAGTTTCAGTCTCCAAAGGGAACAAACATTACTAACGATGTTAACATGTTTTTGGCAACTGGAACGAGTAGGTGTCAAAATTGAAATATCATCAGCAAGTGCAGGTGCGCCTACAAATGATGAACCGATAAAACAACCGACTTTACTGGACTCAAGCTCAGTAAATAAATCATTGATGAAAATAAGGAATAATGCCGTAGAGAGTACACTACCCTGGCGAATTCCCTGCAGTATTGGGCAGTTTTCTGAAGCACATGTACCCACGACAATTTTGCAATGTTGACCATGAAACATAGTACGTAATAGCCTCCAAAGTTTCGAGTTAATTCCTACATTAACATATAACTTTGTGAAAAGGCCATTCCACCACACAGAATCGAAGGCTTTGTGAATGTCCAGACTGCACATGTACACCTTGCTATGTCTTTCAATGTGATGAAGGATGGTTTCCTGAATACAAAACGCTGTAGTGACATTACTTAGACCAGGTTGGTAGCCTGCTTGAAGTGGGTGGGGAATCTGTCAATATCATACTTGTCTTTGTTGCCACCTTTGAAAATCGGGATGAGATAAGCACATTTGAAAGTACATGGGATATATTCAATATCTATCATTGCATTAAACAAATGTAACAGACATTTTTGCAGCGCAGGTCCATCGAAAATAATGTGCTCATATGTGATGGAATCTGGGCCTCCAGCTTTTCCACGCTTGAGTTTTTGTATAGCAGAGGTAATTTCATCAAGTGTAAAGTTGGATGACAAAACATACTCACAGTTCAAGGTACCTTCTATGGCTAATCTGTCTATGTCGTTATCAATAGTTAGTTTAAAGTCATTTGAGAAGGAGCGATCTTCTAGAGGTTCATATAAATTCTTATAGAACTTAGCAAATGAGTCCACAACATCTTTAGGATCGCAGATTTTGCGATCGTCAATTTTGAGTACAGGATTGGTAACGTTTTTCTGTTTCCTGCGAACATTAACACAGTGCCAAAATGTAGATTGAATGAGTTCCAACGCAGTTTCGATGAAGTCATACTTTTTCTTGTCATTTTCTTTCTGTTTCTTCCTCAGTTCTTGGCGAAATTCTCGTTTAGCGTCTTTGTATAAACGAAATGTTTCATGTTCCATCCCTCGTGGCCTTCCAGACTCTATCCACCGCTTACGGCAATTCCAAGATTTTTGATGAAGCGCTTTGATCTGGGTCCAATAAGGTTTCAAAAATGGCTTGAATTGAGAGGGTGGTACATTTTCTTTGGCAGTGTTACGCATTGTGTTCATCAAAATATTTGCATACTGTTCAATGTCAGCTGGACATGATAACGGCTGGTTCATAGATAGCAAGTTTAAGTTATTAGCCAATGAAGCACCATACGTCTGTTCAATAACATTTGTTTCTAGTTTTGTCCATGCCAGTCGTACCTTGGGCAAAGGGCATTGAAACGTATGAGAAGGAATTCTCAAGGTGCAAGTAATGGGATAATGATCAGACAAATTTCTGCTGATGTGCAGCTTGAATAAGCTCTGTCTCTGATTGGTCCATTTTCACTATTCACAGCCACTTAGGGAGTCTATTTGTATTGTTTTCATTATATTGGTAAGATTCAGCTACCCAATTGGGTCAGATCTTATTCAGCGCTGCACATTAGCCCACAAATTTAGCGCATCGTCACCGAGTACTTTGCATTCGACGATAGTGTCAACAATGTCACGTGGCAATAAAATAAAATCAATAGTTGATAACGGATAAGATCAGAAAGGAAATCACAAAGATGTTTCGTGACATTGGCCTGAAAACCACGATCGAGACAAACCAGAAGATTACAAACTTCTTGGACATGACATTTAATCTGAACGACGGCAAGTTCTACCCGTATTGTAAACCAAACGACCAAACAATGTATGTCCATAAGCAGTCTTATCACCCGCCAACCACTATTAATCACATACCTGACGCAATAAGCAAACGCATCTCAACAATATCTAGTGATAAGGGCATCTTTGATAAATATAAAGGGCAATACAATACGGCGCTTAAGGCAAGCGGTTACACCGAGCAAATTGAATTCCCCAAGACCAACCAATCAGCGAGGAGAAGCAATAACAGGAAGCGTCATATCACGTGGTTCAATCCCCCTTTCAGCAAGAACGTGGAAACTAACATCGGCAGGAAATTTCTCCAACTTGTCGATAAATGTTTTCAAAAGGGGTCTAAATATATATATATATATATATATATATATATATATATATATATATATCGAAGTGTACAGGTATCTACGTGGGAAAGTTACAATGCTCGATACTAAAAGCAGAGTGTTATAAAGAATAACACAAATTACTTCAATTAGAAAGTAATAACAGATAAAACCACTGGTGGCAAGCTTGCAGGTTTCCATTCAACAAGGCATGCTGTCAACGATATCCACTTATGTAGAAGTCAATATACGTCCAAAGTAATTTGTCTTTGGAATAGTTACACATATTCTGCAATGTTCTGTGTGTCACCAGAACATGCAAAACATAGACCGCATAACTCATTTTACATTTGTTGACATTTCAGAAAATTCCAGCAAGTGTGATGCAGACGATTTTAAATGCGGAGATGAAAGTTGTATTAGTCACTATAAGGTTTGCAACACAATTATTGATTGTCCTGATGGGTCAGACGAACACGGAAACTGTTCTAGACAAGGTAGGACTACAATTTTGAAATGTTTTTGTCGATGAAATTGTCCGGTCAATACATCGGTCAACGGAACAAGACAAAGAAAGCCGCTCAGATGATTGAAGATATCTGGTTTTGAATCGGCTGCATGACTTAATATTGTTATGCCTTTGAATTTGGGAGATTTTATCAGCTACTTTAGACAATACAGTAACATTGTTCATGAAGTATGGAACGTATTATATATTTCAGCCTTACTACAATTATCGGCCTAGCAATATTTGGTATAATCAAACATGCCTTACACCCAATCCTATACCTTAAGCCCAACACCGTGTGTGTAGCAGTGCTCATTTCGACGACAAATGAAAACAGTTTGACGTTGATACCTGCATCCTAAAGTTCTATCACACGCAGAGGACGTGAAAAGTATTATTTTGTACACACATGGAAAAAGCTGCAATCTTTTAAACTTATTTCGTTACTTTTGTTTCATTGGAGAAGTTACTTATATTGTTCTGCCTACTGAAGCATATTGAACCATCAACCATCAGAGATCTGCACACACCATATATATACCGTACATGTAACTTGTGAATACCGAGGGCATAATTTTTGGTATGAACAATAAATTATGTTATTTTTGTATACAAGCTTGGAGGTAGTACATATCTGACGAGTGAAATTCAACATTATCAGTGAGTAGAGCACCATCAATATGTGCTAACATGCAACAGAGAAAACAAATGAAATTTCAAAAGATATCGACTCTGTCCCTCTGAATAATCAATATTCAGCCAGGAGGTTTCATCACTTTTCTTCCCGTAACAGGGCATGGCAATGAGAGCATTTTCAATGATGGCTGGTACCACCAGTTTATTGATATCACCCAAGATACAGAGTTATTCAAGGATTTTCGGGAAAGTCAATATCGTGACCCTCGTTTTGACCGAGTAAAAGGTGAAGACCCTCCGGACTGGCAAGGGTTTATGACGTTTTCTTCAACTCCAGATTTCAGTGATCTCGAAGATGTGCTGAAGTTAGATAAAGAGGAAATCCAGAAATATGGCCACCAATTGGAGGATTTCGTTTTGCAGTGTGTTTTCAATGGACACCCATGTAACATAACGTAGGGACATTCTTCATGCTATTTTCATCTTTTGCGAAAACGTACAAAGAGCAGCATTGAATGTTGTAAATTGTAACAACTAGGTAATGAAAATGACGATGAACCGCGGCTTCAGGTCTGTGTAAAGTCACAAACATTATAACATATGGAGTAAAAACCCACATGAACCGTAGGTTTTGGCATATTTCATTTAAACTCACATGTCATGCTGTTGGTAGATGCCAATCATATGATCCATTGCTGTTTCATTGCCAACGCTTGCACGTTGAAGTAAATGATCTGGTGAACCATTCGGCTTGTGTCTGTCGGTGCTTCCTCTTGATTTCCCGTCGAAGACATTCGGAACATTTCAGATTGATATCCTACAAGGACATCTGTCATGGCGAAACAAGATACATACCAAAGACATAATGATTACCAACAGAACAAAAATTCATTACAAACTGAATGCTATACACATGACAAGAATCCCTGCTGACACAACGAAAATAGTTTTGATTTGTGGAGCTGATGACTGTGATTCGTTATTTAATATTTAAGCAACAAAGCACACCCAGCAACGGTATACCACGTGATTTTGACCAGTTCACGACATTTATGCACGAGCAATAGCGAGTGCATATATGGAGTGAACTGGTCAAAATCTCGTGGTATACCGTCGCTGGGTGTAATTTATTGCTATTAAATCATAATAGTATATTGAAATTCTGACTACGAACGTCAAAAACAGATTTTTGCTCAAGCTCAGAGCTCGCGCGTACCCAGCCGTGGTATATCGCCAATATACCACGGTTCTTTTCGCGTCTCGACCAATTAGATCGCTGTATTTGCACCATCAATATACTGGTATGATATAATTTACATTAGTGACTGGAAGGTAGGCCTGGGAATATGAAAGCGCTTTTTTAAAAAAGGGGCTTAGCTTTCGTACACGATTGTTTGAACTATTTTACTTACAAGAGGTCTTATATTTTCACACGATGAAGTTGAATCGGTTCAACCAGCCTGTAATATCCAAGAAATGATTTATGCTGGAATGTTTTACCAGATAAGTCGCTGTGGGATATGGAGACAGGTCCGCAAATCAAGGTTATGTTTGTGTCAGTGGGTGTCAGTTCTCGGTGACTAAATTCAGAGGTTCAGGTTTGGGTATTTCTTGAGATATCTTTGTTATTGTACAGAACCTTTATGTAGACCGGGTCTTCATTAGCAGGGCATCTTCGATATCATCGGCCCAGGACGAACTTTATGTAGTGTTTTACCAAGAGACGTATCTAGATTTGAAGACAATGTCAGTCATCAATTTAAGTGTATATTATTATTATTATTATTATTATTATTATTATTATTATAACTAGTAGTAGTAGTAGTAGTAGCAGTAGAAGTATTGTCCTGGTCCTTGTCCTTGTCCTTGTCCGTGTTGTTGTTGTTGTCGCTGTTGCTGCTACTGTTGCTGCTGTTGCTGTTGTTCGTTTAGATGGTTTGTTCATATCCATATTTGACTTTCTCTTGTTACCCAAACAAGATGAAAACAGAACAAATCAGTAGCAGAATTACTTGAAATCGTGCTAAAACCTTTATGTTTTCATTGACAGTCAACAATTTGTCACCTTTCAACACGATGTCTATGGAAACTGTTTCAAATTTAACCATGGGAGAATCGGGCAGCCATTGCTCAATGCAACAAATGCAGGCTACAGCTCTGGTGAGTGGAAATAATTACTGTTGATATAATTTTGTGGAGACACATCGCACTTCTGTCAATCAAGGATAAGTTATAGCATACGTAATAATGAATTGATAATATGATATATTGAATTGCATCACAGTGACTCGCAAATCTGTCAATTCTTGACAGATTTGACATGCTAGCAGGGTAAGTGTTCCGGATACCTGGTACTATACCGCTTACTGTTAGTGGTTTACGATGGCCCACTGTAACGTAGAAATGACAGTTCGAACCTAGTAAAATGTTACCTTGAATGGAAATAAGCATATGGCCACTTGTTAATTGATATTTGTGCAGCAATAAGAAAAAAATATTCAAAGAAGAGGAACATTTCGTCTGCAAGAGATCTATTGTGGTGTCTGGAATAGGCAATGCTTACGCTGCTCACATGTTTGACCCATCAAGATTGATCCAAAATGACTTTCAAACTCATTTAATATTTCAATATTTAATATTTCATAAATGTAAAAGCAACATAAGGAAAACAATTATTTTATCCCTAATCAACATTACCCTAAAGACCGAAATTTGACTGTACATAGGGGCGATATGATGAGGAGGCTCATTATCTACAATAAACCGCCGTGGTTGCAAGACATTTCCGAAAACACAGCTTTTGCCGTCTTTAGCGGAAGCAAATCCAATCCTTATGGACACTCGTTGTATAATGAATACGTTTGAGATCTATCCACAGATTCGATTTTGAATTATACATGCATAATGGTGTATTTTCAACAGAGTTTGTTTTCTTGGCTAGAGGGCAAAGTAGGTGAGAGAAAACCGCAGTCGTTAATTATATCGTATCCAAATTTATGCACCATTCAAATCAAGTGTTCATTGAGCAGTTTTGTAGCAGGCGAATAATCACCAGTAGACAATGCAGTGTTCCTGGTTTGATGGTGTATGGTTTCTTCGATACCAAATTCAGGTTTCGTAATAGTGCATATAACAACCCGTATCACTTCATAGACATTTTTGTATATCATCTGTCGGCTACAGGTCTGATTCTGACGTTATTCATGGAACAGCCAGAATACCTTAGCCTTTACGGTCGGGATGTTGGGGCACGTGTTACTATCACGCCCCACGATATCATTTCGCATCCTGCGACTGAAGGTTTCACAATAATGCCGGGGACAAGGACTTCAATAGCTGTTAGCGAGGTTAGTTTGCGTACATAATTTTCATCTTTCCTTGTGTGCTTTGTTTTAATTGATGAATATTTTCGCGTTTAAAATTTCTCATACCGTTGATTAGTGTGCTTATAAAAATAAATTACTTTCCCTATGGTAAGGTCACCAGATTGAAAAACATTAAGATGGAAACAGAAACTGGGATAGGGCGATATCACTGAATTTTGTCATAACGAAGGAGTTGCCTTTAATATTGTCCATATTGCTGTTATTTAAATGAACTGATTGTGTATCAGGGCAATGCCGATTGCGATAGACATGTACCTTTTGCAATTTTCAGGAAAGAATAGTCAGACTTGGAGGTTTGTATGGCAATTGTCACAAGGAAGAAGACGGACAAAATTCGTTATACGGTCCATTTTACAGATATGATGTACAGGTAGGACATTGCTCATCGTTCTTTATGCCGACGGATAGCAAATGCTGAGCGACGACATACGATGAAGTGTGTGGTAACTTGCAAAGATACCTTTATTCGATACAGTCAGAGTAAATGTAATTTGATATGCAAAAAACTTACATCAAGGAACAAATGAGTATTACTGGAGCTCGCAACTCGCACAGCTGTGTAAAATTTTAAAACGTTCATGTCATCGTTTTCAAGGCTTGTACACTATTCTGATGTTTAAACACCTTTGCCAGTTTTGTCAAACAAGTGCGAAATGGCATTTACTGTATTAGCCAAGGGCTGTTTAGTGACAATATTTTAAATTTACTTTTCAGTCATGCAAGAATTTGTGTCTTCATTCGACCATCGTAGATAAATGTGATTGTTCACAAACGATAAATATGGACAGTGTATCACCATGCTCAGTACTCAACAAAACACAAGGTAACAATAATAGATTTTCACCATCCCAAAAGTATCTCGTACACCGTTTCCAATCCCACTGTATTGCTCGATCAAATATTATAATAGCTTTGAGGAACTTTAATTTGTAAACCTTTTTATTCGATCAAATATTATGATAGCTATGTGGAACTTTATAAACGTTTTGACAGATTACTCACGTCTGGAAAGTGATCGTAGGTCTGGGACTTCACCTCGTCTTTTGTTTTGTTCCTATCCTTTAACATGGCATTACAAGAATGTCCACATTTCGCAGGACTCTACTGTAAACTCACAGTAGCCAAGCCCTGGTTCTTTCATTAGTTATTATTGACATTTATGGTTTCAATCCTTAGTTTCCCTTTGCAATGCTAGTGAGATTGTTTTGAAAATAGATGAACAAAATGCGCCATTAAATATGAAAAAGTTGGAGTAGATAAGTTTTACAGACACGATGGGTATTGCGTGAAGGACAATTTTCGTTCACCACGTGACATTGCTTAATACTTACGAATCTGGAGTGTATCTTCATCAAACTTATGTAGACATTGTGATCATACATTAAAAACATTGTTTCTGGAATGTAGATTTGTGCCAGCAACTGGTTACTTATCTATACCGTGCAGGGGCGATTTCCTGTGGATGTGAGAAGACATGTGAGTAAGTACCTGACACATTTATCCCATGTATGGTCACACGTTCTCTTTATATATAGTCATAACACACAGTAAGTGAGGCTACCCACAATTCTCCATGATACGTACACACGGAGATCACTCACTGAACTGAAGCAAATGTCTTCTGTACACAGAATAGCTCGGTCCATATTTCAAAATTCTGGGACCATAGTTTTGATAATCATAATTCTCTAATTTCTCACTGTGAATAATGAGAAGATCAACCTCTTTTCCGCAGAGGAGATAGCAATTTTGTGATTTTGTCAACATAGATTTTGACAGCCATATGCAATATTTTCAAGGAATTTAACAAAGGAAATTAACATATCTAACAGGTGGTATGATGAGACCATCTAGTTACAGATAACTTTGCTTTGACAAGTGTACAATTTTCAGCACCTTCAAACATCGAATTCTTATTCAATTTACTCCTGAATTTTAAACAGGATCAATAATTTTGGAACATAGTTTTAACCAATAATCCTTAAATTAAATTCTAAGTTTCAAATTGTTCAGAAACTGATAAAATTTAAGAAGCCTTTAGCAAAAAATGTCTGAGCACACAAATCAAGGGGCATTGTGGGTAGACTCACTTACTGTGTAACAGTACTCAGCAGATTTAAAAAAATTCTTATTGTTATGCCCAGGGCTATCAGTAGCAGTATAATATGCGTGTACTTCGTGTACTCGCTCAACACTTTTTGGCGGGATGCTGTATACAAATGGGTTTATCAATATCGGAAACAATTCTCTAATCTTTCTCAACTCTTATCTTATTGAAACTTATGCTTTGAAACCAAACTTTTTTTGGAAATATACAATAATATCCAAACTTTTTACGTCATCTACAAAGAATGAATAATATCCAAACTTTTTACGTCATCTACAAAGAATGTATCGGTATTCCTTTCTCGACAGACGGACAGACAGAAAAGACTGACGTAAAAGACGAGATAAGATATTACCTCCCTCCCGGCCTCCTCTTCCCTCCATCCGTATACCCTTACATACTACGTTTGCACACACCACAGTCCAGAGGGACTGTGCACACACATACGTGCATGCAACACATAGGAACGCGGATGAGTTGGTGCATACGTATATAGACATGAAGATAGTTCACATGAAAGTCAATAATAATTGACAATCAGGATAGATAGCAAAATGATGTCATATTTCTTCAATATTTTGCCTTCTCAATTAGCAGCTTATCACAATTACCTGACTAAGTTTTCATCTTTCTGATCCGAAAGAGGGAGAGATAATAATCTCATGGTCCCGTTGGTATTAGGAACCGGTCTACAAATCTATGAACTCTTCGATTATTTTCTCTTTCTGTTTTCAGGGACATCAATTATCAGTTAGTTCCTGCACTGTCAATATGGCCCTCCAAGGTGTATTTGGTAAGATGCAATTATGCTGTTAACCATGTTTTACACTGTCCTACCAGCAACATGAAACTAGAGCGTATTGAGTATGTGTCAACGTAAAATATCAGAGTGGAATGGTGCACATTGTATAATGTAAACGAAATATTCCGGTTTTCAAGTGGTAAATCATGATAAAAGTATGGAAATATTCTGTTAACGGAGAAAGAAAACACGATGTATGACAACTGATGTATATTTAAGCGAGCAAGAAAAATTGCTTTCGATACTTGGTAACAACAGTTTCATTGTTTTCACAAATTTCATATTTTCTTAATCATTTTACATACTTCTTCATTTTCAAGGGATAGACATCGCCTTTTGTATGGAGATAACAGTCGCTTTTTTCTATGGGGATACAAGTCACCGTCATAATATTATTGCTAACGTTTCTGATTATTAATACATCGCTTAAACTCGCCCTGAACTTTGCTAAGCAATAATCGTCTACATGAGTTAGTGTTTACTACCTTCTTGACTTTTGAATCCTTATTTGCATCTTTAAAAACGCTTGAAGAGGGCTGTCCAACACAATCTCATGTTTATGTCATATATTGCTTTCGGACCATGTGAATATATGAAAAATTAAACCAAATTATATACTGCAGGTATAGCGACCATTCGTTGTGACACTTTGCTTACTCACTACAGCGACAAACGTCCAGTCATAAAACAAAGAAAGAGAGACGGATTGAGATGATGACTGCAAATTTTCCTCCTTTTTGAATGACCAATAGGAAAATACGGGATTCGTGCCGATATTGTGCATAATATGCATGACAAGTATTCATACCACTGATATATATGATTAGCAACTAATGTTTCTTTATTCACGATTTTTATTTTGCCTTCTTATTAAGAAACACCTACTGAGGGCGCTGCATTCGACGAATGAAAAGACACGTGACATTAATGATCTGGAATCTGCAAGGCAAGCAAATTTATTGTATAGTTAAAAGAGTTTGTTGGAAATTTCAAAATAAATATCTTGTCTGAATTATTTTTTGCTGTCGTTTTTTCCAGGGAAGGGGCTTGTAGACGTTATCTTTCCTGTCATAGGAGTGTCCTTTATGACGATATAGCAGAATTAAAAAACTTACTAACTGTAACAAACAAATCAAGTATTCATTTTTCCCTACAGCTTGAACCTTGCTAATTTAGCCATATACTTCGATGAGCTTACCTACCAGGAAATACGAGAAGAACCTGCATACCCTGTAAGAATTATCTCCTACTTTTATTGTCGTCAATTTGATAAATTTATTGTATATTAATCCCCTACTTTCGAATACAGTTTTTGAAATTGTTTGGTGATATACACATAAGCCTATATGATCAAGGTAAAATCATGTGTGATATTATAATAAAGTTTGAAGGTGGAACTCAAGTAGAAAAATTTAGCGATAGTATGCCCGTTTTACGAAAATTTAACTCAATAGATTTAAGTGAGGTGATCGCAACTTTTGATATGTGCATTTAGTATGTGCATTTAATAGTGCTGTCGATTGATGATCTATCAAATCTGAATTATTACACAAAATGAAATCCTAATTTTCAACATTATTTTTCATCTACAGATACAGAACTTGTTTAGTGATATCGGTGGATCACTTGGGCTTTATATCGGTCTGTCCATTATCACCGTCTTTGAGTTCTTTGAATTCGTATTGGAGACTCTTCGCGTGTGTTTTCGTAAGGACAATGGAAGAAAACATTCTTGAATGACCATAGGTCAGCAACGTTTGTATTTGAATAGGTTTAATAGAAGTACTGTTAATGTTACTTTTTTGTTTTAATATAACGACAAACAGTCAATGTAATGAGTTGAAAATGAAAATATTTGCTGTTGAATGCATACTACGATGTTTGCCTTTTTCAATACAAGTGTGGTATGTATTTATTTGCTAATAGATTTGCTTAATATGTACTAGAAGAACTTGAGCGTTTTAGAACCACTGAAGAAAAAATATTTAGCATACACTTTCAATGTGTTTATCAATATTACACAGTACGACTATCGGGTATATATATTAGTTTTCATTAGTGATGTACCCGCTATCATGTTTACCTAATGCCGTATTCGTGCACTTGATGATTGCACATGCCCATATCGGCATTCTGCGATGTGTGTACGCCAGCTGGCTTTGGCGACATGTACGGTTTATGATGTAGCAAGGTATACATTTCTATGTGCAAACAAAAGGTAATAACTTTTTTCATTGAACCTACGGCAATGATAAGCAATAAACATTACTCGTATTTTAAGTATAATATTATCAAAAAATTACAGCTTCATGAGTCTGGATGGTAGTCTTATAAGGCAGAAATTAGGAGGAGGATTCCTTACATTTTTAGAAGTACATTTTGTTTTCCGTTTATCTCCTTGCAGACATTCAGAGAGATAAATGTTTTTGAGGAGAAATATAATACTTTGCATTGCTTTAAAGCAATCCCTGCACAGCTGTACAGAAAACTAATTCGAAATAGGGAAAGCTGTTGCCATAATAAGGATCAGCCAAGTCGATAGGTTTTCGGAAAATGTACATGATTTTCTCTTACAGAGAATGACAAAGCCAGTAAAAACTTTCAACTTTACTGTACCTGTAATCACCCCTTATCAATGAATTTTATCTAGTCACTTCCTAAGACATTTGTTAATTTTACAGCTCCAACATGACATTACACAGCAAAGCAAAAGTCTCTTAACACTTTTAACATTAGAATGTAAAATACTGTTCTGAAAATTCATATTTGAAGATATTTAAAATATCGAAATCAACCGTATTTGAAAATTTGTAATGAGTGATATCTGTTACCTTATTTTCCGTTACTGGCAAAAATGTATTTTTATCAAACAAATATTTACACAAAATTATTATGATAGGCTTATTTATGTCATACTTTTAACAACAACGTCAATGAATAATTAAATTAATGACTAAGTCCACGTGGCTTATTGAACCTAATTACAAGTCAAATTAAATCTATCGTTTTTAACACAACGAAGACTTATTGACCTCGAGCTTTATTGGATATATTTAAGTAAGTTTATGGTTTCTTTTCATAAATCCCTGACAGGATAATGAATTTTTAATTTATCAATTTCGGAGCTTTCCGTTCAAAGTAGTCACACCAAACATATGTGAGTAAATGAGTTTGCCCAATAGTTTGCGTATGTTTTAGTTTGTGCGTTGAATTGTTTGTAACTAGATGTTTATAGCGCATAACTCATCACTTTTGACGGAAAGTTTATATGATAAGGTACATAACATGTTCAAATATTCGCGTTTAGGAAATTCCTTTTACATTCAGGTTACGTCATTTCGTAGGCCACACCCACTTTTCTCGGCAGGGCTCGGCGAAGAGTCCCCTATATGCAATTATCTGCTGCTGTACACTTAACCTTGATGCGGGGCAATCGCCATTTTAGCACTGCATGTCTTTCTTAATTGTGACTCTAGAGGGCACACTGAAAAGACTCTTTCCATCGAATACCAAATCGCACATATGATTTTATTTGTATTCTGAACCTTCGATCATTACCTTCACTTGTTGCTATATTAATCAATATACAGTAGTAGCATTATGTAACTGATAGAATATCTTTGCGGCTGTGTAATATTAAATTTGCTCTGTGCCCGGTTTCTCGCCTTGAGAAACATTCACTCAAATTTCCATTAAAGATTACGTCACAGAGATTTCCTAAGTAAATTTTTTACTGTCGTATGTGTCTGTCTATAAAGGTTCCAAAACCGTTTACATTACTTTTTGTCTGGTAACTACTGCTTGAACCACTGCGCTTGCTTCCAAGATTTGTTTTTCTAAACTAAGTGAGAAATTTCTAAATAATTATGCACAAGTTAAAAGTACTTTTTAGCGCTAAAACGAATCTGTAATAAATGGCCTTCAGCACTGTTTCAGACTAAAGAAACTGTCTGCTGTTGGCAAACAAAAACAGAAGAATTCATATGGTGTGAACCATTGCATTGGAGGTAATTTAAATATTCATAGTGTTAGCATCTGGAGTTCACTGGACAGTGTCAATACACACAACTGTTACATGTGGGTCTAGGATTTAGCGTTACCGATGAATCGAAGTAAATTCACGCCAAATGAAATGCCAGAAAAATTCCAGTATTGCGGTATATTTACAACCATTTTCAGTTTTAGATAGCGAAGCCACTGCAGTGAACTGCAATTAAATTGCTCACACTAATTAGTTTCAGCTGTAGCCAGCTGGCAAAGTTGACAACATTGTATGTCCCATGCAGATAGTTTTTCTGGGGAAGTGAAATAAATAAGATTGGTAATACACAGGAACAAACATTTCAACTGGTCTGAGAACTAAATTACATAGTACAAAATAAATACAGTAAATATTTCAATGAAAAGCCGGGAAAATATTAAATCCTACCATAAGGTACTGACTTGATGATGTCGGGAAGTCGGGTTACACCAATTGCACAATCATGACGCTCTCTTCAACAATAAGGCCATCTTGTACAAAGCGCTAGTGTTGACATGACAGAAACACGGAGACTGATTTCAATAACTTCAGCCACAATTTTCACATTGGTGACGTTGGTTCAACACGTGCACAGTTCAGAAGCAACGCATCTGCAGCATACTGCAAAAGCACTTAACAGAGACAATCGTGCCAGATTGAAAGTGATGAGGACCGTTGCACGTTTATCTTCAGCGTCGTAATTATTGGTGACAGAAATGTTCAAAATCCCGGCCAATATCCGTCAATTTCGTTCCATAAGAATAGTCTGCCGTGATAATGTTTACGCGGTCTCGGAGCACACAAAACACAGGTTGAGAAGAGAGTTCTCCTTGGTAGTTCTAGAACTCCGTTAGGTAGTTCTGAAACTACCTCCGGGATTTCTAGAACTTCCCTCGAAAAATTCAGTCTGCCTGTTATACGAAAACAAAATCCACGTGCAATGCCTGTTTGTAGAATTATATTTATTCCCACGGTACAAACAGATGTGCGTGTAGGTTTCATTGAGATAGATTTATTGTTAATTTAGGATGGATTATTGGTGTCCACTGCCATTATTATAAAATTCTTATAAAATCACCCTCTGCATCAGCATATTCCAGTAAAAATCCCATCTGAGCAAGCTGACTAACACCCTCAACGTTGACTACAGATATTTTCAATGCTTTTTATAAGAGAAAAAATATGATGTATTATGTAAGTTGACCTCCTGATTTTGTTTAGTTATTCTTTTATTTGAAATGATTACTATGATGGATATGACATGTCCTGGATGGACAACGGTATTTAATGAGATAGTCTTTGTAAAGTTTATGTCCACATAGGACACGTTAATAAACAAACAAATAAATAAATAAATAAATAAATAAAAAACAACAAAAATAAAGACTTAGAAGCCATAGCTGCAATTTGATGCCATTGGAAATCGAAGTCAAAACATATGAATCAAAACGAACTTTTTTCGGGTACAGTAATATTCGCTCAGCCAGAGGCAGACAACGTGCGATCTTAAATTCTCTGCATCTTAACAGCTATGGGATTATAAGATGGGATATACCACAACACTGCGATTCTGAATTTGGCAAAATTTAATCGTCTTTATGTGCATTTTTTACCAAACGTAATGATGAACTAAAGTACACAGTGGACAATAATTTGTACTTAAATTTCGGTGAAGACACCACACCAGACACTCCGAAACAAATTACTTACCTGACGGATGCCAGTACTTTTGTTGTGAATATTGAATGATGTCTCATATTTGAAAGTCTACCTCGCAACTGCGAATAATGAAATGTTTACTCACACGGATATAGAGTCAGTTTAATTTCCAATGTGGCATTTGTTGTCACACAATATGGTTTACTCGCATTATTTGAACAAATGAAATGCAAGCATAGCGCATGAAACGGATATAATCAACCTTATAAGGCCAGAGAGCAACAGATTGCGGTGAAAAAACACACAGCGTGAGCTTTTGATTGCTCAACCAAGAGTAATGCAAACAAAATTCGTTTATATGTTTTACTCCCTCCACAAAATCATTTGGATTACTTAAGCTATAATGAGGAACGTTTTCATCAAAATCAAGCCGTTAACGCTGCTATTTACCTAAGTCATTGGTATCGCTTGGGGACCGATGTGACTAAAACGGCATTAAGTGTATTAGACTGAACCGTGCCTGTTGTATAGTTTTCAGAGAATTTATTTACAAAAGCAAAAGTCAACAGGTTGAACGTATAGTCATATAGCTTTATATTTAACTAGCTTTAACAAGATGAGTTACAACTGGTCAAGGAAATACATTTATTATATACTTACCTACATCAAATTTATCGGGCGCATGTGAATCACCAATGTGACCACTTTGATGTAAACACCAGTGAAGTAGTCTCACAGTGCTCAGCGTCATTTGGTAAAGCCTGTCCGTCAATATATTTTGCAAACCACATTCACTCTTAAATTTGATTTAATATGTATTCTTTAGATTATACAGTCACCTGTAATCTAAATATGCCTATATATGGTCAAAGGGGCGTTCCTTGTTATTCAAAATGCCCATGTGAGGACACTGTTTTTAAAAAGCGGCCAACCGCTTAAAATCTTTCATTGGTTAGATTTTCTCTTTCCATGGTAACTGTGGCAAAATTGGAACAGGTGACAGTATACCTTTAATAAATCCATGAAATGCAATATTCATTGAGAATGTTACTTCACTCTTAACTTGAAATATGTAAGTTATCTCAGCTTCCCATGTTCTGAGAGAAGTGCATGAACAGTTATCGACAAATGCAAACGATTGTAAATGAAATAATATAAACTATTTCATTGATTACATACAATGCCTGAAGGTCTTTGCTAAGATACTCTTACTTTTACTCAGACACTGTAATTCAATCCTGAATGAAGCATAGAAGTATTGCTAAGCAAAACCAAAAGTGAAAGTACAATTATTTTGGGGGCTGGGCCTTCAAATTATTCGAGCGCCTCCGTCCAAATTACACATTCGTTCTAACACTCATAAATTTTGATAGTTTCCTGTCGAATTCGATAAAAATGGGATGACACGCCACCAACACATCCACGCTCAGTACGCTAGATCACTGTTATTCTTCAATATTTCTGCTCGTCATGTTTTTGCGTTATGGTGATATTTAGCATTGTAGTTTGTGTTTGGTCCATGAATCAATTACAGTTTCTTGGTCAACTTCATTGTAGACTTAATGCGCAGTATTTAGTTCGTCAATGCAACTTGTCAGTGGGCTACATACATTTCTATTGTTTAAAATTGAATCCAAGTCTTGGTTTGAATTTCATGATCAGCATTGTGAATTCAGCACACAGATATACAGTCATTATGCATTCATCAGGCAGAAATACAGTAAATGTCGACAATATTATTACTGTGTATTTTAACATGCTATGGCAAGAATTTGTATTTAATTGACAAAAAGTACAATTACGTGGCCATAATTTGCTCATATGTTGCAATGAGCATAATTACACTGTGAAAAATAAAATTGGATATTACCCTACATGTATGCCGTTTATATTAATACGAAATGACGTTTCGTGCAGCCTGGGCCTCACTCTTGAAAAATAAATACACCCAATGCTGGTTTACTGAAATCGTGGAGTCTCAAACTGGTTCATTACTCGAAACATCATACATTGAAAACTCTGTCGTTTGCTGTTACCAACAGTATGGCTTTACCAACACTTTGCCAGTTAATTACCCCGTAATTTCTAACGAGACATGACCAAGTAACAGTGACTGTCTGATAAGAATCTAATCAAATAAGTAAGCAATCTTGTCAAAATTTTTCTTAAAGTATATTGATGAATTTTCTGTACTAAAATAATATATTCTAAAAACTACTTTTGTAGCGAAAAAGTTTGAAATGAACATATCACTGCTGTCGGCCCTTTGTAATTTTGGACCAGCGAGGTTGACTGTCCCTGCATTTGGGAAATCAGTTAGAGAAGCCCACCACTTGGTCTAGTGTTTTCATCAGAAGCTGGCAGTGGACGCAATTCAACGGTTGTGAAATTTAAAGTTATGTTATTGAACAGCACCGAAATTGATGTCTCACAATTTACACCTAAATTCGATCAAACTGCAAAAGTTAAATGGCCAAGGTGTTGTTTTATTCGACGTGTATCAGCGATTTTTACGACATTAACACAGCAGGGCTTGGTGTCATCTTTTTTACATCTTTAATCAGCTACATACTCTCAGTTACACAACATACCTGGGCCACTCCACACACGTCAGACACTGAGACATTATCAAATCACCACACTTTGCAATGTCATGCATGTTTCTTCTTTATTCCCAATGAACAAATGAGAGTGAAAGGTCAGGTAGCCTTAGGAATATGACCGGCTTGACCAGTATCATATAAAACTGACATGTTCAAAATATTGTGAAGTTTCTGACTCGACTTAACGGTATTTTTGTTTCACAATAAACTTTTAAACATGACGATCCTAATTACATAAATGTAAAAACTGAAATACGGTTTTTACAAGGCATTCATATTACTACAATACTCGCAAACATAATGGAACAACGATGGTGGAAATTTTAAAAACGCGCGTAATATAGATATAACAGTAAACAATTTAACTAACTGATTTCCCAAATGCAGGGACAAATAATCTTTATATGCATTTCCGATAGGGCTTCTTTTGAGCTCTTAATTCTCTGTCAATGAACTGCCTTAGTGACCAAACCATTAATACTTACATTCCCGTCATTCTATGGTACAACAATGTCTGTTGACTTTGTCTCCTTACCACTCTTAACAAAAACAGGGAGAGTGTTTACCTATGAAACATTGCTTAGCCTACACCTCATGCATTGGCCCCTATTAATCAAAACATCGGCAAAATTACACAAAGTATACTTACAGTCTGGTGGATCTGACAAAAACGATATTATTAGTCTTTTAATGAATATTCGGGAACCAATAAGCTATATGTCCAGGCTCACTTGATAATTATACCACTCCAGGTCATGTGACCTATTGTTCTTGCCATTCATTTATTCCTGAAAACATGACTGACACCTATTGTTCTTATGCAAAATAAGTAATCAGTCATACTTTTATTCATATGTAAATAAGTAATCACCACACTTTAATGAAAGAAAATCATTATCATATCAATAAAAGTGTAGTGATTACTTATTTAAATATGAAAAAAAGTATGACTGATTACTAATTTGCAAGAGAACAATAGGTCAAGTCGAGATGTCTAAAGCATTCACACACATTCAATAACAAAATGAAGACAATTTGTTCAACTGATATGTTATAGCATCACATTTTATAATTCAATTTTAACTTTGCTCAATGTAAGCAACATGATTTGTTGATGAAGACTGTCCATCTTTAGATTCGGCGTCTTCTTGGTTGGACCAATCTTGTCTGTTTTGTTACATTGTTTTGTCGTAACTTGAGAAACTGGTTTACTTACAGATTCCTCTGATTTAACACTAGTATATGGAGGTGGTAGTAATATATTCGACACATGCTTTTGTCGTGCAGTAGACATACATTTGAGGCGCGTAAACCGTCATCTGATCTGTGACCTGTTTGTTCTTTGATAAGCTGCTCATCGAATCCCTGATGGTATAAAGATGTTGCTGCATTCACCTGAAATTATCAAACACAAAACATATGTCACGAATAGCATGGAAATAAGTACAGCCTTTTTGTAACGTTTGTGGAATAGTCGAAAGAAATTCTGTGATACTGCCGCACACACAACAAATTGTTATGGTCAATGAATTTAATTTTATAACTTTACAGAATTCGTTTTGTGTATAAATATTTTAGTAAAAGAATAAATTACCTTGCCAGAATATCCAGTGTGCTGGCAGTCTGGCCAAGCCATCTTGCACATTTGCTTTGTGTAAAGACGTATATTTTCTGGCAGGAGAACTTGATTATCCCTTGGCAAGGGTCATCGATAGTACAATCCCGTCCGGTGTTATCATTGCCAAGTACTTTTTTATAAGTTGAAGTACACATCGTGGATTTTATGCGCTCCGTAGTAGCGGCTGCTCTTGTAGGGCAGTTTGCCCGTGTAAAATCCACTTTGGTTGTTTTTACATGGCCGTCCATGGAACTCGAGGAAGTCTCTTGGGTCATCAGATCAGACAAGTTGACAAGGTCCATCTTGACCAGTCGAAAACACGAAAATGGTATTGAAACCCTGATGCATCCACGAGGCAATCACATGCATCTACAGATTGAATTCCTTCTCGCTAGCCAATAGCCAACAAGATAGAGTAAGGCAAGCCATTTTATTTAACCAATCAGACTAAAACAGTTTCCTTCTACACAGGTGCATTATACCACTCTGTAGCCCTTATTCAAATGCAGATTTGCAGTTGACCAGACCCCTTGTCCTACTTGTCTGGGATAGGTCATTCTCCCAAACTCGCATGCCAGGTGCATAATGACCTCTGTGAACCTTTCGACGTACAATGGGTCACTCCATTCCATTGTGGGTATTCAAATCAAAAGTAGACGATTTATTGACAGTAATTTTCAAATTTTAGAGAAGATTGGCCTGTTTTTCGTGGTATAAGTCGTTAATCGCACCTCGTAGGTGAGCTGTTACAGTTGTAATCACAACACTTATGGTCAAGTGTGGTGATTACAACTGTAACAGCACACCTACTCGTGCAATTAACTATACAAATATGCCCGTAACAATTGGATGATTTCTTGTAAATTTTAAGATACGTTTCTGTAGAATTTAGACTTTTCAACGGTGGTTTATGGGCCATACGTCTTATTGAGATACTGGGCATCAAATGTGCATATTGGCTGTGTCGTGCCTAATGTAAACTGTGTCTCTGTACGTTGAATAGATTATTAACATTTAGAAAGCAGCAGGCCTGCGCATTTAACATCACTCAGTCGATCAAATATTGATTTGTTTAGAACCATGTGATTCTCTGTGTCTACTATGATTGGTGCCAATGCTGCCGCTATTATGAGTCTGATACGGCTGAACAGTGTGTTATATCTCATAGTCGTCAGTGTGCCAAGATAGGTTGCATGGTAAGAGTCAACTGACCTAGAGCTGAGTTTACTAACCACTTTGCTACTGACCATATTCATAGAGCCTTTCTCCGTCAATTGAGGACAGCTGTCGTCAACGCTTCAGTCCGCGGTGAAGTCTTAAGTGCAAGACAGACAGTCAGATGCTTAATAGAGTGTCAAGGGCATATTATTGTAAGTAACCCGACATCACTAAGTATCTCGTGGTGAGCTGTGTAATGTTAACTTTTATTTTACTTGTAATCTTTACTCTATCATTTCAGTACATTTTGAGTGTAAAATATAGGTTTCAGACCAGTTAAAATGTACTGTTTGTTTATGCGTTTCTCTCTTTGCCCCAAAACGTCAGTTTTCTTTACTTCTTAATTGGCTAGTTTCTTTCGCAACATTTTGACCAGGTCTATCCCTAGGCCAACTTGTGAAGGTTTCGACCTCGTCCAGGAAAGATTGCCCATCTTTTATTGGCGTGCACTAATTGAGTATGGGAATTTGAAACTTGCTGAGATTTGCATCGGTATAGCAGCACGCAATCGGAAGAGTGATTAATTTAACCTGGGTAAATAATGAGTCTGCGAAGAGCCATATTTGTAACCATTTGTCGCTGAGGACAGAAAGTACTTGAAAGCCAAACTTAAAGCTGCAGCTGAAGGGGAAGAAAGATACAATTAGAGCAAAACAAAAAGGAGTAGAGCAAAAAGAAAATGAAGAAACGAAGAGATGTTAATATATCATCTATGCAGAATTCTAATTGTTATGATACATGTTAAGAAAACCAGGTAAACATTTAAACTCGTATACTAATGTTCTTCCAGTGAGAGTAAAGTGTCGGGATGTGCTGTACTACTGTCATTTACTTGTAATTGTCTACGTCTTTCACTCTCACTGTTAGGTATCTATATCCCGATTGACAGACAATGTGGACAAGTGACGGAAAACCAATTCTTTACAGGGCGAACTGGCTGTTCAAAGAACGAGACCAAAACAGGCGCGCAACGTAAGTGCGACATATTTAAGTTGCTTAATATTTAATGAAATGTCCAATTGATGCGCGATGAAAATTTTATTGGAAAAGAAACTCCATGCCTTCACACGACATATGTTAAACCAACAACTTACTTTAATATTAATTTATGAAAGTCCGGAAAGAATTTACAATTAAATGTAGACCATTACAACTATGCCCTATACATTTCATGCTAGCAAAATACAATAAACCGTTTATTGAAAACAGTATGTGTACTATCTATTGAAACTCTCCAGCCACATAAATTCTTAAATTGACTGGGCTGCAACATTAAGATCTCAGTCATAATAACATTGGTGATGTTGGTGGTGAGAGTTTAAGTAAAGGGATGGAGAATATGACTGGGCTGCAACATTTAGATCTCAGTCATAATAACATTGGTGATGTTGGTGCTGAGTGTTTAACTAAAGGGGCAGAGAATATAACTCTGCTGCAACGTTTAGATCTCAGTCATTATAACATTGGTGATGTTGGTGCTGAGAGTTTAAGTAAAGGGGCAGAGAATATGACTCGGCTGCAACATTTGGATCTCAGTCATAATAACATTGGTGATGTTGGTGCTGAGAGTTTAAGTAAAGGGATGGAGAATATGACTGGGCTGCAACATTTAGATCTCAGTCATAATAACATTGGTGATGTTGGTGCTGAGAGTTTAAGTAAAGGGATGGAGAATATGACTGAGCTGGAACATTTAGATCTCAGTCATAATAACATTGGTGATGTTGGTGCTGAGAGTTTAAGTAAAGGGATGGAGAATATGACTAGGCTGCGACGTTTAGATCTCAGTCATAATAACATTGGTGATGTTGGTGCTGAGAGTTTAAGTAAAGGGATGGAGAATATGACTCTGCTGCAACGTTTAGATCTCAGTCATAATAACATTGGTGATGTTGGTGCTGAGAGTTTAAGTAAAGGGATGGAGAATATGACTCGGCTGCAACATTTAGATCTCAGTCATAATAACATTGGTGATGTTGGTGCTGAGAGTTTAAGTAAAGGGATGGAGAATCTGACTAGGCTGCAACATTTAGATCTGAGTCATAATAACATTGGTGATGTTGGTGCTGAGAGTTTAAGTAAAGGGATGAAGAATATGACTGAGCTGGGACATTTAGATCTCAGTCATAATAACATTGGTGATGTTGGTGCTGAGAGTTTAAGTAAAGGGATGGAGAATATGACTCAGCTGGGATGTTTAGACCTCAGTCATAATAACATAGGTGATGTTGGTGCTGAGAGTTTAAGTAAAGGGATGGAGAATATGACTCAGCTGGAACATTTAGATCTCAGTCATAATAACATTGGTGATGTTGGTGCTGAGAGTTTAAGTAAAGGGATGGAGAATATGACTCGGCTGCAACGTTTAGATCTCAGTCATAATAACATTGGTGATGTTGGTGCTGAGAGTTTAAGTAAAGGGATGGAGAATATGACTGAGCTGCAACATTTAGATCTCAGTCATAATAACATTGGTGATGTTGGTGCTCAGTGTCTAAATGATATGATGGTTGGTAAATATAAATCAATAGATATTGATATCAGTCATAATGATATAAAAGATATTGGTGTTGAATTTCTAAGTAGAGAAATGAAACTTTTGAAGACAAAGAACACACATCTAGATCTCAGTCATAAATGCCTTGGAAATTTCGCAGCAGTGACTCTAAGTAAACTCATGAGAATATGATTTTCCTGCAACGTTTAGATCTCAGTCATAATAACATAGGTGATGTTGGTGCTGAGAGTTTAAGTAAAGGGATGGAGAGTATGACAAGGCTGCATTATTTAGATCTAAGTCATAATATCATTGGTGATGTTGGTGCTGAGAGTTTAAGTAAAGGGATAGAGAGTATGACAAGGCTGCATTATTTAGATCTAAGTCATAATATCATTGGTGATGTTGGTGCTGAGAGTTTAAGTAAAGGGATGGAGAATATGACTCAGCTGCACCATTTAGATCTCGGTCATAATAACATTGGTGATATTGGAGCTAAGAGTTAAGTAAAGGGATTGATAAAGGTTTTCAGTGTCCACATTTAAATCTCAGTCATAATAACATTGGTGATTTTGGTGCCATGTGTTTAAGTAAAGGGATTGAGAATATTATTTGGCTGCAACATTTAGATCTCAGTCATAATAACATTGGTGATGTTGGTGCTGAGTGTCTCGGTGAAGGGCTAGAGAATACGATCATTTACATGTGTTATTTAGATCTCAGTCATAATAACATTGGTGATTTTGGTGCTGAGAGTTTAAGTAAAGGGATTGCAAATATGAGATGGCTCCAACATTTAGATCTCAGTCATAATAACATTGGTGATGTTGGTGCTGAGAGTTTAAGTAAAGGGATGAAGAATATGAATGAGCTGGCACATTTAGATCTAAGTCATAATAACATTGGTGAAGTTGGTGCTAAGAGTTTAAGTAAGGGATTGCAAATATGACTTGGCTGAGACATTTAGATCTCAGTCATAATAATATTGGTGATGTTGGTGCTGAGAGTTTAAGTAAAGGGATTGCAAATATGACTCGGCTGGAACATTTAGATCTCAGTCATAATAATATTGGTGATGTTGGTGCTGAGAGTATAAGTAAATGGGTGAGGAATATGACTGAGCTGCAACATTTAGATCTCAGTCATAATGACTTTGGTGATGTTGGTGCCAAGAGTTTAAGTAAAGGGATGAAGAATATGACTTGGCTGCAACATTTAGATCTCAGTCATAATAACATTGGGGATGTTGGTGCCCAGTGTCTTAATGATATAATGGTAGCAATATCACAGCCAATGGATATTGATATCAGTCATAATGATATAAAAGACGTTGGTGTTGAATTTCTAAGTAGAAAAATAAAACATTTGAAGACAAAGAAGACACATCTAGATCTCAGTCATAAATGCCTTGGAAATTTTGCAGCAGTGACTCTAAGTAAACTTATGAGAAATATGAATTGGCTGCAACATTTAGATCTCAGTCATAATAACATTGGTGATGTTGGTGCTGAGAGTTTAAGTAAAGGGATGGAGAATATGACTCTGCTGCAACATTTAGATCTCAGTCATAATAACATTGGTGATGTTGGTGCTGAGAGTTTAAGTAATGTGATGGAGAATATGACTAGGCTTGGACATTTAGATTTCAGTCATAATAAAATTGGTGATGTTGGTGCTGAATGTTTAAGCAAAAGGATGGAGAATATGACTTGGCTGCAACATTTAGATCTCAGTCATAATATATTGGTGATGTTGGTGCTGAGAGTATAAGTAAAGGGGTGAAGAATATGATTTGGCTGAAAATTTAGATCTCAGTCATAATAACATTGGTGATGTTGGTGCTCAGAGTTTAAGTAAAGGGATGGAGAATATGACTTGGCTGCAACATTTAGATCTCAGTCATAATAACATTGGTGATGTTGGTGCTCAGAGTTTAAGTAAAGGGATTGAGAATATGACTTTGCTTCAACATTTAGATCTCAGTCACAATAACATTGGTGATGTTGGTGCTGAGTGTTTCAGTGAAGGGCTAGAGAATACGACCGAGCTGCATTATTTAGATCTCAGTCATAATAACATTGGTGATGTTGGTCCTGAGCGTTTAATTAAAGGGATGAAGAATATGACTAGGCTGCAACTTTTAGATCTCAGTCATAACAACATTGGTGATGTTGGTCCTGAGCGTTTAATTAAAGGGATTGAAAATATGACTAAGCTGCAATTTTTAGATCTTAGTCATAACAACATTGGTGATGTTGGTGCTGCAAGTTTGAGTGTAAGGATGGAGAAAATTATGTATTAGCTGCAACATTTAGATCTCAGTCATAACAACATTGGTGATGTTGGTGCTCAGTGTCTAAATGATATGATGGTTGGTAAATATAAATCAATAGATATTGATATCAGTCATAATGATATAAAAGATATAGGTGTTGAATTTCTAAATAGAGAAATGAAACTTTTGAAGACAAAGAACACACATCTAGATCTCAGTCATAAATGCCTCGGAAATTTCGCAGCAGTGACTCTAAGTAAACTTATGAGAAATATGATTTGGCTGCAACATTTAGATCTCAGTCATAATAACATTGGTGATGTTGGTGCTGAGAGTTTAAGTAAAGGGATGGAGAATATGACTGAGCTGGAACATTTAGATCTCAGTCATAATAACATTGGTGATGTTGGTGCTGAGAGTTTAAGTAAAGGGATGGAGAATATGACTGGGCTGTGGCATTTAGATCTCAGTCATAATAACATTGGTGATGTTGGTGCTGAGAGTTTAAGTAAAGGGATGGAGAATATGACTTGGCTGCAACATTTAGATCTCAGTCATAATAACATTGGTGATGTTGGTGCTGAGAGTTTAAGTAAAGGGATGGAGAATATGACTGAGCTGCAACATTTAGATCTCAGTCATAATAACATTGGTGATGTTGGTGCTGAGAGTTTAAGTAAAGGGATGGAGAGTATGACTCAGCTGCAACATTTAGATATCAGTCTTGATAACTTTGATGATGTGGTGCTGAGAGTTTAAGTAAAGGGGCAGAGAATATGACTCGGCTGCAACGTTTAGATCTCAGTCATAATAACATTGGTGATGTTGGTGCTGAGAGTTTAAGTAAAGGGATGGAGAATATGACTCGGCTGCAACATTTAGATCTCAGTCATAATAACATTGGTGATGTTGGTGCTGAGAGTTTAAGTAAAGGGATGGAGAATATGACTGAGCTGGAACATTTAGATCTCAGTCATAATAACATTGGTGATGTTGGTGCCGAGAGTTTAAGTAAAGGGATGGAGAATATGACTAGGCTGGAACATTTAGATATCAGTCATAATAACATTGGTGATGTTGGTGCTGAGAGTTTAAGTAAAGGGATGGAGAATATGACTAGGCTGGGACATTTAGATCTCAGTCATAATAACATTGGTGATGTTGGTGCTGAGAGTTTAAGTAAAGGGATGGAGAATATGACTAGGCTGCGACATTTAGATCTCAGTCATAATAACATTGGTGATGTTGGTGCTGAGAGTTTAAGTAAAGGGATGAAGAATATGACTGGGCTGGGACATTTAGATCTCAGTCATAATAACATTGGTGATGTTGGTGCTGAGAGTTTAAGTAAAGGGATGGAGAATATGACTCGGCTGCAACATTTAGATCTCAGTCATAATAACATTGGTGATGTTGGTGCTGAGAGTTTAAGTAAAGGGATGGAGAATATGATTAAGCTGGAACATTTAGATCTCAGTCATAATAATATTGGTGCAGTTGGTGCTGAGAGTTTAAGTAAAGTGATTGAGAATATGACTGAGCTGGAACATTTAGATCTCAGTCATAATAATATTGGTGATGTTGGTGCTGAGTGTTTAACTAAAGGGATGGAGAGTATGACTGAGCTGGAACATTTAGATCTCAGTCATAATAATATTGGTGCAGTTGGTGCTGAGAGTTTAAGTAAAGGGACGGAGAATATGACTAAGCTGCAACGTTTAGATCTCAGTCATAATAACATAGGTGATCTTGGTGCCGAGTGTTTAAGTAAAGGGATTGAGAATATGACTTGGCTGCAACATTTAGATCTTAGTCATAATAACATTGGTGATTTTGGTGCCGAGTGTTTAAGTAAAGGGATGGAGAATATGACTGAGCTGCAACATTTTGATCTCAGTCTTAAAAACATTGGTGGTGTTGGTGCTGAGAGTTTAAGTAAAGGGACAGAGAATATGACTCGGCTGCAACATTTTGATCTCAGTCATAATAGGCTAACATTGGTGATGGTGGTGCTGAGAGTTTATCTAAAGGGATAGAGAGTATATTTTGGCTGCAACATTTAGATCTCAGTCATAATAACATTGGTGATGTTGGTGCTGAGAGTTTAAGTAAAGGGATGGAGAATATGACTGAGCTGCAACATTTAGATCTCAGTCATAATAACATTGGTGATGTTGGTGCTGAGAGTTTAAGTAAAGGGATGGAGAATATGACTGAGCTGGAACATTTAGATCTCAGTCATAATAACATTGGTGATGTTGGTGCTGAGAGTTTAAGTAAAGGGATTGAGAATATGACTAGGCTGCAACATTTAGATCTCAGTCATAATAACATTGGTGATGTTGGTGCTGAGAGTTTAAGTAAAGGGATGGAGAATATGACTTAGCTGGAACATTTAGATCTCAGTCATAATAACATTGGTGATGTTGGTGCTGAGAGTTTAAGTAAAGGGATGGAGAATATGACACGGCTGGAACATTTAGATCTCATTGGTGATGTTGGTGCTCAGTGTCTAAATGATATGATGGTTGGTAAATATAAATCAATAGATATTGATATCAGTCATAATGATATAAAAGATATAGGTGTTGAATTTCTAAATAGAGAAATGAAACTTTTGAAGACGGAGAACACATGTCTATATCTCAGTCATAAATGCCTCGGAAATTTCACAGCAGTGACTGTAAGTAAACTTATGAGAAATATGAATTGGTTGCAACGTTTAGATCTCAGTCATAATAACATTGGTGATGTTGGTGCGGAGAGTTTAAGTAAAGGGATGGAGAGTATGACAAGGCTGCGTTATTTAGATCTCAGTCATAATAATATTGGTGATGTTGGTGCTGAGGGTTTAAGTAAAGGGATGGAGAATATGACTCGGCTGCACTATTTAGATCAGTCATAATAACATTGGTGATATTGGAGCTAAGAGTTTAAGTAAAGGGATTGATAAAGGTTTTCAGTTATCACATTTAAATCTCAGTCATAATAACATTGGTGATTTTGGTGCCATGTGCTTAAGTAATGGGATCGAGAATATTATTCGGCTGCGACATTTAGATCTCAGTCATAATAACATTGGTGATGTTGGTGCTGAGTGTCTCGGTGAAGAGCTAGAGAATATGATCATTCACATGCATTATTTAGATCTCAGTCATAATAACATTGGTGATTTTGGTGCTGAGAGTTTTAGTAAAGGGATTGCAAGTATGAGGTGGCTCAAACATTTAGATCTCAGTCATAATAACATTGGTGATTTTGGTGCCATGTGTTCAAGTAAAGGGATTGCAAATATGACTGAGCTGGAACATTTAGATCTCAGTCATAATAATATTGGTGATGTTGGTGCTGAGAGTATAAGTAAAGGGGTGAAGAATATGACACGGCTGCAACATTTAGATCTCAGTCATAATGACATTGGTGATGTTGGTGCCAAGAGTTTAAGTAAAGGGATTGCAAATATGAGATGGCTGCAACATTTAGATCTCAGTCATAATAACATTGGTGATCTTGGTGCTGAGAGTTTAAGTAAAGGGATTGCAAATATGACTCGGCTGGAGCATTTAGATCTCAGTCATAATAATATTGGTGATGTTGGTGCTGAGAGTATAAGTAAAGGGGTGAAGAATATGACACGGCTGCAACATTTAGATCTCAGTCATAATGACATTGGTGATGTTGGTGCCAAGAGTTTAAGTAAAGGGATTGCAAATATGACTTGGCTGCAACATTTAGATCTCAGTCATAATAACATTGGTGATGTTGGTGCTGAGAGTTTAAGTAAAGGGATTGAGAATATGACTTGGCTGCAACATTTAGATCTCAGTCATAATAATATTGGTGATGTTGGTGCTCAGAGTTTAAGTAAAGGGATGGAGAATAAGACTTGGATGCAACGTTTAGATCTCAGTCATAATAACATTGGTGATGTTGGTGCTCAGAGTTTAAGTAAAGGGATTGCAAAGATGACTAAGCTGGAACATTTAGATCTCGGTCATAATAACATTGGTGATGTTGGTGCTCAGAGTTTAAGTAAAGGGATTGCAAAGATGACTAAGCTGCAACATTTAGATCTCAGTCATAATAACATTAGTGATGTTGGTGCTGAGAGTTTAAGTAAAGGGACGGAGAATATGACTCATCTACAACATTTAGATCTCAGTCATAATAACATTGGTGATGTTGGTGCCGAGTGTTTAAGTAAATTTATCGAGAATATGACAAGGCTGCAACATTTAGATCTCAGTCATAATAACATTGGTGATGTTGGTGCTGAGAGTTTAAGTAAAGGGATGGAGAATATGACTGAGCTGCAACATTTAGATCTCAGTCATAATAACATTGGTGATGTTGGTGCTGAGTGTTTAAGTAAAGGGGTTGCAAATATGACAAGGCTGCAACATTTAGATCTCAGTCATAATAACATTGGTGATGTTGGTGCTGAGAGTTTAAGTAAAGGGATTGCAAATATGACAAGGCTGCAACATTTAGATCTCAGTCATAATAACATTAGTGATGTTGGTGCTGAGAGTTTAAGTAACAGGGAGGAGAACATTTGCTTGCCTGTCACTTTAGTTATTGATTTGCATCACAATAAATTGAATCTAATGGCTGAACAACTTGAAATAAAGCCACATTTTGACTATGAGAGTGAAAGTCTTGAAATGTTTGAAATGTATGATTATCATAGGATGCCAAGACAATTACATCTTACATCAAGCCCTTTATATACTTCTACCAGTGATCATACTCTGCAAGATAGTGATGACAGTATTGACAGCTTTCAGATTAGTGGTCACAGTAGCAACAGATATCTTAGTAGTGGTCACGATATTAAAACATATTTACCGGTAGGTAGTGGTCGTGGTAGTTATAGCTATCCAGATAGTGGTCAAGGCATTGAGACGTATCCAGGTAGTGGTCACAGTAGTTACAGCTATCCATATAGTCGTCACCATAGTTTCAGATCTGCGGGTAGTGGTCTCGGTGGTTACAGCTATCCATATAGTCGTCACCATAGTTTCAGTTCTGCAGGTAGTGGTCACAGTAGTGGCAGCTCTGCAGGTAGTGGTCACTTTAGTGGCAGCTCTGCAGGTGGGGAATAGTGAGAAGAATGATTTTGCTGTGTGCTGCAAAAAGATTAGGAAGGTGTGTGCCATAGTAACAGACTGGCTGCTTTTTTTCTTGCATTATGCGTACAAGGCTTGATGTCATTATGAATTATTTATGACAACAAAAATCCAGCAATCTGTTTAAGTCTATGGGTCTCACTGTACTCTGTTCGTAGCTTCAATTCTGCTTTCATCTCATCCTCAGCACAACGGTCTGCTGAAGTTCATTTTCACAATCTACTCCATTTTGAGATTAACATGCCAACAGACTAGGGGCAAGTCTACAAATAGATGAACAATAGTTGCATGTTTGTATGATATTCATGATAGTTATGAAAGATCATTCATTTTGATAGTTAGTTAGTATTTTATTATTGAGACACAGTTTCACATACCTAAATACATACATAGAATTAAATCCTTCAGAATATATCAAAAGTAAATAATGTGAAACTCCAGCCGAGTATTGGCTTATGAGTCACTTTTACATAAGTATAGCTTCCAGTGTGTATGGTGTTCTCTCAGGGAACTGAAGTTACATTTCTCCTTCTTCGGATAAACATTTCATAAATACATTTAGAAAATGTATTAATGTGATTAATGGAAAAAAGTTTTGCAAGCTTCTCACTTGGTGGTAAATTAGTGACTGCGTTTGCAAATCGTGATCGAATATCATTGTACAATCTACATTCAAAGACAAAATGGAGTTCGTCTTCAACAACATTTTCCTTACAAAGAGTACACTTTCTTTCTTCAACTTCTAAGTTAGAGTATCGACCAGTTTCGATTCTCAGAGGTAATGTTCCGTTTCGCAGTCTTGCGATAACTGACCTGAACTTATGTGGAATATTATACAATAAATAAGGTTCGTTAATATAGCTATGTTTAAAAGTACAGTAAGTCCTCAATTTTGGTTTTGGATATTGCCATCGAAATTTTACCTCTAATCTCTTTAATAGCAGTGTCAATAGACTTCATTACCTTGCATTCAGAGTCTGACATCTTTTGGGTCAGGTTTACCTGTACTCGTTGTATTTGTGCGCTCGAGTCAGCCAAAGTGATTCCCTGGTCATACCTTGCTGCATTACCCACACTGAATGCTTGACGACCGAATCTGTATTTTCTATTTTCTTATTTTTCCGATACATATCTAAACGCCATCTATGATAGTTTATTGTACAGCAACAGGTATTGAATCCTAGCAGCAGGTCTCAGAATACAGATAACTTTATGAAAAATTTTGTGTGAAATGTCAACTTACAGCGGAGCAACAGCGAAACACGTCAGCACATGTGGATCATGCGCATTGATAATAGTCATTGATAAATTTATTGTTTCTTGAGTAGGACATTAATTATTATCTCATGCAAACTTATTGTTACAGTAAACTGAAGGCGACACTTCCTAAATTGATTAAACTGACTTATAGTATCACACTATCAATGTCTATTATTTAGCGTAAAAGCATTCACTGACTTAAATGTACTGTGTATTGATGAGGAAGATTCTAAACCATGACCCTTAGAAAAACTACTCCAGTCTTACTACCAAGTCTTCAGTATGTTCAACTGCCGCTCGTTTCTACAAAGTGGGTATACACTGAAACAGTAGAATACAAATAAACATCATTTAATATCAATTTGAAAAAAAGCATACCTTTAAATCGTAATTTAGCTGATTACATATTCTTAATCATTGTCATTATCTATGAATCATTAGAGGACCAAGCCCTATGCGAGCTAACTCCTATTTTATCTACTTTGGATCCTTCCTCCTCTTCTTCTTCTGCCAATTTTTTGTCGTCCAAAAACTCAAAAAATGTCAAACATAAACTTTTCAAATTTGCAGGGTTTATTGGTCTTACTGAGTGCTGGTGCACCTTACCCTTCATAATTTTATTGGTCACATGATCTGGCTGTTATTTATCAAAATTTTTAATTCCACCCAATTTGCATAAAACTTGACCAATCGAAAATCTGTCAAGAAGCATTTTAGACCATACTACCTAGATGCTACAAAATTTCATGGTCATTGACTATACCATTTTTGAGAAGAAGAGTTTTAAATTGTTCTTTTCTGATTTTTAAATGACCTTTGACCTGCCCTTTACCTAGACAGCCAGGCTACGGTGATGTATTCTGCCCTATTTAAGGTGGAGCTGCATGATGCCGACGGTTTTTTCAGAGGAATATTTCTCATCTAAGTCGACAAGGAAAGCCTCTCATACCATATATTTTCAAAAAGCAGAGAATCTAAAGTTTACTATGATAGCAATAATTAACTCAAAGGATGAAAGGGTGTACATTGGGGGTAAAAACCTCAATCTTGGTATTAATGATAAAAATTGATTTAAGTCAGAAAGATACTATTTTGTGCAATTTAATATTTCATTTGAGACGAGTATATATAGAATAAACGACTTTTATTTTTCATTGTAGTATCCTCATTCTAAAATGGCACTCAAAAAAAGAGATTCAAAACATAATTAGCAAAATTAAAATGTAAAAACTTTATTGTTATATAGTATAAAAAACAAAGTGTGACAATTTCAGAAAATTTGACCCTGCCAGAGTTGAGGTAAATTCCTTGTAAATCTTGAAATTGGGAGCAAAGAAAGGCCAAGAAACTGGTGATTTGCATACATTACATAAATTAACTCTTCTTATCATATAACTTATGACTATTTGACAAGCGTTAGGCGATAGCGAAGGATTCAAAGCACTATTCAGTTGCTATCACGTTCCACTTTTGCACGTGCAAAATCTTACCGTCTGGTTTTTTGTATGGGTTTTTCGATTCCTGATATTTTGAAAATGCTCTAAATCTTTCAACTCTCTCAATTGTAAACCAATTTAGCTGATTTTTGGTAGGATTATTGAAGTCATAGTTGAGAATATAGATAAGCATGCATTTCTAAAAATTCTTGACTGTTTATGACATATAGCCCTTAAACCCTTCAAAATTTCACAAAATGACACAGTAGATATTTCCCTGTTCAAAAATCGTTGGTACTCAAACAGATGACCTATCCATGCTAGGAGCTCTAAACAGGTATCTCATGTGTTACATTCTGAATTTTGGAAAATTTGGTGCAAATTTGTAGGAGCTGAAATGTTTTAAAATAGAGTTGTGAAATCTGTGACATCACTGACCAATTGCCTGACAAACCTGTGTCTTTTGAAATTATTATGGTTCTGTAAATCTTTATTATGCAAAGAAAACCATGAAAACGTTGCATTTTCATTGATTTTGGAAATTACCCTCAGCAACCGATGCTTAGCAATTTTAATCCTTCGGTATCGCCTTAGAGTTGAACTCAACCAATATTTTAATCTTGGGTTATAACTTAAGAAATCAATTAAAATTGAATAAATATGTGCAAAAAGTGATTTTGAGCAAAACACGCTGTGTTGGGTGCAGCACCCCTTAAGAGTCTGAGAGGGGTAGTTTCTAGTGAACAATGATGGACTCGGGACTAAATTGCACACTAAAATTTTGAGGATGAACTTGACTTTTGACCCTGGCATGTTCCTGCACATATCATGCACATACCAGTCTGATTTTCTATACACAGGGACAAGTATCAAAGTAAAGTTATTTTAACAAAGTGTCACATGACCAGCATATCCTATACCTCATTATTAATATTATGTACGTATCTAATTCTAGGCAGCAAATAGAGCTAGAGGTCTGATTTTTGGTACACAGGGATAACTATGCGGGCAAAGATATATGACAAATATCATGTGACCTCAATGACCTTTTACCTCAAATATACCTGTATGCCTATAACCAGTCTGTACCTATTCTGTCATATCAATACACCAAGACAATCTCCAATAAAATATTCAATTACAATAGGGCATTGCGGCACTTAAAAATTGATGAATTCCTTCAAACACCAGCATCCTGTGACTGCTCTGCATGGCCGGGTATCTGCTAAAGTGCGGGCTGCGGGCTGCGGGTTGCGGGTTGCGGGCTGCGGGCTGCGGGTTTTTAGAATTATGGCTAGATTTCTAATATATGTAATATGGCATTTAGTATATAAGAAATAAAACCTTTAGAAGGTGTCTATTATCAATAATCATGACCAGGTCTATCATACAGTATCCCTTTTCCTGCCAAGTCCATATTTTCAACATCAGGTCAAGATGGTTAAATTAATGAAACACAACATATTCCATATTGTGTATTTTAACATAATACTGTACATTTGAAGGCTGTTGAAAACATATATGCTGTAAAATTGATTTTTTGGACTAAAGATGCTATAACAGACCATACCAAGTGGGTGAAAATACGTCATGTTTCTGAAAAAAAATCAAAATCTGCTAAACTAAAAGCGGCGATTCCGAGGACCAATTTATTTGTTCCGAGCTGCCTGGCCATCACAAATAATTTGGGATCTGAAATCACTTTTCTTTCTTGCCATGGATGTGAGTGAGAAATAATACCAGACTGACAAAAAAAATTCGCGCCTCGGAAATGTCGCCACTTATCGCGGAATGAAAATTGTTACATTTCTAGTATCAGGCCATAGGAAGTAATTCTTTGTAATGCATCTATTCACAATTCGGTTCTAGGGCAACACATACAGAAAATTAAACAATGCCTACTTAAATGCAATGTGTAAGGAAAGATTTGACTTCAAAAAGCGTAGAAGTGTTGTGTATTTAAATGCCGTGTATTTTTCATGAAATCTTTAAAAAGAAAAAGACGTACGACAATGGACTTAGCTTACTTTGCCGTTTCGGTTCAACCGAGGTCACGACCACAGAGAACGACATTCCGCTAACATTTTACACGAGAATTTCAGCGGGAAAAACACGTCGGTGCGTTGACTTATTTTCAGGAATCGATCTAATAGGATATTTTTGGATGAGTTTGTGTTCTGCAGCTCTCAATAATTGTGTATCTCCTAATATCATGAACATATTCTATGACTTGCACCTGCAGCATGATAGTCGCTCCATATGCATTTGATCCAGCGTGACTATGAAAAGTTTCCTAGGACTATTATCGTGTTCACCACAATAAAATAATTTTAAACGGCATTGAAAACGATTCTGAAAATTGTGCTTTTATCGGCGGTTGAACTAATCTGAAGTGTGAGAAGGGCATGGCATTCTATGAAAAAGTAACAAATTATTAGGCGTGTCGAGTTTCAACGAACCGAAGTTCATCTCCCAGTTCATCTGTGCTGTCAACGATCCGAAACTTACTTTTAAACTATCCGTCCTAATCATTACATAAAAAGTTAATATAGCGAGTTGTTGTGAAATCTGTCTTGTGTTCATATTATTACTCATCCGTGTTCAGTCATATCATTTCGAAAGCTTCGATCGGCAGTGCGCTGTGCAACGGCGAATGTTGGATGGGAAATGGACTATTCTGACGTTGGTGGTGCTTTTCCAGATGTAAGCTAAAATAACGGCATTATTCAAGAAGTTCACGGCTTTTATTCCATAAACAAATACATCTAGATACTATTTTAGCATTTATTCTATCTACTAGCGAAAATGATACCAAAAATCACACATTTTTTCATGCCCGCAACCCGCAGCCCGCAACCCGCAGCCCGCAGCCCGCAACCCGCAAAATAGCGCATCCGGGCCGGGTTCCCGAAAGAGCAGTTTGATGTGTTGATCTTGTCAAAGTTGGAGCAGAGCGAAGTTATGGGTGATCCAAAAGGAGGAGGGAAAAGAGAACGACAACATTTCCAGTACAGATTTTCTGGTCAGATTGTGTGTGAAAAAGCTTGGCGGTACATTCATAATATTGGTAAGTCATCACTCGTATTTCGTTGCTTTGGTTTGCGTCATTGCACGTACAGTTTCTTACAGTAAGATTTGAATGTGTCAGTGTTTGTAGAAATCGACGGTGCCTGTTTTCAAAATTGTACACTTCGGTTCATTTTTATTCATTTTACCGTATCAGAATGAGCTACAAGTGTTTGGAATTGAATTTCGAGGACGTGTAGAATTTGATCGTTATGTTACCGTCGAAATCAGCTATCGAAACGCAGATGCATAGTAAAGTAAACAAACCAGATGTCGCTCAGCCGCCATGGTTCTGATTGAAATACATACAGCCAGACAGAATTCACAAAAAAGCAAAGTTCTCGAAAGTGAAAAATGTCACGATTTTCACTGCGTATTGATCATTGTCGGAAGTACCATGGTTTTCTAGCCCTATGTGCCATGTCAGAGTAGTATGGCGCGGCGGTGCCTCCCAACTCGTGGGGGCGTACTACATGACCTTTGTGTATTCAACTAGTTTCCTACCATTTTTAATTTTAAGAAATTATTTCAGTCCCTAGAATATTGCGTGTATTAATGAATTTAGTTATTTTTCTACGATTTGCATATTAAATTTGCTAAGACAATAAAGAGAAAAGTTTAGAGAGTCATATCTACCTAAATAGAATGCTGACAATTGTATCCTTATCATAAAAGGAGAGAACTTTGAAACATTAACTGGAAAACCCAGGCAACTGCATGGGTTCATTTTATGTATAGTATTTGATCATGCTATGGTCATTCTTTGTTGATCATTTTGGTTAAAGTGAAATAGATATTACTTTTTACAGTTATGCAATTTAATGTTAAGTATTTTCTTTGCATTTATTAGGAAAGAAGAGATTTGGTAATTTAAAGTCACATTACAAGTTGCATGGTGTAGTTCCGAGAGATCATGGCTTAAAGGGCAAGAGACCAGCAAATGCATTTTCTTTTGAAGTAAGTAAATTAGTCATGTTAAAACTTTAACTAACTGTGTAGTCTGCAAGATAGAATTTTTATAGTTAATTTAACATGGCTTTTTCCTGTGAATCATGGAATTGTGTAGTATGTATAAACATACATATCTGATGACACAGGGGCTACCATATCCAGTTTTGTAGCCCTCTTAGGCTACCGCAAATTTCGAGTACGTAGAGATACTAGTATTTGTGAAAGTTGAAAGTTTTCTTGAAGATTGAACACAGGACAGATTTGACACTTGGAATTCATTTTTTTTAATTCTCTGTCGGAAATTGTATTGTTACTAGTACGTACAAATACTTACCTATTTGTGAAAGTTCATGGTTTTTTCAAGATTGAACACAGGACATAATTGACATTTAACATTCATAAAATTTATTTTATTTTTTTTTCTGTCAGGAATTTCATTGTTAGTACAGATACTTACCTATTTGTGAAAGTTCATAGTTTTCTTCCAGATTGAAAACAAGACAAATTTGACAAAATATTTACTTTATATTGTTCTCTATCAGACTTGCAACAAAAATCCAGACTTGCTGTTGCATGACTAATACAAAGTAAGAAGTGTCACATGGACTGTATAATTGCCAATATTTGTGGGCTACCAATCATAGGCTTTGGGCTATGAGCTGTAGTCCCAGTGGGATACCATTCAAAAAAGTTTAATTTGAGCCCTGTGTCAGGTATTCATATGTAGTAGTTTACTGAATTCTTGTTTAAATTACATTGTAATATTGTTCCCCCTGCTCCTTGATGCAAAATAACGGTCCTTTCTCCTTACTCTTTCAGGTAGTACAAGATGTAGTGCAGTTTTTGGTACGATATGGTGAAGAGAACGGGTTACCTATGCCAGCTGCACCCCGTGGTCGAGATGGGAGGGCCCCTGTTTACTTACCTTCGAGTGACAGATTTGCAGATGTCTACAATAAATATGTCGATGCATGCAATGACTGTGAGCCAATCAAACAGCATGTTGGTGAGACAACCTTTCGGAACATTGGCTGTCATGTGTCCCCCATATACAGAAGATGGAACCGTGTACAGATGTTTGTGCTAAGTGTGAACAGTTCCGAAATAATTTAAAGTATGCAGTAACTGAGGACGACAAATTGACCAATAGTTTAGCCTTTTCTGAACACATTTTAAAAGCCTAGAATGAAAGGAAATTTTTGAATGAGTGTATCAGGAAAGCACAGGATGAGTTATGTGATAGAGATTTTAGTTTACCTGCTACTGCATGTTCACAAGATTTATACTCAGTTCATTACACTTTTGACTTTGCTCAGAGTTTTGTTTTACCTCACCAGTCTCGTCAGGTCAGTCAGCTGTATTTTTTGAATCCCTTGCGTGTCAACTGCTTTGGCATATGCAATGATGGGCTTAAATTACAAATGAATTATCTTTTTGATGAGTCACAGACTATAGGTATTGACAACAAGAGTTGTCATGGTGCTAACAATGTTGTTAGTATGCTCGACAATTATTTTAATCATCATGATTTAGGTGAGAAATCCTGTCACTGTCATGCAGATAATTGTGGAGGTCAAAATAAGAATAAAACTGTAGTTCATTATTTTGTTTTCGCACAAGTACAGGATTACACGATGAAATCAATTACCATTTCTTAGAGCCAGGCCACACTAAATGTATATGCGATGCTTGTTTTGGAAAGATTCGTCAAAGTTATCGTAGAAGTGATGTTGATACTGTAAGCCAGTTAGGTGAACTAGTAAATAAAAGTGCAAAAATCAATAATTCAAAACTGTATATGTGCCATGGGTCTTCTGAACCAAATTTCAGTGGTACAAACATATTTGAAACCTGTTAAGGGAATTCGAGGCTACCATCACTTCAGATTTACCAAGGATAACCCTGGTTGTGTGTTTGTACGGAGAGTATTAACAGACAGCGAGGAAAGAATTGATCTTGTAAAGCAAGGTGTTTCATGGCCTCCATCTCCCATCTGTAAGCCAGACTTGTTGCCTGCTGGTGGTCTTAGTCTGGCAAGATGGAGGGAGCTGACTAAATCAATAGCTCCATATGTAAGAGAGCCCTACAGACATGAATTTTGCCCTGAGGAGTAAATGCAGACATCAAAATCACTATTACAGTAACATTGCAATAAAAACTATTTTATCTGGTAGACACCAAGTATGTAAAATAAACTGCAATGATTTTATTGTTGTCAGTTTTGGAATAAGACACTTCATATCATTAAAAGAAATTCAATGGCGTAGGGTACTCTTACTGGACTTTGGCCAATATAACTTTTAGAAAGCATATGAATTTTCCATTAATAGCATCCAACAAATACCTTGTGCAATCAATCAATCAATCAATCAATCAATCAATTGTATATTGGGAATTTTACTATTCTGTGGGGTACTAGAAGAGAAATTGTAGTTGATAACACAAAACAACAAATTTGAAAAATAGACAAAAGATAGAGATAGTGCCCCCTTTAATGGATGGGCCGCCCACTTGAGGGTGCTTTTTATGTGCATTTCCTGAGGAAGTGGTACCTAATTTTTCTGTTGTCCATAAAACGTGTCACATTTTGTTTCATGCCAGTGCTTTGAAATATATTTCATATTATCATGCATTTACATTTATGGTGAATTGTCCAAGAGTTCTTAAATGCAATATTTGTGGTAGGAATTACTCCTTATATGCCCTTAATGTCAGTTAGGGCAATTGAAGCAAACTCGGTGCAGTTTAATATAAAATGTATTTTTATGCTCTTGACTTGGGAAATATGAATGTTTCTTGGGTTATGAATAGCTGCATCATACCTTCAACAAATACTTCTGTTGGTGGTATTAATGTAAGTAGTAAGGAATATTTGACCTCCAGGACAAAATAAGAATTTTACACCCATTTTATTCATTTATCTACATGGAGCGAAGGAAAATTTAACCATCCATGTAACTAAAGTGTGACCCTGACCTATATACGAACTCACGCATGCGCAGCAGTGCATTGACCTGAACTAAGCAGGGAAATTCCCTTCTGAGCATGTTTATACATGTACGGGAAATTCCGTGTGAGTCATCACCATCAAACTAGCCTATATAAAGGAGCCCCGTTGTCAGTCCGGCCGGTCGCGGAGTCTAGCTGATGTTGAACACGAAGTTCCTATCGGTACGAACTAATTTTCATATCCATTCAATCCATAATATCGTAGATATCGCTCCAGCGGCGGACTAAATCCTTCTTGTTTTTGAATTTCTAGCGCCTGATGAAATATGTTCTGAATAAGTTCTGACTCCGGAGCCTCCTCGTTCCGAAGGGTTGCGCCTTTTTCTTGTATTTGTGTAAGCAGCTGTTTATATTGAACATAATAATGTTTATATTTCTCTCGTCTCTTTGCTACACCAGTTTCCCTTGTATCACATCAATAACAACACCAGGTATAGGAGTTAAGGCTAACAGTACCGGAACTGTTGGAATTGCTGCTATTACAGCAGAGCTTACAAGAATTCCTTTAGTAATATTGAGAGCCATATCAATTCGACCCATTAATTTATAACTTCGTCGATATGCAGCACTTGTTCTTTCTATGTAATCAGCCAATTGTTCAACGCTTTCAACAACTGAGATGTGCATTTTTACTGTATATGTAAGGAGGATAAAAAATAATTGTAGTAATATAGAAATACAATATGGCAGAAGGAGGAGAAGAAAATATAGCACTCCAGGATTTCGATGATGCAAATGTAAATGACGATGACGATGTTACTGCTGAAACAACTTTTTTCCTATGATGATAATGCCCTTGCAGAAGCCGATCCTTTCCAGGCTGGCTCACGCGATAGCCCGCAGGTGGGTCGTTTGATGAACTTAGAGTAGGAAGCAAAATATATAAGGTTAGACAATTCTTAGACTATAATAAAATTACTGATCCGGATGCACTAAATATATTGGCTACGGAATCTGAGATTAGGGATGGAAAGCTGTATTATAAAACCTCAAGCTGTCTAAAGATAGAGGAGGTGGATTTTATAAGCTGTCCACATTAATGAGAGAAAAAGGAGGACATGAATTTATGAGAGAAGTATTAGGGGGCCGCTCTAGCGCAGAGCCCGAAAATGTGAGTCGTGAATTGCATTCTAAAGATGTGATAGATGATAAAATACCAGCTGAGAAGATGTCACCAGAAGACATGGGTATATACAAAGATGAACTGACAGAGTTACGACAAGATGCTTCTGGTAATGCAGATAAAATACAAGCTTTTGAAAATAAAATCGAACAATGGAACAATCTAAACCCAGAATATAGAGCTATTAATGATGAATTAAGGATTGCGAATATGCGTCTTGGCGAGCTTAACAACGAAAAAGTTAAAATAAGGCTAGAGAAAAGAGAAGTTGAAAAACAGTTAGAGGAAATTCCTGTAGAACACACCCAAGCAAAAGAAAAAGCTGAAAAACTACTAGCTGAACTTATAACAAGAGAAGCTAAAATTGACAATCGAATTGAATATGAACATGGTAAGATCAGTGGGGCACATGAAAGACTGGCGTCGACTAGGTCTCTTCGTGATGTAATTCCGATCCAGAATTGTCACTCAGGCTGAAGCTGACAGAGTTATTTAAACGAAATGGTATAACAATCGCTGCAATACTGACTGCCCTTGGAATGACAATATCAACAATTGCCCTGGCTGTGACTAGAGGAGGAGGAGGGGGAGGAGCAGGGGGAGGAGGAGCAAACACAGGTGGTTCAGGTCCGCCCAAAGTATATACAAAAGTGAAAGAATTGTAAAGCAATTTGGCGAATGGTTAAAAACATTGGCCGCAAAAAGTGCTGCTGCAATACCAGGTTTAATCGGTTCCCTCGTCAGTTTTCTATTAAAAACAGCAGGATCGGTTGTCGGATTTGTTGGAGAACAGCTATGGATATTTTTAACTGGATTAACATTAGTCATTATAAATAAATTATGTATTAATATGGCATCGACATGTTTGGTGAAAAGAATATTGCAAAGTTTCTTTCTAAAAATAAAGACCTGTTTGGTTTCTCCATCGAATTGGAATGGTGCAAACTCCGACGAGTAAATCGTCATATACTTCGAGCAAATCCAGGTGTCCGACTCAAAGATGATAATCTGTATCATAACATTTTAGCTTTCGTGAAGGAATGTCAAAAGACTAACTTCTTTAAGCGACTAGAATTCATAGCTGTATTCCAGGATACTGAGGATGACCAAGAGGCTCATCATCTCCAAGAATATTGGGTTCTTCGATTGATTCGCGACACAGGCAATCGATTTATCTTTCAGGCAGACGGAAATATTTACGTAAAGATGTGATTTTTTCTTCTAAGTCATTATATACACGAAGTGAAACTTAATTTTCTTTTCAACTGTAATTTCTTTTTTTCTTCTACTATATACATTACACGAAAATGGGGTACGATAGAACATTATCACCGACTTTCACCAACCGAATACCGAATGGAACGAAGTCAGAAAGAACTCATCATGTGATTGCTCATAATCCAAGTGAGGCAGATCCAGGCCAGACACTTATCATACGATGTCCGAAGTTAGAAAGCGGAGTACTCTTAGTTCCAGATACTTTCGACCTGGTTTTTGATCTCGAAGTAATGGGAGGTGGAACTACCCATGTAGTACAAAATGTTGCAAAAAATTTGGTGGAGCGTATGAAAATCACATTTGAGGGTCAGACACTTTTCGATTTGAGTAAATATAACCTCATTGAATGCTATCGTGATCTCTTCAAACATAAAAAGAGAGATCGAACATGACACTGTACGGAATTCAGAACGAAAATCTAAGAAAATTGAGAAGTGGCGCGGCCGATGCAGATGCTGCCGTCGTGGGCGATAATTTACTTTTCGACACATATAAAACAAATATGCTATTCGTCTCACTCACCCCCTCATAACAGGCCATGGAGTTGCATATCCAAAAGCGTTAGGGAGTCATATTGAATGGGAAATTACGTTGGCACCCGCCCCCCAATTAATTGTCAGTAATAAACTGATTACAACCAATTATAAATTAAAAACATTCAAATGGAATACGAGACAATTTCTGACCTCGATCTCGCGAGGTCAACTGCTGGTTATTACAACGGTGGAAAAAGTTACCTTTACGAGCATATACATTATTTTAGAACAATCCCATTCAAAGAATCGGACACGGTTATCAATGAAAATATAAATGTACCACGACGTAGCATTAGAGGTATCGCTATACTCTTCACTAAAAATCAGAATCAGTCAGAACTGAACAGTGAACTTTTCTTTAACCCATCCATTGAATCTGTGTCTGTATCAATCGAAGGCATTGCAAATAAAGTGTACGCTCAGAAGATGATACCAAGACAATTTTGGCGAGAGGTGCGACGATATTTTGCTGAAGATAAAGATTGGTGTGAAATTGATATAGATGAGGCCGATTATTTGAAGAATAAATTCTGTCTGTTTATCGATCTGCGTAGTTTTAAAGATATTGAGTTTCATGGAAATGGTTTAAAAGTAATGAACACAAAGGACGGAATTCAACTTGAGATCCTGAAGAAAGATACCGCGTGGGGTGGCGATGACGCTCACAATGATAATATATTTGCCCACATTTATGTTATCAGTGATGCCCTAGTCTCTATTGAAAATAGTAGATTAATGTCTTTACAATTTTAACCATGACCCGTCGTCCGTCCTATCGGCCATGTTTCTGCCAACCATTCGCCCGTGTCTGGATTGTATAACTGCACACGTTTTATATCATTTGGCGCCATCATGATTTTACTACGCTTTTCACTACGGATTTCTCCAGCCTTTTTCCGTACAAACTGTACAAATTGTGCCGGCTCCGGCTCCTTCCCAGTTTCAAACAGATCTTTATAATCTTCAAAGTTCAAATGTTTTCTAACACAAACATCTTTCACCCCTTTATTTTTTTTCGTCTCCGAAGTTGGAGTTCGAAAAGCATACACTTTCGAGCGTATGCCGACAAAATCAAGAATAGGTTCACCATTCAACTCATCTTTAAATTTACCTATCACTTTTTTATTAATCTTCGGAAAGTCGGGCCCACTCATCCCACTAGTATCATATATAGACTTCTCACCATTCTTTTCCACATCTTCTCGGACTATATCATTGAAAGTTACGTTCGGGGAGGCGTTCGGTATCGGCACACTGTAAACAAAACTATCAGTATCCATGTAGGCTAATCGTATTCCAGGGAACTGGGTCCGAAAGTAATTGTAATGCGTCTCATACATAAGCAGCTTAGAAAGTTCCAGTACTGCGGCGCCGATGAAAACTGGTTTTACATATCTATGCTCATCCGTTTTCAGTTCCAGTAGGGCACTGTCGCAGGAATCGCCATCCTCTTCGGAAGTTATGAAAGTTATATGTTTCATCTTTGGATTATACTTCTGAATCTTTTACGTCCACTATCCGTGCCGTTCCAGTCCGAAACAAATTTAAAGTCTCTGTACTTTCGAACATCTTCTATTGTCTTACCGAACATTGCATTATTCATCAGCTTATAGAAATTCTTTTCAAAATCTGTCCTCCCCTTTGCCCTCATTTTAGTGTTAAAGTCTATATATTTCGCGAGACATGGAGCTTCATCGAAAGCAAGCACCCGATGAATATTTTTCAATCTCATTCCCATCCGAAGATAGAATTCCAGCAACTTGTAGTGTAAGACATATCTCTCTCTATCCATCACACTTGTAATCAGTCGACCGCCCTGCCTCGGAAATTCATAGTGATGTGGCGCTAATGCAAATCGCTGTGTTCTAGATGTAATTCGGCTGGGTATTCTAAGTCTACTTCTAGAAAACTTGGTGGAAAGGTGGAACCAGGTCCCCACGCTCCGCCCTCGGCTCCGGCTCCGCCCCCTTCTTCCCATTCTATCTTCATCCAATGAAGTCCGCCCGTAGGCATTGCTTGACTCATTGCCCAGCCGTAGAGATTGTTTGCATCGAGATATTTTATTTCGGTCACCGGCTTCTCTGGATCGTAATTCCCGCCAGCTCCGCCGGCGACGGCCGGATGATTTGTCTGTAAATAATGAATATTACACTGGCTGATACCGCCTCGAATCCCCCTCTGTACGAAATTCATCTGCTCAGCATCTTGAATGAGCCCAAATTTATTACCTGTGTAAAGTAACATAGCATCCCATGTCAAGCCGGGGGCTGACATGTAATGGGCTGGATCTAACTTGTACGCTTCTAAACATGTGTCACGGAAATTTTCAAATATATTTGCAAGAAGTAGAACGTCAGTCTCACAATAGAATTCCATATAATCACGAATCGTCTTACATCCAACTTCGTCCCATACTCTTAATGCATGTTCGTAATCGGACTCTGAAATCCCCTCTTCCGTCAATTCGCTATAAAATTCCTCCCTCTCCGGGAGCTCACCCTCTCCCAGTCTGTCAACCGAGTCTAAATATTCGTAGGGGAAGAAACCTTTCGCCCTTTGAATGTCCGGGTACGAAAGTGGCGCCGCCGTCCACCCGTGGGGCTCCGGCACAGTTTTTGCCAACTTCGCCAATGACCCCATCATCAACTGAGCACTATCCATAAACTTTATAGAAAAGTGGCGTCTCTTTATCTCCCTCTCCCCATCGACAACAATTGAGGCGTGAAAAATAAATGTTTTCGAGAGGCCCATAATTCCACCATTGCCCGTCTTAGCTATGATTTTAGGCTCTGGTCCCCCTCCAGCGTCGATTTCATGTAATTCTTTCAAAATAAAAGAACCATCGTATCCCTTGAGGTTGTGAAAGTAGATAGGAATGGTTCTCAACGGACGGCACTTTTCACAATAAAAGTATCATCACCGTCTCGGTATCCTGCCGGCTCTCCACATGCAATACAGACTGGATTGCCGTAATTAGAAGGATCTTTCATTGGTTTTATTTTCAAATAATACGATTTCGAATAATTCTCAGCCCGTTCTTTCATATCCTTCAGAAAGTCTGTAACACAGGAGAGCCCCGTGAATGTTCTTTTACCATAAACAGTGGGTGGTCGCCCCGTTCCGAAGGCGCCCCCGTTCCACCATAACATACGAAAGACAAATTGGAATGTGTCGGCCAGTGCCCCGCTCAATAATTGCTTCAGTATCTGCGTAGACGACGTAGGGGGCGGGGACCTTCTTCCGATGTCCTTCGAATTGACATACTTCCTTAGGAAAACCTGGCTGGGCAGTGTCTGTTCCACAATAATTCTCATGTTCTTCCAACTCTCCTGTTGACGCAAATCCTTTTCCACAAACCAGGCAAATACACTTCCGTCTGTGCACATTCTTACGATTATTATTAGAATTAAGAAGGCGATTTTCCGCAGTAATTGGTACGAAATGGTTCCGTGAGGCGCCGACTATTAGTAAAATCTTCGCTGTCTGTACCGTTCCACCTTCCCCTATCGGAACCGTTCCGTGAGGGGTTCTGTTAGGGGCTCCGCTACAGCTACTATATAACACATTTATTCCGGACGGATCGGGATCGGACTCGTAGATCTGAAATACTTTGAGTCTGATGCCCGGATTTTGTCGCTCAAAACGCTCGAAAATAGTATCATCGGCGGGTGTTGGAAATGGAATGCCGTCCCAACAGTAATCGGCTATAAATGGAGAGTACGTATTCCAATTTTTTCTGGTATTACCAGCCTTCTTTTTACGAAACTTGGGGTCGGCTAACTTTAAACTTGCTACGACGGCATACTGGAAGCAGTCCTCGGCGCCTCTGAGTAGGACCAGATCGCTCACACATTTCTTATTTTTCAACCATTCCGGCAGTTGGAGGCCGGGGCCAGCCCCGAGTAGTAATTCTACCAGTCTTACTTTAAAATTAAGTATCTCCTCGAGAACTAGACCAGAGCCCTCAACAGCTTCAGCTTTATCAAGCCATTCTTTGTAGTCTTTTACTAATTGTTCTTTCACTGCCGCCCCTCCCTTATCTTTTGTGTATATACCCTCCTTATAGTTAACATAATATTTACGATTTTGCACACTTTGATCTTTTGGATTTTTGAATTTGACTTCCATTTCTGTATAAACACGGTACATCTTTCTTTCTTTGGCCATACCTTCGATATCAATCTGCGCGATATCCTCGACTCGCTTGACTTCGTAGGAAAAATCTTTTTCTATAACTACATCTTTGAATGCTCTCCGTAAGCGACGTTTTTTTATGCTGTAATGCACAGTAAGTCTCCTTGGAATAAACTGCGGCGGCACCTTCTCCATTTCTTCACCAATTCTTCTCTAAGATCATTGAAATCTATCCATGGTTTTTTACCGAAGGGATTTTCTAGAGTAAAACCTTTACCTGAAGAATCTGTTAAATCTGTGTGAGTCATGGTATACAGATAATTCTGAGTGTCTAGCCCTCTATTTAAATCGAGGTCAAGTATATCGACCAATTGGTTTATCTTATATTCATTCACGATTGGATCCATTGTACTGTCCTATATATATCATAAAAAATTTTCTTAAAAGAAAATATCTATTCTAATTCATCAAAATCCACTATAATATTTTTGTCAGCATTTATTTGTTTATATATCTCACCTAATCTTTCTAAGTCGACTAGTTCTTCCGCATCTTGAATTTCTGGTTTATTAGGCGCAGCACAAAATATTAATCTCTCAACAGTGAAAGAAAGGGCACGTTTATTTAAGCGCGGTTTAAATGCTAAGAATTCTATCTTACTACCTTTTCGGATATTACGAGGTACAATAGCAGGATTTTCTCGGACTGGTAGTAACGGACTCACTGTTTTAAAACCGCAGTCAATTTCTTGAACCATATCAATACATGTATCGAAATCGTGATTTCTCCCTCCCCCTCTTTTAAACCGAAATTTAAAATACGCAACTGGCTGAGGCCCCTCGCTCCCTCGCTTCCGATACACTTTAGATGGATTGTAAAATCTGCAGGTCGTTCCGATAGGATTCCCTTCGGTGACGGTTCCGATAGTATTCTTGGAGTTAGCGGCCAAACTTGCAGCATAACTTTTAGCAGTGCTTGCATCGAAACTTTCACCTAGGGTACGGAATATTATTAAATCGGTAAACTTTTGAAGACTCGGTTGCCAACGGACACACACCCCATCGCATGTAGCAGGATCTCTAGAACCATATTTAGGTCCGATGTTGAAAACTACTTCTAGCTCACTGTCTACGTATATGAAAGGATCTACATATTCACCAAATACTAATTTGCCTCCATCATCAATTTTGATGTTTTCTCCGGTTTCAAGTATTTTTATTGCAGTTGAAATAGAAAGGATTGTCATTGTCTTATCGTATATATCTTAATAAAAAAAATTTTTAAAAAAATTTCTATGATATAGTATCCCCAAAATGTCATACATATTCATAAATGGACCAACTGGAAGTGGTAAGAGTTACGATGCAGTAAATTTGTCTGCGTCTCACGTACCAGAATTTGACACTAGTTTTTCTAGCAACATTGCCGACTTTTATAATGAGCGTGTCACCCCCGTTTCGATTGCCGATTTTCAGAATCAGTTTATAGAACATACTCTTAGTTTACAATGTCAGGCTGGGAGGACCTCTCCTTCGGAACGCTACATTATTTGTGACTCTTCCATAATTCAACATCTAACTTTTTCTAGAATCCGGGGCGTTTCCACGGAGTCGGAAGAAAAAAAGATTGTTTCTAGAGCATTTGACCATTTGCATAGTTTCATTATCATATTCAAAGATATGCCTTGGGATTATTGCAGGCGGAATGTGTTGACTCGAGCCAGGTCGTACGAAATCACCGCCTTAGAAGAACTAGAAGAGATTCACAATAAGTTCAAACAGACTTTCTTAGAAATTTGCCACGACTACAGACTTCCATGTTTGGTAATTCGGAACGCTCTTACCCCCCTCGTTCTCAAGAATATACTTAATCCAACGATTGATACAGAGACAGTCGGACCAGTAGATTTTCCACAAGCTTTTGACTTTGGAATTGCATGGGGCAGCCCTTCGGCACGCGGCTCACGCGATAGCGGCGGCAGCCAGGGATTTTTAATAGACGGTTTCAAGGAGGAGGAACTTGAAAAAGCGTACTTCCCACCTGGTCAAGAACAACTAGAACAACGTCGAGTCTCACTCAAGAACCTACACAAACTTCTTAATGCTTGTGAAACAGTGTGTGCTTATAATGCTCCGTTTGACTTACGAGCACTTGATATGATGAAAAGGGTGGACTTTGGAGTTACTTGTCTATGGTTCATGTCAGTTGTGTACATTATACTTCAGCCAGAACTTATTGATAAAGCTGAAAAAGGAGGATTGGAAAGAACGGACCGTGGCAACATGAGAAGTCGCTTTGAAGATCTTGCAAACTTAATATGTTCAGGAACCTCCCCTGTACCACCTCATCCACATACTGCCGAAAAAGATGCAATAAGTGAACATTACTTACGACAGTACATGATAAATACTTGGCCAGGTGGTTGGAAGAATAATGGTAAGTTGTCACTTTCTTCTTTCAAGAAATTAAGACTTTTTCCATGGTACTTATTGAATAACTTTCGTAAATACTTACGTTAGTACTTACGTAGTACTTGACAAGTACCAGCACAGGAACGTTACGTAGTTCTAATAACATTTTCCTCTGGCTCCCAACTATTGAAACTTTCTGGATAACCTTTCCATTTTATCAGATAATATTTCTTTCCTCTAATTTTTTTCGTCTTCAAATTCGTTCTACTCTGTACAGCTCGTCGGGTTCCGAAAGGGCGCTCTGAAGTTCATCAGAATAGAAAGTGCCGAGTATTTCCTCTCCATTCAGGTCTTTTATTTTGTAAACTGGTGGCGTTCCCAAGCCAGCTGCGTACACAACTTTTGAAACCACGAAAATCTCCTCTGTCCAATTTGGTAAATATCCTTTCTTGAAAGTGGTCTTGTATTTTGTAATTCGGACTCGTTCTCCCGGCTTGAATTCAGGGTTAACTCCCCCGGCTGCCAACTCAGGACCGAATAGTGTATAAAATGCCTGCCAATCGTTCTCCTCTGTTACGTCCCTGGGTTTCATTTTGATACTTCCGTGTACAGTGTTATTGTAATTCTCAAGAAGGTGTGGTAGAATAGAAAGCCATTCTCGTGTCTGTTTATATGTAAAGTATTTCCACATCATCGTCTTGAGGGTCCGATTAAAACGTTCAACGACGCTAGCTTTTTTGTCACTGTAGGTGTGAAACCAGTGAATTCCCGCCTCCTCCAACCACCCCTGCATTTTCTGATTAGTAAATTCCCGCCCCTCATCTGTCTGAAGTTTGTCGGGTCTTCTCCCGGATTTCTTAATCACGTCTTGTAGCGCCTGTAACGTATCATCAGCCGTTTTTGACTGTATCGGCCTGGCCCATGCATATTTGCTTAGCACATCGATTACTGTTAGCATGTATCGAATGTTACGATTCTCTTTTGCGAACGGGGGAGGGAATTCCACGAGATCCGCTTGCCATTGAGAGTCTATCGATGTTACAAAAACGCGCCGGCCGCCCCGGAAGGCACCCCCGCGAGTACGAGGTACCGGTTTATGTAGATTATAGGTTAGCTGAGTTTTTAACCAGTCCTGCACCTCTTTCTTAGTGACGTGGAGTCCGCTGGCCCGTGCTGCGTCATATAATTTTTGTACACCTCCAAAACCAGTTTTCGGGTTGTAATATAACTCTCTAAGAGTGCCTTCGGTGTTGTCGCCTTCAGCTTCAGCTTCCATAATTGCTATATTATACGAATAATTTTATGTCGTACGGAGGGCATCTATATAGTACCAAAATCGACGGCCACCGGACCCTCTATAAATCTCATACTATACGGATGCCGTAAACGAAATACTAGTTTACTGAATGGCCTACTTTTCAATTGCTTGATTAGGCCCACGGCTTCCCGTTCTGACACCTCCATTCCATATTCTTTTATAATAGTTTTGTTGTCTATCTTGTTCGGTGTGTAAAATAGTACTAACATCTGTATGTTTTCCCTAAATGGTTTACTAATACTAGTATATTGTTGAGTCAGAACCCAGACAGATAATCCGTCATGTCTTGCGCTGAAACCAAGTTGGACTAAAACGTTACTGCGCTTCTTCATATCTTTGGACGAGGCGCAGTCATCGAGGATTATTAAAGTGTTCGTTCCAGCCCATTCTTTATGCACGTAGGTTAATGTATCATCCACTGCATCGAGTCCGACTGGAAATATAAACACATTATCATCGGTGAAAATGAATCTTCTATTATACGCTTTATTATTCATGAATGTTGGGCAAATGAATATCACATATTCGAATTTCCTTAAGTACGGACCGGTGAGGAGGTCCAACATAAATTCTGTTTTGCCAGAATATGTCGGTCCAGTTATAATCATGTTGAATGGTGGGGTTACGTATATTGACATTTCCTCTGGATCTATATAGTTAGTGACTTTATTCCAGTACCTACAATAGTAATGAATATTGCTAAAGATAACAAACCAATTTTACCATATTCATGAATAGGGTCTACGCTGGTCACGGCTGCTGCCCGTTCCGGGGAGGGGAGGGGAGGGGACCGAGTCGTGTCATTGTGAGGTGACTCTCCGGGCTCGTCTTGCCACTTCACAGGATCTCCCCCCTCCATCTCGTGTACAGCACTTTCTCGAACTTCCGTGTTTATATCACCATTCACCCCGAAGGACATAGATTCTGTTGCGTATTGCAATTCATTATTATAACCTGAGATTGCCGGGCCCGAAAGAATGACCATCTCAGACGGCAAGAGAAGTAAATTGGGTGAGACTGCCATATCAAGTTTGACACCAGTATTCATTATTGTGTCTTGATATCGCCGATAACTGATTACTTTGTCGGTATTACGAATTTCATCTTCGAGGAGAACGCCAAATTCTTTTCGGACTTGCTGTGCACTGCCAGTATCGCCTACTATGGTACTGCGAATATTTGCTTGTGCGCCGAGTATGCAATATACGTAGGCTTCAAGGCTTTCATTGAGGCGGGCGAGACCGGCCTTTGTTAGTCCCGAGTCTCCCTTCAGAGGAATGAAACTATTGTATTGTCCCTCCGATCCATCATTTCGGAAGAAATAGTAGTGTGGTCTGTCTTTGTCGGGCAGTACATGTTTTTTCTTTCCAAAAATGGTATGTGTATAGAAAACGCCTCCGTCGGCGGAGAGGAAAAAGTCCCGACCGTTGTATATCGCTTTTGGCTGTCTAACGGGCCCGCGATTAGTGTAATATTCATATCCATAACCAAGACCTTTATTTTGACCTTTTCGATAACGAAAGTCGGACTTCGTTGGACTTATATTTCCAAATTCTGTACATAGAAGTTCATATTGGACGAGATTGTATGGATTGTCGCCCGCTTTGAAGGTGGGGAGGGGGTCGTCTGGAAGTGCAACGCCCATTTCATGAAGGATCCTACGTATTGTAAAATATACATGGAAACGGCAGAATGATCGTATTTGCGGAGGAAATTTCTTATCGAAGAGATGGGCGAATGATATACCACAACCAGTAGTGCTGCACCATACAGCAAAATTCAGTTGCTGGTCCCAATATTTCATGTTTGGACCGCCCAGCCAGACATTACTTTCTTTCGCTGATCGATGAGTGATTACGTTATCTTTAAATATATCCCGTGGATGGAAAGTAAATTTATCTGTCGGCGTTACATATATTTCTAAGTCCATGAGAATAGGTTTTATTCCTCCATTCGGTTTGGAAGGGGGGGTATCAGCATGCTGTACTGTCGGTACGCTCGTCTTATTCAATTGAAAAGCAACTGGGAATAAGTCTGTACTCATTATTCGTGTTTCTATATACAGATAGATTTTAATGGAGGAGAATTTTCCCGGAATCCCTGTCGGAACGTTAGGGGTACTAACATTCCAGACTATGTTAATACTTTATTTCGGATTCAGGTTTAAACGAATTTTTTATTTTTTACTAAGAATAGATAACATACTGCAAACAATGGAGAATTTAATAAAGTCATCGGCAGCGGCAAATACGACAGCGCCCTACCGGAACGGTTCCCCTATCGGAACGGAAGGACCAACCGCAGCGTCGGACAATAATCGATCCATAATAGAGACAAAACGTGAAAAAATACTCTGTGTCATCGCAAGTGGTCAAAGTAAGTTATTTTTTGGTAAGGAGATTTCAGTTGTTGACGTAGAAAAATGGGGAGATGAAACGGTGAATAAAGCCTTCAAAATGTACGAAGCGAAATACAGTTCTCTTATAAGTGATACCATCACTCAAAGTTTCATAGATCTAGGAGCCCGCGCAATTAGTCAGGTAGTTCCAATCGATGATCGAGATAACTATGCCACTGATCTTAAAAAGGATTTTATTCTAAACAGTGAAATAAAACGATTATCAGGACGGATAGCGTACACGTGGGGGCCCCTGATTGCACTAATTTCCACCGGTTTAATTACGGGTAAACATTTAAATTTTAAAAAAATTGGGTTTAATATTGGGTTTAATATAGTACCTGAAATAATGGATTCAACTTCGACGACTCAGCAAACGCTTCCGCCAGGGACTCCGTCAGAAGCCCCGCCGACGGAGCCCACACCGCAAACGACGACCTTCCCGACTCCGACACAGCGCAACATAGAGAAAGTGTCGTTACCGACGAAGCATCCAGGGAGAGTTGCTGCGGGCAAGAAATTAGCGGAATGGAACAGGAAAAACAAGGAGAAGAAACTAAAGCAATGGAGGGGGAGGGAGGGGGGAGCGATGCGGTAGCAGACCTACCGCCTACAATGAAAGAACAGTGTGATAATAATTCACGCTGGTATAATAAATGTTATCTTGTTTTAGGAATTGTGGGAGTTTCATTGACTGCATTAGGGCTATATTGGGGGCGTGCTCGACATACCCCCTGTTCCGTCCGGAAAGATCCTCCACAGAAAGCGAAAAAAACAGAGCACGTAGCAGCTCCATCCGGAACAGTTCCGACAGGGGAGGGGGAGGGGGAGGGAGGACCCAGCTCCTCTACATTGTATGAGATGGATTAACTCCCCATATTTTTTATTTTTATTTTTTATTTTATATACTAGTCAGCAATCATGGATATTAAAACAGTTGTAAACACAATGTACGATGGTATTGTAATCGCAGGACTTGCGATGGGATATCTTATGATCTCCAGCAAATTTCTGAAAATAGAGGTTGGCGATCCAAGTCGTCCAAATTTGACTCGATTGGCAAAATTAGGCGGTGCGACTGCTGCCGCGGTAGCAACCAAAGATCTCCTTGAACAGAAAAATATTATTCCTGCAGAACCTTATACTTCGTAATGGGCACCTTCGGAATAATAATAATATTCATCGAACATTTATACTTAGTAATATATACATACAACGTACAACGATGATCATTTGGATTGAAAGCAAAACAGGTGAACCTGTTACTGTTAATTTTTACCCTTGTATTGACACGACACAGTTTACGAAGATAAGACTGCTAGAGTGCGGACTATATAATTCATGGCATAACATAACATCGACGAATAATGTAATAAAATATCAAGAAGGTGACCAACCGAAGAAGACTAAATCAATACGTCCAGGTAACTACAATATCGATACGTTAAACAAAGCAATCGGGTTGAAGCAAAAAATTAATTTTGAAAAACATCTGCCGACAAACCATGTTTATCTAACTTTGGCTAAAGATATTAAAGTCTATTTCAATGCCACAGGTAGCTTCGCCAACGTCGTCGGCTTTTCAGATAAACCTGAGAACAACCCAGTTAAAAAAGTACTATGAGTCCGAAGAAAGTGGATTTCTTAACAGTCACTAATATATAGTTCATTCAGATGTAGTCGATGTTACTGGAAATTATGTTTCATTTGGTTCGGGTGCCTCCGGAGGATACATACAGGGGAAAGTATCGAACTGTTTACAAATACTTCCCATCCGGGATACGAGAGAAATAAGTGAAAAGGTTACTTACGATTTTAAAAACGGAGCAATTTCTATGCCATTGAGAAAAGGGGGAGATTACATGAATTCAATGCGTATCTGGATAACAGATCAGGATGGGAACATGATCGATTTCAATAACTGGCCAATTAGCTTTTGTATTGAATTATTGTAGTCCCGAAGCGAGGCCGGTGTAACCCTATCGGAAGATAAACCATCCCACGACCAATCCTCCAGCAATATAGATCATCTCATATTTCTTTTGCTCAGGACTGGGCTGATAATAATCTGAGAATTGAACTTCTTTGCCTGACGTAGAGTTGCTTTGCACCGCTTCTGCTTCTTCCAGGATTTCTGCATCTGTATCTCTTAATTCTGCCGCAGCATGTGCGTCCTTTGCTTGATTTTCTCTTTCCCAGTCAGCCTGGAGTAATCTTTTTCTGACCAGACGTTGCGATCATGTTCAAATTTTTCTAATGCTTTATCATGTCGGACCTTTTCTTCAATAAGAGCATCACCATTACCAGAAAGCTTTTGTCCGATAATATTTCCTCCTGTGAATGCCGTTGCATTTAATACAGCACCGAGAACTGTCATTCCTATAGCTGAAGCCATGGTTGTGTATATTACAAGGTATTATTTTAATTTTCACTGTATATAGGTCCCTACGGAGTATGTCTGATCCAAGTGGCTTCGGTCTAGGTACAATTTGTATGCAAAATCTTGAGCTCGAAGATCTGAGTGATGTTAAAGTTAACAATAATACTAAGATGGCTGCTAATCATAATAAGGATTACGTCCTTCGTTATAAAGACCGCGAAAAATATTTCGTTTTAGCCAATGCCGCGGCGCCACCCCACGAACATGCTGTAGAATTTTCCGAACTTAAAGACATTGATGAAACTGTAATTGACGCCACAAAGGCTTCTAATGATTCTACTCCTTTTGCTCTGACATGGGATGGGGATAGTCAGAAATTCATGCCTTATAATGTGCCGCGTAACATCTTAGATATATTGGATAGTGAAATTGCAGGAGGTGTTGCTGAACCACCAGGAACTCCGAATGTGATTTATTTTGATAGCAATGTAAACAAATACAAGTTGCTAGATTTTCGTAGTTGGCTTACTCCTACGAATCCATACATTGCACTTCTTGGTATACCGATTCACCTTAAAATTAGTCCTCTTAATACAATAATGAAGGCAGATAATACACTAAGAAGGTGGATAAACGATGGGGAGAATTATTGCTCGTATACAGCTAGCGGAGTTCCAGTTAGATTATTTTGGGACACAACTTTAAAGAAACTGGGTCTTAAAAGTGTCGGTGATGAGGCAGCTGAATTAACTTTACAGACTGTAAATCAACAGATGACTGATAATATGAAAATACTTCAACATGGTACAGTTCTCATTAGATGTGTAAAGTTAGCTACTGGAGATGAATTTGACGATTTGGTTGGATATTATGCTATGAAACAGATAACAGAACAACTTGTGATATTATCATAAGTATTGATAAAGATCGGGGAGGGGAAATGAGTATTGAATGTTTTGTTGGTGGGAATAGAATAGAGAACGACTTAGGAACTACATTTGTACGTAGAGATAAAAGAGTGAACACTTTAGATATCAGTACCATTCATCTGAAACGTCTCATATTATTTGAAGTAATGGTCTTTCGTCACATTTTAAGTTCAGAGGAAATTACTAAAATTTTATCTATCAGGTGAACAAGTTTGCACCGATAGGAACTTCGTGTTCAACATCAGCTAGACTCCGCGACCGGCCGGCCGGACTGACAACGGGGCTCCTTTATATAGGCTAGTTTGATGGTGATGACTCACACGGAATTTCCCGTACATGTTTATACATGCTCAGCAGGGAATTTCCCTGCTTAGTTCAGGACAATGCACTGTTGCGCGTGCGTGAGTTCGTATATAGGTCAGGGTCACACTTTAGTTACATGGATGGTTAAATTTTCCTTCGCTCCATGTAGATAAATGAATAAAATGGGTGTAAAATTCTTATTTTGTCCTGGAGGTCAAATATTCCTTACTACTAATGTAATTTTGAAGTAACACCTTACCACAATCATTAGTTTTTACATGTTTATTGTGTGTACACGTGTAAATAAAAGAGCTTTTTTTTTAAATATGAGAGCTTTGTGCTTGTGAATCCTTACCACCCCTATGAAAAATAGAATAACCCAACTAATAGAAAGTATATTGTTATGCATATGACGTCACCGGTCATTGAATAAAATGCTAAGACTTAACTAGAACATCACTGAACACTTTCATTCCTACAATTAAAACACACTGACCCCTTCAGGTTGTTCAAAACCACCGTCAAATGCCCCTGACATGAGAGATGTTGGTTGTCATTTTAGTAAGGGTTATTTGTCACTAATAAAGTGATTTTAGTAGGAAGTGACAAATTGTTCTAAAGCACACTATCACATTTGTGGTCATTCACAAAATCTGTAGTCAATGATGACTTTACGTTTGCATCTGTACTGAAATGTTTCCCTTTCCATATAAAAATGAATGCATGTAGACATTGCCTCCCCCATGAATAAAATGGAATCGCCCACCATCAAACGACATTACCTTTATATACAGAAGGTGTTGATTTCTGGTAATATATGGAAATACCAAAAGGAATTGGGATTAACACTTTTTAAATGATGTTTTCACATGCAACCACAACTGATCCCGAGGGAAATCACAATAAAAAGTGTGTCAACAGAGGTCAAAGGTCACATTTTCAGAAGGGCTAAAATCATGGTTATAGAGTGAATTGAGCAGAAAAGACGTTTTTTGTGAAAGATGACCATGTCAGCTATTGAAAAATGTAAAAATCTCAAAATCGACAATTTTGACCCTAAGACCCCTTTCTGCTTGGAGTGGCCTAGATGATGTTGCAGTAGAAAGGGTTACTGCATACAAATATTTACGTACTATCTTAGACAACAAGCTCATTTTTAAAGCATACATTGATTACATTAGCTCAAAGTGTCAGTCCAGAATTTATTGCCTTCAGAAGCTCAGATCACTTAGTGTGAATTCTGCAATCTTAAAAACGTTTTATCGTTGTTTCATCGAATCCGTGTTAACATTTTCATTTTAGGCTGGTTTGGAGGTTTGGGTTTGTGTGGCAAAAGCATTCTTGGTAGAATTGTGAATATATGTAACAAGATAGTTGATGGGCGACAGTTAAATCTCAGTGATCTATATATCCGACTCATAAAAAAGAAGGCAAAAGAGATTTTAAAAGATCAAAATCACGTCTTAAGTAGATTCTATGAGAACCTGCCATCGGGCCGTCGTTTACGAGTTCCAAAGTAATAGAGCTGTGAGAACGAAGCTGAGTTTTATTCTGAATTCAATTTCAATTTTAAACCAGGCAAATTAGGGTAAGTCCAGTCTTAGTTTTTATCACTTTGTGTGTAAGTGTATTGTGTGTTGTGTATTTTTGGTGTTAAGAACCATATGTAAATTTCTCTAGAGGAGATAATAAAGTTTTCTGAATCTGAATATACAAGTATAAATAATTATGCAGTGGCTACACACACCTTAGTTTGCTTCAAACTTTCCCTATATGTTCTTGCAGTAATGTGTTTGTCCTCATTCCATCTCACTGCTAAAGAATATCGGGCAACTGTAAATTTATTTTTGATGCACATCTTTAGCCCCTATATCCTGCCAGACAGTATTACTTCCTATGTCAAGTCAGGAAAAAGCAGTAGTCTTGATTCCGGGTATTGAGTATTCTTGCGTACTTGCCATGGCAGTGATAGCAAGTTCAATCTGAAAATCCCTGTTTACAGTATCTCTCTTTCAAATTTGGTATATGTATATATACCAAAGAGAGCTTATAAGGTATGCCGGCGGCGTCTGTCTGTCTGTACCGGTATGTATGTATGTATGTATGTATGTATGTATGTATGTAAAAACCTATCAATCTATCTGTCTAGTTATTTAGTTATTTTGAATTGGACTATTTAACTAAATTGTTATTATTATAATTGCTGTACCCGCAAATTATACTTTTCACCTGATGCCGTATCGCTGGACGATCTGCGCATCAGCTCTCTGGACTATGCTAATCTGCACTCTCTCCATGTGTGTAACCAAACTGGCCTTGGCTTTGTGTTCTGTTAATGTTGCAGCAAAGTTGGAACATAACTTTCTTTCGTTTAACTGACACCTTTTACAGCGCCAAGGATTACTTGTAATTCGGTATAATTTTTATAAAAATAATTAGTACTGCTCTATGACTCCAGAAATAGTTAGATTTTCAGAGCAGAACTTCACAGGGGAATTTCCGAAATTTTTAGAACAAGAATTTTTTCCTGTTTATCCCCGTGTCGAAATCAAGAAAAATAGATGATGATTGTTTTAGAAGAGAAGAAAACAAAGTTATGATTAGTTTGTATATTTTTACTGGGCCAGGCTTTGACACTCTCTTTAAGGAGTAAATATGAACATGTAATCACTGATTATCAATGATTTTTTCTAGTCACTTTTGAAATTATTTGTTAATTTTACAGCTCAAATTTGATCTCATACAGCAAAGGAAAGTCACGTGAAGTCAAATATATGTAAGTACAAATCGAGAAGACTTGTATGAAATTACAGTGGTGTTCCGGATGGTATCATGACGTCATCTGTAGTGTATTTAAGTACAATGTATGGCGATGATATTGGACGTTAGAATATAATATCTATGAGGTGTAATAAACCTTACCTACCGATATCGAAAACGTGTTCTAAATTTGCACAAGTTTAAAGGGATATAGTCATCAGAACTGCTCTCAAAGGTCGTATGGGACCCATACGACCCATGGCAACAATGTATCCAAGGCACAATCATGGTGATTGATGACAGTTAAAACATGTCTGTCATAATCTATCATCGTATAATTTAAATATTGCAGCTATGATGATGAGGTGCATCTTGATATTGTGCACGAAATACATTGTTTGTAAACAAGAAACTCGCACAGGCGCAGTCCCGACGACTATATCCCTTTAAATTTGGGCATTGACATGTCTGTAATGAGAATTTTACAGACCAAATAACTCACCGTCTTAGAGATCGAGAAAGTATATATAGTGAGGTATACGGTATGTTCAGAAGTTCTCGTGTTTTGATATCCAAATATATTCAATCTGGGTCATTTCATAGGCTATACGCACTGTTTTCTCGGAGGACCCCTACAGAGATTACACTTTACGTAATTATGTGGATACAGTCAACCTTGATGTAGCACCAACTTCATTCCAGTATTGGAGTTCGTACTCAGTAGTGATCCAAGAGGGCGCACTTAACAGATTTCTCTCCATCACAACACGTAGGGCCTATTTGGTTTTATTTGTAATACATTCTGAAGCAGCCATTACCTTCAACAGTTGCTACATTAATTGCAGTAGTAGCTTTAAGTAACTGAGAGTTCAGCAAATCTGCACGGCTCTGTCATATTAAATTTGCTCCGTGTCTGGTTACTCGCGTTCAGAAACTACTATTCAGTCATATTTACTACAAACATTAAATCAACAAAATCTAAGTCTTTCTCATAGTACAGTTTTGCTACTGTCGGTGATGTAAGTTCTAAACAAACGTATTGTTCTGAAGAATGCAAACAACTTCAAAATCGTTGGACCACAGAAGATTAGCGTAGTACATGTCCCGAAACGAAACGAAAAGATTTAAACTTTTTCTCAAAATTGCCCTATGGAGACTTTCAACCATACCCTTACGAAATCAGGAACAAAAATCAGGGGACACCATACAAGTTTAGTGCCAGAGAAACAAGTTACCAAACATTTATCCATACTTTAAATTCAAAAACGATGTTCATTTTCAACAAACACTGATGGTACTCAATGGATGATTTTAAGGGGTAACAAATGATGAATGTACTCATGATACAAAACTCGAGTCGGAAAAATCAAATAGACAAGTGGAAATGAAAAACTCTTGTTTTACTTTTTTGTTTACTCTCTTTGGAAAATTAAATTTTCTAGTTTTGCAAAACTAAGAGCTTGCAAATTTCCCTAACACCATGAGTTTCAAAATGAGCCATAACGAATGGTATACCAAAAGAGTATTATAAATGTCTGGAAGTACGGATATCTGTCTCCGAAACGCATTCTAGCTTAAAGTTGATGAACGTTGACTGACATTGGCCCGAGTGATAACAAGGCTGAAGATCTGCCTTACCTTCACCGCACGAAAAAGGTTTGTTGTTGTTATCATCATAGCTGCCAGAAGATTTTGCCTGCAGCCCTTTTTTTCAAATTTCCTAACATATTATCTGCCCAAGCCCTAGACGCATTGTGGCTGCAACATATGAAATTATGTAGCCATACTGTACTTTATGCAATACTGAATACATGTACTATTATTATTCTTATTACTATTCTCAATATACTTCTGCTTCAATTTTCATAAAATCTGTCCATATATGTACTATTATTTCTTTTATTCTTCTCATTATTATTCTCAGTGTACTTCCGCTCCTTCTTTTACATAAAATCAGTCCAAATACTTGATGCATGTAGCATACGTAAGTACAGATAAGGATATACATTAACACGTGGCATATCACGCCATTATTAAGCAATAAAGTTTATATGGAATTATATTTTACAGTATTTATATTATTATCACCATTATTGTTAACATTGTTTCAAATGCAACACATCAACGTCTCAGTTTATTGTACATAAAAGACTGAAGAATAAAAATTAAAACACAGATAATGAATGACAAGCATTGAATAAATTAATGAACCGGATAAAAAGCCGGATAAAAGAATAAACAAACATGTACAATTGCAACTTTTTAAATAAAATGAGATGAAAAATAACTCACGGGATACAACATCAAATATTGAAGTCATAAAGATCAACATACTGGTACCCAGTTGTTTGAAAATATTTGCTTGGAGCAAGTCAGCGCTTAATGAGAACTCACACAGAACCAATAAATGCATTTAAAGCTGTACGGTTTGCGGAGTTCACGATTACATCAACAAAACTATCGGTTCCAGAAACAGAACTTGAATGCAATGGTCTACAAAAAGAAACGTTGGCATATCCATAATTACCGTCTATGATCAAAATGATGCTTGTCAAAAACAATGACTTTGACGAAAATAAGTCTTAAATATAGCCATTGCAAAACTGAAGAGAAAATAAAATTGGTTTGCACCACGGGGTAGTTTGACGAGGTAGTTTTGAGTCAGGCCAAGTTGGAGTAAGTTTTACTATTGAAGATGGGTCCAGACCAGGTAGGTTTCGGCTCGAGTTGGCTGACGGGGTTGAGTTAATCAAACTCGTGTGTGCATATGGTATTTAAAATTATCTGCTTAATTTGTATACCATGATATTGCACACGTAAACAGTTGAATTCCAAAGATAAAGACAGAACATTAATCGTAATTTTTACAGTTTCCAGCGCAAACGACTTTACTTCTTTTCCGCAATTAAATTTTGACACGATCATGAAACCATCATCTCCATTAATGGCTTTGGTAGAGGAATGTTTCTTACAAAAGAGGTGACAGCAAAATAAATGTATAGCATACTCATTTATCTTGAGTTTATACCAGCAAACAACAATTAAAATAAAGAGGTACCCTCGCAGACGTCATTATGTAAACCTACTAAACTCCAAACAAAAGCAAATTGCTATTCTGTGAATATCGTTTCCAAGTAACCACCAAATTGTGCCTTTATTTTTATCGATGCTTTAAAATTTAAATGGCAGGTAACGTCAGCATATTATAGAAATCATAAACATTAACACATCAATCATTTCATCACAAATACTATTGGTTAGTTGCGTTACCATCTGAAACAGTGACTTTCATAGGTTTTTATTAAAATAGATCTGCCCCTTTTATTTTCCCCATAGCCAATCGAAGCACGCTTTGGCATGATCTTTCCACCTAATCACCCATTAGAAGATTTTTTCTGAAATGATATGCACGAAGGAATAGAAACGCACTCAAGTGTTTGAGAGTGACGTCTAGTGCCATATCGAACCATTCTTACTAAGCGTCCTTCAACATCCCCTCCACTTGGCTGCCAACGCTGTCATTGTATGGGTTTTAAATCTGATTTACTGACGATGCCAACAAGAGAGGGAAACACAATTGCTCATCCGTCACGGTGGCTATTCAAAAACCCAAGGAAAGACCAGTTTCTGAGGTAAGCGTTATGTATACAAGCACCAATGAAGAGTACAGGTGACTCTTATGTAATATAAATCTCTGAAATGTCTGTATGTGATTCATACAGTACATAATGTACTCACAGTTCACCTTCAAGAAGAAACTGCCTTGAAAGTGTAAAACTATCATGAATTTAACACATTTTTTGACTATGTATGTATCAAATCAGATATTTGTCTTCCTTTATTGCCTATGCTCTACTTCAATATATCTCCATTTACATATCTTTCATTTGAAGGCAATGTGGCTATTCTGCAATTGGATTTTGTAATCTGTCTCTTAAAAACAAATAAATGCTTTCATTCAAATTTGTATAATTTATATGCATAAAGTTTTCTGAATGCTACTTAATTGCACTTTCTCTTCTAATGCCTGAGCAATTTGGCTTGTATCTGGTGTACTTCAGCAGATGTGATATTTGCAAAGTGTGCTTCTATGCTAAGACACTTTTCAGTGCAAAATAAAAAAAAAACTTTGCTGCTCAAGTGTTTGAGCATTTAAAGATACAATTCTACGTTTTCGGAGAGATGACAGTACACCTTATGTTTTTTCAACAGACCATGGTAAAACAGGGAAAAATTTATTTTCTTCCACCTCGCATCATTTTTAGCTCACGTGTTCACACACTTGAGGTAATGTGGCAGCGATCTTTGTCTGTCTGTGTACCTGTGTGTTTGTGTGTCTGTATGTCTATCTGTGGGCTCGATATCTCAAAACGACTCATCAGATCAGAATCAAACCTGGCACGAATATTCAGTTTGCAAATGGCAAGAACTTATTAGTATGTATGGCTTGCTTACTTTTTGCTCACTTGCATAATCAATGATTTTGGGGAAACCACGGATCTACATTGAGAACGACAGCGCATAATTTGATGAGATTTGCTACAAATGTAGATCACACCAAGATATATCACCGTGAAAGATATTAAGGGTGACATTAAAGATAATTGCTAAATTGCATATGCAATGAACTTTCCTAATTAGGGATATATATCTTAATTGACTTGATCAAATTTGACAAAACTTGCTAAATATATTGAAGATACTATGATTTAGCATTATTGAAAGGCATTAAGCATTTTTGCTTCAGCCAATTCCTAATGTGTGTATTTAAAGGAGAAGTTCACCAAGGATGATTTTTACATATGTGGTAGCTATGTGGTCATTTACCCCAGAAAAGCTATTTTTACCATTTATAACTCTTCCGATTTTTTACGAAAATGATAAAAATAGTACAGGAAGTTGCCCATGTAATTTGAATCATGGGAAAAAAGCCCCAAGCTTGGAGCTTGCATCATGTGATATGGAAGGGACCATCTTCGGACGGGTATGGCGCCCACATTGTCCACTCACAGTAACACAGTAGTAAACAGCAACACAAAATCTGACAGTGGACAGTTTATTATAAGTGATTCATCGTTTATGCAAGGATACTCAGTATAAACAAAAGTTATGTAAATACGCACAGCCTGGTTTAAGCATGGGTGAGTGGACAATGCCATACCCATGGGGAAATGGTGCCTTCCATATCACATTATGCAAGCTCCAAGCTTGGCGCTTTTTCCCATGATTCAAATTACATGGGCAACTTCCTGTACTATTTCTATCGGTTTTTGTAAAAATCGTGCAAGTTATAAATGGCGAAAATAGCTTTTCTGTGTAAGTGACCACAAAGCTAGCACATATGTAAAAATCATCCTTGGTGAACTTCCCCTTTAATGAACCTAATAAGGGATATATCTGAATTGACGTGACCAAAGTTGATGAAACTTGCTATGTACGTTAAAGATACTATGATATAACATTGTTGAAAGTCATTAAGCATTTTCACCTCTGCCAATTCCCAAATTCCATATTTAATGAACTTCCCTAATTAGGGATATACATCTTAATTGACTTCATCAAAATTGACGAAACTTGGTATGTATATTGAAGATACTATGATACGAGATTCTTGAAAGTAATAAAGCATTTTAACTTAAGCCAATTTCTAATTTGCATATCTAATGTGCTTTCACAGTTTGGCATATATAGCTTAAAGGACTTGACCAAAGACAATTACACTTGCTATATTAAGTGGTAATAAATGACAGCAGCCAAAGAAATTTACAGCATTTTATTTCAGCTAACTACATATTTGTATACTTAATGGCCTTTAGAATTATTCTGTGGTGAATATTGTTCATTATGTTGATCATAACACTTTAAATGAAGTTGCAAACATGTGGTAAAAGTTTAAATTTACACACAACTGCAATATATAACGAAACATGTGAGCATTTTCAGTTCATATCTGGTTATGCATTATCGGTATATGCCTTATCGGATAATTAGGTTTTTTTAACTGGCCGGATCTAAAATTGCACATGGGGAAATCCCTGCGATGTATCCTTATAGCGTACCAGGATATTTTGATTACGAAACAAGAACGTGTTTCTGAGGATGCTGAATTGAAATGATGTTGATTATCACTTATGAATTGTAAATTAAACTTTTATTCTGAAAAAATTAAACGCTTTCAAACATGTAAATTGACAAATTAATTGAAAACTTGCTGAAATATGCGTTCAGTGTTAGCACGCTTCTAACGAGGATCGGGGTAGGGCTGAAATGATGTCTAATATAGTGCGGAAAATACATATTTTCATTTCGTTGGCAAATGCGCCATAATTGTTATAATTAATGGTTATGAAGATGTCCTGATATTGTAAAATATTCGTACCCGTGCATATAAAATAACTAGAATGCACTTAACTGGTACGAAGTATTTCGCCATATGTTCACCCTCGTTAGTTTCAAGCTGTAGAGACCAGATGCATGACATGTGTCAAATAAGCCAACTGTACAGTACTTTGGCCAATGAAAGAGTTTAGGCCAAAGTATAAATTTTCAGTACTGTGATGTAGAGTCGTTTTTATATCTAGAATAAAATTATGGTTGCGTTGCTCGACGTGCTCTCTAGAGTAGAATCAGAATGTACAGTATTTATCTTATTTATCAAAACTAAAAATGAGTTCCAGTTTTACTGTTCGTTGGTTATATTGCTCCTTCTGCAACAAATCTGTGAGCTTACCTCATATATTGTTTCGGCTCCAGAACAACTTGTATAAACACGTCTTTATTGAAACAAGTATGTTTGTGACTCTCCATGAAACCATAGTAAACACTGGCTACACGCAAAACCTTTGTTCAGGAAATATGTACATTAAACGGAAACATCAGGTCACCATCGACCAAAATGTAAGACTCTCATTAGATTTAGATTCAACGTTTTGAACTTTATGACTGAACAAATCAGAGGATACGTATGAATACACATAAGTGTACACATAGTCCTGTATGGACAAACCGCGAAGGAAAGCTGGACTGAAAAGTTAGGTGACATTTTGATTGGTTTATTTCTCGAGGATAGAAATTCTATCCACTCTAGGTGTGTGAACTATCCCACATCCCGTCAGGAGAAGCTCTAATAGTCAATGTGTGTAGACCAAGGATAAATGATCAACAAAACTGATGACAGATTAGGTAATGTAGGAGACGTGAGAAAGGGTTTGGAGCCTGAACGGTAAGCTTATTTACAGATGAAGGGAAAAATTATATCATTACGAGCAGTATCTGTTTTGCCGTACAACTTCTATGAATGATAGACAGATATTTCTTTGGGACACAAACCTCAAAAATTATTCTTAGCTTGCTAGGATTTTATTTCTTGAGGTCTAACCCCTTATCACATAGCTTAAACAACAAAAAGGAACAAAGGGGAACTTTTCAATGAAGGGGCCCTTATCATTGAAGCTGAGGATTTACCAATAATGAAAAGTTTAATTATTAAAATAGTAATCAACACAAAATAGTTCCTGGTATCAATATAACTAAGTATAAAATATGATGGTCCTCTAGCAAACGGGATCAGTAACATACTGCAAAAGAGTGTATTTGGTCGTCTACACTGCCGCATTGCTGAACCTTACTCTAGTCACAGCTGTTGCGTAAACAAAGTAATGCAAAGCACGCCAGAGAGTTGCATTACACGGAAGGGCTTGAGTTTTAATGAATCATTATTTTACTTGTTGACATGGATGTAAATCTAACATAAAAAGTCACGATATACGGTACTAGCATCGTTACGCAGAATACACGTTTGTCTCCAAACGTTCAAATCAATGATAATACATTGCAGACCCAACATTCAATAGGTGATAAGCTCAAGGCAACGGCCATGGTTTTAGGCAATCAACTAATACAGTTAAAAAACAGGAAATGTATACGACCTTTATATTCATTAGTTACGATTGTTCAGCGATATCGTGTATTCTCATAAGATAGTGTTGATTTCTATGTGAGTTTTGTCACACTAAGTCCATTGCCTTTTAAAACTCAGTTTTTCGAACACTGTAATTTACGTTTGGTGCTTAATAGTCTTTATTTTGGGGATATTTATAAGGTTTTTCTATTTAAACTTTCAGTGAAGAAGGCGTACCATCAGATAACATTTTACAGTTTCAAAATCCAATTGGGAATGTCTTAACAAATGCTGACCATGAAATCTTAAAGGACAGAGAATTAGGATCCGGGAAAGCAACGGCTGTCATAATTTCAAAAGACCACATCACAGGACGATCAACAGCTGCCAAACCTGGGATGATATTTCCTGACGCTAACAAAGCATCCATCTACGCAGTTGGGAAAAACTTCCTGTTAAACACAACAGCTCATGGAGTACCCCGATTAGCAGCCTCAAACAATTTTCACAAACGTCTCCTTTGGTTCATCATCATCTGCGGCTCAATGACAGCGTTCATAGTGCAAACTTGTTTCCTCGTCGATACCTTTTTGAAGTACCGTGTAACAAACAAGGTCAGTCAATTGAGACTTGTTAGAATAAAGGGGCGATCATTAATACTACTTGATGCAAACAAATGTTTGTGACAACTCGAATTTGTTTAGTATAGCTTATGGGGAAAACGCACACAGACTCGCATAGTTGTTTAAACTTCATTTTTATTTCTACAACTTGTGTACACTATGACCGTTTCATGAAAGGCCCCTATAATAATGTATGAGGTGAAGGTGCGTCATAAACTTAAGCATATTATATAAGAAATTCATCGACGATTTATGCAAATCTCAGGTACTTTAATTTCTTTTGCAGATAACCATAGTAACGAAGACTTCAATGACGTTTCCTACAGTTACAATATGCAACACCAACAAAGTCAGGCGTTCTGCCATCGCTGACTCTCCACACAGGGACGTGCTTGTCATTGATGATGCCATTACACTGCCGTACTACGGTAAGTAAGTGAATGGTAACCAGACGACTTTGTAGTTCCCGCACAGCAAGCTTGTTTACTTGACGTATACATATGTATTTGTAATCAATCACTGATTAAAACTTATTTATGTACTTTTCTGACATCAAACGTACTGAGATATCACCTCAACTACTCTGTCCTTGTGACAGTAATTAACACTAAAATTTTGCCAACCTAGGTCCATGCATGGAGGGAGACTTCATGTGTGACGATGGATTACTTTGTATCAAACCATTCTTAAAGTGTGATGGAGTACGTAACTGCATTTGGGACGGCAGTGATGAACTTGGATGTGAATATGGTAAGGCTCAAGGTCAAGCTTAACTACTTACATGGCCCTAACCGACATGAAATATGTTTTCATGTCGTAATTGTATTATGTGTGAAATATCATATATGAGAAAGAGAGAGTTCACCACACTGAGATTAAGTTTGTGTCTTTTTCATTTGAATGTCGGTAAAAATGACACAGCAATTAATGATTGATGAAATATGACTCAGTGGTGACTCAAAACGTTTTTGCAAAGCAGAGACAATGAAATTGCGATTGTGAATTGAAATCAGAATACAGGAGAGCGAAACAAAAAGTAGTGTGTTTATTATATGTACATGCATTGTATTATACATGAGGTTTGATTTCTTGACAAGAGGGGATGTTTGGAAAGTTTTGTTAAAACGTGGGATAGTACTAAAATGACGTCTGCAGACCGTTCCATGTGGGTTTTTTCTATAGGAACATGTGGTGATAATCATTTCCGATGTGCCAATGGAAGTCAGTATGGATTTTGCATCGAAAAACGTCTCTATTGTGACAAGAAGAAAGATTGCTATGATGGAGAAGACGAAGTTGGTTGTGGTTAGTAGAACGTTCCTTTGGATCACAATTCACAAAAAATAACATATTTATCTTTCTGTTAAGATCGCACGGGACGTGGATTTTGCACGGTATCTTTATTTAAGCATTCCACAAACAGATTCCATGAAATAGTTGACAAGTCCTAGGGGCCAAAAGAAGTTGGTATACCTTGAACAGAGCACTGAGCCAATAAGCTCACTGTATAATAAACGTAGCTTGCTTTACAATTACATGTAGAACTGTTTGGAAAAAGTCGATGCACCATCAGGCTCGAAGATTTCTCTCATTGTATTGAAACCAATTTTATAAGTTGCTGCTCCTCAGTGCGAGTTCATATCCGATCGAAAACTTATTGAAGTTCCTGCCCTGGATGTTGTTATGTAGGTCATTTCCCCCACACTCATCATGACCTGAGTTCAATTAGTCTAGAACATTCTCAAGGTCACTGCCCTTGATGACCTCACAACCTTGAATTCAATTAGTCATGTTTGGAATGTTCTGGAAAGTTGATTAGCTGTGTAAGAGAGATAATTTTAGAACAGTAATTAGCATGTCAATAAAAGTTCTAGATTGTTCTTACATGCCTTTATAAAAGGGACGTGCACAGCTTCCAGTCAGACTTTTGGGATCGTGTCTCTTGTGTGTTACTAAACTCCAGCAGTAGTCATTCTCAAGACTTTTCAAGACCTTCACTGCCAACGCTGGATTTATACTGTGGACTTTGTGCAGCTTCAAGCCTGCAAGGACTGTTCATTCATCCAACTGACTGTTACAACTCTGAGACTGGAGCTTTGCCGTCCCAGCTGAGATAAGTAGTCTGTACACTTTTAAAGCTTGTACTCTATCCCTGACTTAGCAATTAGTTTTATTTTCGTAATAAATTTTGTTTAAACGTTAACTGCTGAGTTCACCCTTTTGTTCGTTTTCTCTGCACGTAACAAAATTGGGGGCTCGTCCGGGAGACGAATATTTTGAGCCGTTTGACAACATTTTGACAGCCTTTTCAAAACTACTATATACTGTGAACTCAGCGAAATTTAATCATGGCGGAATTTAAGCCAGACGAATTTATGGATGACCTTGATCAGGACACATTTAATTCCCTCAGAAAAGACAACCTCATAGCACTGGCAAATTTCCTTAAAGTAGATGTCAAAAGATCTATGCGCAAGCGAGAAATTCAATTCAAGATTGTAAAACATTTAGTTAATTCTGGCCATTTTGAAGAGTCTGCCTTAAAAGATTATGAGCCTGAGTCTTCCTTCGAACTCAAAAAATTAGAATTAGAAATTCAGGCAGATTTGGAGCTTAAAAAATTGGCATTAGAAAAAAAAAAATACAAATGCAATTACAAATGAAAGAAAAAGAATTGCAAATGGAAGAAAGACAGAAAGAAAAAGAAAGGCAGGAAAGATTAGAAATGGAAGAAAGACAGAAAGAGAGGGAATTGGAAATGAAAGAAAAAGAATTGCAAATGGAAGAAAGACAAAGGGAGAAAGAAAGAGAGGAAAAAGAAAAGGAAAGAGAATTAGCAGAACACCGACTGCAGTTAGAAATGAGACGTTTAGAGCTTGGAAAGTCAGGAAAATTCTTCCCTTCAGACAATTTTGACATCACTAAGCATTTCAGGTTAGTTCCCCCTTTCCAAGAAAAGGATGTTGATAAATATTTTCTCCATTTTGAGAAAATTGCTCAGAGTCTGAATTGGCCTAAGGAGTCCTGGTCTATGCTTTTGCAGAGTGCTTTGGTGGGTAAAGCCAGAGAAATTTACATTCAGTTGTCAGTAGAGCAGGCTTCAGATTATGATTCTGTGAAGGAATTAATTCTCAAGGGTTATGAGTTGGTGCCTGAAGCTTACCGTCAGAAATTTAGGGATTGTGAGAAGGTGAAAGATCAAACTTATGTTGAATTTGCTCGAACAAAAGAACAACTGTTTGATCGTTGGTGTTCTTCGGAAAAGGTCAGTCAGAATTATGACAAATTACGACAGCTTGTTTTGATTGAGGAATTTAAAAGGTGCATCCGGAGTGACATCAAGACGTTTATCAATGAACAAAAGGCAGATACATTAGAGGTTGCTGCACGTTTGGCCGATGATTATTCATTGACCCACAAATCTTCATTTCTCAGCAAACCATCCCAGTCCTTTTCCTACAGAAACAATGCAGGTAAATTTAACTCCTCCTTTTCATCCAAGAATTTTTCAAAGGAGAGTAGAAAATCAAATGACAACAGTTCACAGAGTTCAAGTAACACTCCCACATCATCAGATCCCAAGTCTCAATCTCCTCCTGACAAACAGTTTGGTACACTTTCTTGTAATTATTGTAAGAAAGACGGCCATTTAATGTCAGAGTGTTTCAAATTGAAAAGAAAACGTGAAGGTCAAAGTGGTCAAAGTGGATCTAAGCCCACCGGCTTTATTTCTTCATCAACTCGATTAGAGTCTAATAATGTGTGCAACACATTTTCTGAGGTTAAATCCCTCTTATCCCCAATTAATGAGGTCAAGGTCAATTCTTCTCAAGATAGCATTATGGCTATTTTCGAACCATTTATTCATGATGGTTTTATATCACTTTCTAGTGATTTCTCTTCCGCTACCCCTGTCAAAATTTTAAGAGATACCGGGGCTTCCCAGTCTCTTTTGTTGGCAGATACCCTGCCGTTTTCTGAAAAGTCATTTTCAGGTTCTAAAGTTCTTATTAAGGGGGTAGATTGTAATGACTACATTCCTGTTCCTCTCCATAATGTCTATTTGTCTTCGGACTTTGTTTCTGGACCTGTGACTTTAGGTATTAGCCTTTTTTGCCTTTTGAAGGGATTCACCTTCTTCTTGGAAACGACCTTGCTGGGGACAAGGTCATTACTAATCCACTTGTGACTGATAATCCTAGTTTAGATCAGAATCCAGAGCCAATAGAGGAAGAAATTCCCGGCATTTTTCCTTCATGTGCTATTACTCGAGCCATGTCAAAGAAAACTTCTGAGAATCAAAATACTCTCAAAAATAATGTCACAGATGTTGACTTAAATGACACCTTTCTCAGTCAGGTGTTTGACACGGAGCATTCCGTTATCCCTCGTGGATTTGAAACTTCCAGTAAAACTTCTGCTGACCAAAGTCAGACATTTTCTAGATCAAATCTCATTGCAGAACAACACAAAGACCCAGATATTTTGTGTTTGTTTGACAGGGTAGATGATGAAGATAAAACTTCAGATAGCTCTGTTTCCTATTATACAAAATCTGGTATTCTCATGCGTAAATGGAGACCTCCAGATGTTTTGGTTGATGACGACTGGGCTATAAAACATCAAATTGTGGTTCCAAAGCCCTATCGTGCTGAAATATTGCGCCTGGCCCATGAAACGCCCTGGGCTGGTCATTTGGGAGTAAGGAAAACTTATCACAAAATTCTCAGTCACTTTTATTGGCCTAATCTCAGGCAGGATGTAGCACATTTCTGTAAAACTTGTCACACATGTCAAATGGTAGGAAAGCCAAATCAGACCATTCCAAAGGCCCCTTTACAGCCAATTCCTGCATTTCAAGAACCATTTAGTAGGATTCTAATAGACTGTGTTGGGCCCCTACCAAAAACAAGATCAGGAAATGAGTACATGCTGACAATTATGTGTACATCAACCCGGTTCCCAGAAGCCATACCACTGAGAAACATAAAGACAAAGACTATAGTGAGAGCTTTAGTCAAATTTTTCACTTTATTTGGCCTCCCTAAATGTGTCCAGTCCGATCAAGGCTCCAACTTTATGTCTGGTATTTTCAACAAGTAATGGATCAGCTAGGCATTAAACAGTATAGGTCATCCGCCTATCATCCAGAAAGTCAGGGTGCTCTTGAGCGATTTCATCAAACTTTGAAAAACATGATTAGGACCTACTGTTTTGACACAGAGAAGCAGTGGGATGAAGGAATTCATTTTCTGCTCTTTGCTGTTAGAGAGTCAATTCAAGAGTCTCTTGGTTTTAGCCCATTTGAGCTTGTATTTGGACATACAGTCCGTGGCCCACTTAAGCTCGTTAAAGAGAAATTCCTATCAGACGATGATGATTGTCTGAATATTTTGCAATATGTGTCAGATTTTCGTACGAAACTCTCTAAAGCATGTGAATTAGCCAGAGAAAATCTTGAGTCATCTCAGCAGTCAATGAAAACCAAATATGATAAAAGCACTTCAAACGGAAGTTTGAACCAGGTCAAAAGGTTCTTGTTCTACTTCCAATTCCTGGCAAACCACTCCATGCTCGTTACTTTGGGCCATACCTAATTGATAAGAAATTGAGTGATTTAAATTACATCATAATAACACCTGACAGGCGAAAACAAAAACAGCTATGTCACATAAATATGCTTAAGCCATATTTGGATAGGGATAATCCTACTATAACTCAGCCTGTCAGTACAGTCAGTTCTGGCCATTATGAAGATAGTGATACTGAAACTGACTTGAGTGAAAATACTCTACACTCAAAGCTGGGCTCGGTCAAGCTTCAGAACTCAGAAATCCTGGAGAAGCTGGAGTCTACAAAGTTGGCACACCTCCAGCCAGAACAACAACAACAGGTGAAAGAACTGCTCCACGAATATAACACCTGTTTCAAGATGTTCCAACGAGGACAAACGTCATCTATCACGACGTTGATGTTGGGGACAGTAAGCCTGTAAAACAACATCCATACAGACTGAATCCAACAAAAGCGAAATATCTCCAGGAAGAAGTCAAATACCTGCTGGACAATGACTTTATTGAACCCAGTAAAGTAACTGGAGTTCGCCGTGCATACTTGTTCCCAAATCAGACCACAGTTATCGTATGTGCACGGACTTTAGGAAGGTCAACACTTTAACAAAGACAGACACTTTCCCAATCCCGAGGATTGATGACTGCATCGACCGAGTGGGAAAAGCCAAGTATGTGACAAAATTTGACCTACTGAAGGGATTTTGGCAAGTCCCTCTGACGGATCGTGCTCGTGAAATATCCGCCTTTGTTACACCAGACGGATTGTTCCAGTACAAGGTGATGCCATTCGGAATGAAGAACTCTCCGGCAACGTTCCAACGGATGATCAACGACGTCATATCCGGGCTAGACGGGTGTGCAGCCTACGTTGACGACGTCGTCCTGTATAGTGACACCTGGGAGGAACACATCAAGCTCATGCGGAAGTTCTTTGAGAGACTGAGCAAAGCAATGTTGACTGTCAACCTTGCCAAATCTGAGTTTGGTTGGGCAAGGGTAACTTACCTCGGACATACTGTAGGACAGGGTGAGGTAAAACCTGTTGATGCCAAAATCAGTGCCATTTCAAGTTTTCCCATACCAAACTGCAAACGACAACTGATGCGCTTTCTCGGTATGGCTGGTTACTACAGAAAATTCTGTCCAAATTTCTCCACAATTACTGAGCCTTTGACTAACTTACTTAAAAAGAAAGTAAAGTTTGTTTGGTCAGAGCAATGCCAACAGGCATTTGATACACTTAAAGCCATACTGCAAAGTGCCCCAGTGTTGTCTGCACCAGATTTCACTTTGCCATTCAAATTAGCTGTAGATGCTAGTGATACGGCTGCTGGTGCTGTTTTATTGCAAGAGGATAGTCATGGTATAGATCATCCTGTTTGCTATTTTTCACGCAAATTTAACAAATCCCAGAGAAACTACTCTACAATTGAAAAAGAGTGTTTATCTTTGATATTAGCTTTACAGCATTTTGAAGTTTATGTTACTTCTTCAAATCAGCCAATAGTGGTTTATATTGATCACAACCCTCTTGTTTTTCTGCAGAAATTCAAAGGCAAAAATCAGAGATTGCTAAGATGGAGTTTAATGTTACAGGAGTTTAATCTTGATATTAGACATATCAAAGGCAGAGACAATTTAATTGCAGACTGTCTCTCTCGTATTTAGAGTTTATTGTTGTTCACTTTCAAGAAGTTTTACTTTAGAGTAAAAAAAAAAAAAAAAATTGAGTACTTAAATCTTTTTCAAGATTACATTTGCAAAAGAAAGATTTTTCTTTGAAAATTTTCTTTTTTTTGAAGAGGGGGTGTGTTATGTAGGTCATTTCCCCCACACTCATCATGACCTGAGTTCAATTAGTCTAGAACATTCTCAAGGTCACTGCCCTTGATGACCTCACAACCTTGAATTCAATTAGTCATGTTTGGAATGTTCTGGAAAGTTGATTAGCTGTGTAAGAGAGATAATTTTAGAACAGTAATTAGCATGTCAATAAAAGTTCTAGATTGTTCTTACATGCCTTTATAAAAGGGACGTGCACAGCTTCCAGTCAGACTTTTGGGATCGTGTCTCTTGTGTGTTACTAAACTCCAGCAGTAGTCATTCTCAAGACTTTTCAAGACCTTCACTGCCAACGCTGGATTTATACTGTGGACTTTGTGCAGCTTCAAGCCTGCAAGGACTGTTCATTCATCCAACTGACTGTTACAACTCTGAGACTGGAGCTTTGCCGTCCCAGCTGAGATAAGTAGTCTGTACACTTTTAAAGCTTGTACTCTATCCCTGACTTAGCAATAGTTTTATTTTCGTAATAAATTTTGTTTAAACGTTAACTGCTGAGTTCACCCTTTTGTTCGTTTTCTCTGCACGTAACAATGTTTACTTTTGCTGGCGGACAGCACTGTTCACGATGCTCTCTGATCTCCGCTTTAAACGTGTTTTATGTTCTCGTGTATATTTTGTTACATGGTTGGAACTAATTTGAGAGAATTAGAGCTTTTAATTATTAAATTTATCAAAAGTGTTAGCTGTCCTATAGCTGAAAATTGAAATATTACAAATTACTCTTAAAAACAAGTGTATTGCAAAAAGAAAAAGCAGACGAGGTAACATTTGTAGATTAAACAAACATTACTACAAATTATCTAGTTACATTGAACTCCTGTGATGTGGAGTAGTCGCGGTCGACATTAAAATATAACATTGGGACATTGAACCACTTTCCAGAGGGACCAAGCCGAGTAGTTTTTATTACTGGTTTTTCGCTTAGCGAGTAGGTACCGTGAGTTGCGATTTCGAATGCGATAGAAAGGATTATTGAATTGAACGGACATGAGTTGCAAAGAAAGATAACTTAGCCTTGAATAAAAAAATCATAACATAGCTTTGATTGGTTGCTGCTGTCGCGCCATTGAAATTAATAAGTAAACCTTACCACACTGAGTGCGCAGTCAGTCCTATTATACGAACAGTGTGTTGATTTGACACGTTCCCCACCTCTTCAACTTATGATGACAATTTATCTAAAGCTACCAAGCATTATGTCTTTTAATGGTGTTCTTTTCATTGTAATATCATTTTACATATCGAACATACCTTATTTTAAAAAATCGCTTATAGTATCAACACCACCATATAAACGATTACTTCTCTGTACGTGGATTACTGGCTAGATTATCAGTCAGTTCTGTACGTGGATTACTGGCTAGATTATCAGTCAGTTCTGTACGCGGATTACTGGCTAGATTATCGGTCAGTTCTGTACGTGGATTACTGGCTAGATTATCGGTCAGTTCTGTACGTGGATTACTGGCTAGATTATCGGTCAGTTCTGTACGTGGATTACTGGCTAGATTATCGGTCAGTTCTGTACGTGGATTACTGGCTAGATTATCGGTCAGTTCTATACGTAGATGGCTAGATTATCGGTCAGTTCTGTACGCGAATTACTGGCTAGATTATCGGTCAGTTCTGTACGTGGATTACTGGCTAGATTATCGGTCAGTTCTATACGTAGATGGCTAGATTATCGGTCAGTTCTGTACGCGGATTACTGGCTAGATTATCGGTCAGTTCTGTACGTGGATTACTGGCTAGATTATCGGTCAGTTCTGTACGCGGATTACTGGCTAGATTATCGGTCAGTTCTGTACGCGGATTACTGGCTAGATTATCGGTCAGTTCTGTACGTGGATTACTGGCTAGATTATCGGTCAGTTCTATACGTAGATGGCTAGATTATCGGTCAGTTCTGTACGTGGATTACTGGCTAGATTATCGGTCAGTTCTGTACGTGGATTACTGGCTAGATTATCGGTCAGTTCTGTACGTGGATTGCAAGCTAGATTATCGGTCAGTTCTGTACGTGGATTACTGGCTAGATTATCGGTCAGTTCTGTACGTGGATTACTGGCTAGATTATCGGTCAGTTCTGTACGTGGATTACTGGCTAGAATATCCGTCAGTTCTACCAGAATATGATGTGTTCGCTGCTTTGTAACGATCATCGTTCAGTGAAGATGTTGTTTTATCTCGGCGATGCAAACATTTGCTGGTGACTTTTTCATCTTTTAGGCTATACGTTGGCGAATGTATATATGAGTAGCTGTAATCCGTGCATTTTACTCTTACGTTTCTGCCATTAGAATGCAAACGAGATGAATTTCAATGTCAAGACAAACGAGGATGTATCGCAAAGAAACAGCGTTGTAACGTCCACTTTGACTGCGACGACAAATCAGATGAAAAAGACTGTCCCGGTAAGTTTTTTAATTAGATGAAATCCAAATAAAATAGTGGTGATACTCCAACAATCTTCAGTCATAATTGATATTTAAGCAGGTTTTTCTTACATGCCATACTGTTATCGAAAATGATGACCATTGACGATGTATTGCAACACTTTCCGTAGGGATAAACTTCAAACATTATACGTAATTGCTTATGTACTTGGTCTGTGCTCAAAGAATCAAATGTCCCCAGCTCTGAGTAAAGTATTATCCCTGAGTGGGAAGGATTTCTTTACAATGCTTAACACAGAAAGAAAATCGCTTTTGCAAATACTTTACTTTAAAAACATGAAAATTGGCAGGCAAATGGAAGTATATTCTCTCTCTCTCTCTCTCTCTCTCTCTCTCTCTCTCTCTCTCTCTCTCTCTCTCTCTCTCTCTCTCTCTCTCTCTCTGTGGTTCCTCTGTGTTTTTGAATTATACTTAAGTTAATTTCAATGTTCTATTAAAACCGTACATAATGTAATTACTGATTACCTTTCAAAATGCAGCAAAAGATTGCGGAGATGCCTTGTGGTGTGCAGCTGATGATTATTGTATACTAAATGAGTTTATCTGTGATGGCTACAAGGACTGTTCAGATGGTCTGGATGAAAGAAACTGTACAGCTGAAATTCCAAGTAAGGAGTTGGTATTTCCTTTCATTTGGCATCTTTAGATTTTGGTGATAATGACAATCCTTTTATGACGTCGTCTTCTCTTTCATAAAGTAAAGGGTCAATAATATATTGCCACACTGAACGCAATATTGTTTTGCAAGTAATTCGTTCTTTATCTGAAATAGTTCCATGATAAACTGCATGTTGCAAGTCATTCTCTGAGAATTGACGGGCTGCAAGTTGGCCGACGTGCTGCACAGTTTAATCAAACTGACAACTATACAGCAAACGAGTTCCCCAAACTATACGCACAAACTGTTCAGAATATTTGCCTGTGTTTTATATGATACAACCGACCAGGGTCATGTAACAGTGATACGTTTAGGTGTGTAAATGGGTACTGTATACCGCAATACTGGAAATGTGATGGCGTTACTGATTGTGCGGACGGCTCTGATGAAGATTTCAGTATTTGTGGATCGCCAAAAGTTTTAGGTATGTTCATTCTAAACCAAATGGCGGGCCAGACACATCTAGCTCATTATGTGACCAACATATCTGAGTTAACCAATCTATGAATCCTTTTGTCTCCTGCCTGTCGCCCTGTCTGGCCCACAATCTCTTACAGATTTGGATTGATAATTGTATTTTTGCATATAATCTTGCAGTCGATTGCAACAAATCTGTCAGTCAGATTAATGGAACCATATCATCGGTTGCATATTCGACAACAGGTCTGTATTGATTAAAATAGGTTGAACCTCCCGTAGGTCAATTATTTTTGGAAATAAGTCACATTGGTGCGATTTTTTTAGTTATATTTTATGATAAATGTTTATTTTTGAGGTGCGTAAACACTTTCTGGCGGGTCTGTATAATCGAACTCTCGAACATTCAAGGTAGCATTTGCCTCGAGGACAGATATCAGAACTCTCAAACTTTCAAGGTAGAATTTATTTTGAGACAGATATTCGGACTCTAAAACTTCCACATAAGTTTTTTTGGTCTACCACTTTTAATTGATCATTTTGAAGCTTGGGAAGTAAATAAAGTTCCAACCAGTCTATTGTCGTTAAACCTGAAAATTCGATTTTTCTCTACCAGGGATAGCGGTTATTTTGAATTTCAAGTGATTGTAAACATTGGGAAATTTGTTTCTCCATTTCAATAATTTGCAAGATGGCCACTGATTCCGATTCTAGCAAAGTTTGAGTTTTTCAATTTTCAGTCACGCACCACCTCAATTGAAAGTGGACCAAAGAAAATTAAATTGTCCATCTGCAATACTTCCCTTTCAGTCTAAAATTTGGTACTTCATTCGAATTACATCGACTGACATTTATGCGGAAGAACATATCACTTAAGTCTCCAATACTAATCTGTGCAAAACATGAACCATTAAAGGAAATCATTATACGTCTTAATAGATGTCTTTACAAAATGACTGCACAAGCTCCCTTGAAAAGAGCGGATAAGTCTCTATGAGAACAAGTAAATTTGCAACCGTTAACTGTGGATGCGGAACATACAGAACTTAATAGATTCAACAGAATGACTCAAGTCATGTAGTGTAAATTTACATTAGTCCTTACGTTTGAAGAATCCTTCTAAAGAGTAAACGTTTGTGATTAATTTCAGGAATATGTAGCAGTTGTGGCTGTGAGTTTCCCTCCACATCCGGGAACTTTACATCACCAGGATATCCGGAAAACCCCAAGAGGAATATAGACTGTAATATAACAATATCTGTAGATGACGGTCGTATTAACATGACGTTTTCGATTTTTGAAAGTTCCGAAGATGCATCAAATTCCTGTTCACAAGATTGGATACAGGTTCTAATATATTTTAATAATATCATAATATAAGAGAGCGATTTAAATAATGTCATAATACAAGAGACAGACAGGCAGACAGAAGACAGACAGAGTGGGGACACGTAGACAGAGCAGTGATACAATGACAGAAGCTCTGAAACACAGACTGACAAAGATATACATACATAGAGACAGACAAAGGTTAGATAAACAGAATCTGCATTCAATTTTGAGTGTTTCTGCATGTCTATAGTGTTTTACTATACACTCAAAACATTGTAATAATACAGACCTTATACACAGATGACATTACCAATGTTACAAAGCTTACTCAGTCAGACAAAATTAAAAACAAATTTTGGAAAAGACGTACATACCAAGCTGACACATCAATCACCAATGTATGTCATGTCACCGTACCTCTAATTTAATTGGAACATAATTGCATCATTTTTAAACTTGAAATAAACAAATTGTTCTTCCACACTGGCTTTCTGTAACTTCCCGTATCAGGGGAGGTACGTCAAAATGGCCATGAAACTTCCCAATCATACAACTCACTCCATGAATGAATTCTGCAAATGTTTCACCATTATTTGACTTTGTTTCAAGGACATTCTCATTTATTGCATACGATCCCATCTTCTCCAGGTACGCCTACCTCTCGAGTTACCTCTGTGGTCTTCCCATGAATCAATTTGACTACTGGCCATGGCTTAAATCGGATCCCACCATAAATTATCTGAAATAAAAACGTTTTTCGCGATTTATCCGGATTACCTCTCAAGGAAGTTTACCTTTTAACCATATAGATGATGCAGTCTGTATCTTATTAGGTTTTAAACATTCACAAGTCAAACATGTGGCTGTGGCTGATCAGTGGTTTTACGTTTAACGAATATTATATCGACCATTTATCTAAATGACCAATTCACCCTTGCTGTAAACAATCGAGAAACTGATCTGTGAATCACTTTGCCATGATTCGGCCCCAGGAAAGGCTAACCAGTACTCCTGTCTTGCTATGATTATATAGATGAAGACACATCCATACCACAGTTCGTTTACAATTCCTAGATTTTCCCTTTCAGATAAGAGATGACATATCACAAAGAACGACATCGAAATTATGCAATGCAGAAAACATCACTGAATGGATCTCCGACAGCAGCAACGTCACTGTCTCCATACATACTGGTAGTTCAGGTCAGGCACTTGTCAAATTCTTGGCTGCCTATGAAACCCTACCGAGTCTCAATACCACGATGCGTAAGTTGCTAGTTTTTACATTCAAATAATAAACAGTTGTTGACAGCTTTCGCATCAGTATGCGAAGATATTCTTCGGTTAATGTCATGCCGAAGATTTGATTAGCAATAGTCTCTACACTTCAAATGGGCGACAATTACAGTATATAATGATATTTCAACTTCCAATACCATTTAACTTATAGACAAACTACAATTTACAAATACTTTCAATTTCTTCTCCAGCGAAAATTCAAACCCACACGCTTCTTCAAGAATTAACATCAAATTTAAACTTGCGCAGTCACACTGTTATTATTATTATTATTATTATTATTATTATTATTGTTGTTGTTGTTGTTGTTGTTGTTGCTGTTGCTGCTTTTGTTGCTGTCGTTGTTGTTGTTGTTGTTGTTGTTGTTGTTGTTGTTGTTGTTGTTGTTGTTGAGAATTTTTTCTTCATTTATTTACTTATCGTAGCTTGCTATGGATATTCATGCGATGATGGACTGAAATGTATTTCCTTTACTAAGCGTTGCGATGGGCAACAAGATTGCGCGGATAACTTAGATGAAAAGGACTGCCCTGTCGGTGAGTAACTACTGAAAGTATAATTGTGTTCACGTCTTTTGAGGAGGGATGAATTCAAACGTTATCGCGAACAGTAGATGTGTGTAGCTTTCTCATGTTCCTTTCATTTGCTTTACAAGCAACTGTTTAGCATGGAACCATGTCAGTTGCTTCAACAGCAGTCAGCGAACACTTTGAAAATCTTAAAACTCCCAATGGCTCTTACTTGTTGTGCGATATGCCAATCGGTGCCTTTTTGATGATTTCCGAATATAAGAATGTAATTTTATTAAACCTGGGCTTTTTTATTGTCGTTACGTTTCATTTTTGCTCAGACGTTTTTGTCTGTGTTTGTTCATGCAAAGAGAGCTTGAATGATTTGACTTAGTAGAGGTTATTGATTTTTGACGAGATTTTAAACAAACGCCAACACCTTCATATTCTGTCAGTAAAAGTTTAACGAGACAAAATAGTTCGAAATGAGTGTTTTAGTGAATAACGTCTGGAGGACGAAGTTTGTAGAAGATGAATAGTAGAAAGGGTAGGGGAGGTCTAGCATGCCTTGATTTGACAGCGCGATTGTAGTTAAAATCATGACAAATCGTTCTCTTACCTTAAAGCTTGTTAAAGCTTGTTAACAGCTGGTCTGTGTTGTTTATCACAGCACCTGTGTATACATACATGTACATGACGGAGAGGATGGGTGTACTGTTATCTCCTGATTACCCAATGAACTATCCGAACAATATCTTCCATCGGTATTCTGTCATGATGCTCCCAACTGAACGGACAGAATCTACAATCAGAGTCAAGTTCACATTTGAAGACTTTAACATCGAATACTCTGAAAATTGCACAAATGATTGGTTGCAGGTTTGATACACTTACATCTTGTTATCAAAATTATTAACAATATAAAGTTCAAGTCCTAAACTTTGATTCATTTTCAACGACTCTATGTATGTATGTATGTATGTATGTATGTATGTATGTATGTATGTATGTATGTATGTATGTAGGTAGGTAGGTAGGTAGGTAGGTAGGTAGGTAGGTAGGTAGGTAGGTAGGTAGGTAGGTAGGTAAGTATGTATTGTATATATGTCCGTCAACATCAAAAACTCGCGAACCGATGCACTTTTCAGCTTGATGCATCCTAGACTATAGATGGGATTTTGTTCAAATGAAGTTTGCATCGCCAAAATTATGCAAATGAGCTTAAAATGTGAACATTTGATATTCAGGAGGGGTAGGGTCTAGGAGATTGTTGAGGTAGCATTACTTTTTACCAGATCCCTTGTACATTTTTCCCCATTCTTTATTTTTTGCCCACTCTTCCAACCTTTTCTTTTTGTCAAGCCTTCTCTGGCTGATTTTTTGTTGACATTTGCTTATGTAGTAGGATCTGCTTGTCCCATTGCTATAGAAGTTGATATGCATGTTCCTAAAGATGACCTCCAGTACCTATTATAAGTTGCAGACCTTATTACCTTATATAGCTTTTGTCATTCTTGTTTTTCTGGTTTAAATATTTCTTGAATGGACCAATTCAAACCGAATGTGAGCACACGGTCCTTGACGGTATTTTTCAAAATAGGGTGTTGACGCGTTATTTACGTGCATCAAAATCTGTTGGGAACGTATTTGCCATCATTATGTCACAGTGCATGAAGTCTGTAATAATGTGGTTTGTATATTTAACGTTTTCAAATAATGTTTGCTTAAGTTGTAACTCTTGTTGTCCGGGATTGAAATGACACGCACTGTAAGGCATTGTGTTTGAATAAACAGGAAACTACAGAGATCAAACATTAACAGCAACCTAGTTCCCTTGTAAATTCCTAAATCTCCTAGCAAACCCGTATCCATTGGTACTGGTAGGCAAGTCGAATCTTTTGTAATATTCCTATATAAACGCCAAATATACTCAGTTAGAATAGGTAGACGAAGTCGTACAAGATAATTTGTGAAAATAGTATCTGCTTAACAACGAAAATCTCTAGCATCAGATGCATAGATATAAAGCAGTGTATACATATATTGAATGGCCATGAGAGTAACAACATACTCTTGTTTCCCAGAGGGCCTGAGTGTTGGCCACAAAAGTCTGAGTCATCGGCCATAAGCTGAGAGAAACAGATTACAATTCACAGAACCGACGGAAACAAATAGTTCATCGAATATGGATCATCAATATATGTTTAGTAACTTTTATAATCCAAATTTTTCACGGAAAACTATCTGTTTCTATCAGTCGTCCCAGTAGCAGATGACAGGACTAGCTTTTTGCGTATTCCAGAATACGCACATGCGTAGATGGTATCTACAACTTGTGCAGCGCTGGCAGCAACAGTCCCGGACCGATTTTTAATTGGCAGTTCATATTTTCCTAGTACTGTTAATTTGTAACTGGCTGTTTGCGTGTGTCATCGCCAAAATGACACATATTAAATGACCGTGCATTGAAGAATCACAAACGTGACTGTTTATGAGGTGTGTTACATTATTTACATTATTTACCTGTCCCTATCCTAATTGCTACTTGATAATTCGCTCCGTTAAGTAAGTATGCCTGTGGTACTACATTCAAAATTATGTATCGAAATTGTTAGGAAACCTGCGGAGTCATGATTTGAAATTATCTACACTGACATTAAATCTTTGTCCTGTAATCACTGTCACTTTGTCTGTGAACTTCATCGGGTGATCGATGTTTTACTGTTCATCGTAAGATATGGAAACAAACACGTGCTCTTTTCAATTCCATTCAGTTACGTGTGTATGATGATGCGCCAGAACCCATTAGACAGTCAACACGCCTTTGTGGTAAAACACTGCCAAAATCCTTGACTATTGAAGTACTTAGCCTTGAACTGACGTTTGTTACTGATTCAAACATTACAGCAAAAGGGTTTCGTTTGAAATACGAGAAAGTTGAATGGCCGGACCACGGTAAGAAAATAAATTGAATTCCAAGATTATAGTAAATTCATTTGCATTATAAGATGATACAAACCGTTACAAGGATATTTATTGATAAGTTGTGTAGTTGAATCGCAATTTCAAATGTTCATTTGATCGCCTGATGAGAAATACATTAAAATTGCGATATATGGCCTTTAGGTTCGAATTTGACATTTAATATTTAGGAAAAGTAGTAATATAAATATATCAATCAAACCATGATGAAACTTGTGCATTGATGATTTCATGTCGCTGATTGCTGTTCATATAAATGATATACATTATGTATGATGTATGATATACATGATATGTATTTAGTTTACAATCTCAGCACAGGAATTGTAGCTTGGCGTGGATAATTAGTGGCAGCTATCTTGAATCGATGATCCACATTTATGTAACCCGGAGTTGGTCTACGTTTTGCAAGTGTTATTCCAGGATCAATATTGAAACTGGTGTTTTTATTTGTCGTATTTTTGTTCGAAATATTTTAATATAGGAAGGCTGAAAATGTATATTAGACAAAACGCGCAACGCCCAAACAGTGGGTGTGAAATGCAGAGATTTGTGCAGCAGAAATTTGTGGGGGCGCTCGGTCAACTACTCAGAACTAGGTTGGAATGATCCACACCGACCTACAATCTCTGTGAGCAGATTGCCTAATTAAGAGTCGATAATTTCAAAGCAAAGCTTTATCATCTGACTGCCAAAGCGTAATCCTTCTGCCAAATGGCTTAATCCTTTTGCAAGATGAGTACAGATATAATAGCGGTCAATACATAATAGCTAAATTGCAGTTTGGTTTTTTCTCTCCATATTTACAACTACTGCCAAATTCATACATCTCGTACACATGTTCCCGTATACTGAATACAAAAGAAGCAATCGAGTATCTGTACATGCCTTGTTTGCCCTTAACACTTAAAGACTGCACCCCAAACAATGTTTGCCATGTTTGAATGTAATCGAACACATCTGTAGTTATGAGGCAGATAAATACAAAATACCAGCAGCGGGAAGAACGTATTAATTCTATCAACGATTCATCGACAACGATACTGCCCTTCTTGTTGTCACACTTTAATGTTTATGATTATTCATCTTCATGGAGATGGGACAGATTTCTAGCGTATGATCTTTGCTATTAAGTCAACTTTATTTGTGTATTCACAAAACAATATAAGAAAATTTGATATAGGAACGAGAAGGGTATGCGATCAAAACGATAATTTATAAATAGCAATTTTTATGTTCACAGATATTCTACCAGTTTCATATGAATTGCTCTATGGGTCAATTAGTCAACTAAAAACATGTGAAATTCTCTTCATGTAACAGAACTTGTTAGAAAATGTGGTGAAGACGATTTCCAGTGCGGTGATGAGAGTTGTATTGCATGGTATAAAGTTTGTAATGCAGTAATTGATTGTCCTGACGGGTCAGATGAAAATATAAACTGTACTAGACAAGGTAGGACTGATATTTTCCGATGTATTTTCCACTGAGTCCCCCCAGTAATATGCACGCTTTATTTTGCAACAATAGAAATAATCGCAACTTGAAAATAACAACATCAAAACTGTTTTTCTTATGTATGTATATAAAATGTATGAGCTGTTATTATTCGAATATGTTATGACGTAACATTAGGTTATCAACCGTATCAAACATGGATCTTATTATTCGAATATGTTATGACGCAACATTAGGTTATCAACCGTATCAAACATGAAGCTGATAGTAGGACAATATCTGCTATCTGCTTCACCGATAAAGTTGCAGTCGTTCCTTTGAAGACAAATGAAAGATTCGTTTAAAGACAATATGTGGCAAACACAGCATGGACAAGCGTATATATCGAACGTGAATGTGATTATTATGCAAATTTAAATTGTAAATCTTGGCTTTTACCTGTTAATTTTGTAAGGGTTTTGCTTCTCAAATTTATACATCAATGAATAAATCAAGTCCTCATTGATCTTTATGTCTGATATGAAACATTTGAAATTTACAGAAATAAACCTCTAAAACCTAATTTTCTTGTTAGTTTTTGTGAAAGTTTTCTATGTCTTATGCCTCTTTACGTCAATTGCCAAATTCAATTTCACTTTCTGTCTCAATAGGGTATAATAGAGAAGATGTTTTCACTGACGGTTGGAATCACAGTTTCCTGGATATCACTCAAGACCCCGCATTGTTCAAAGATTTTCAGGAAAATCAATATCGCTACAACCACTTCGACAAAGTGAAAAGTGAAAACCCCCCAGACTGGCAGGGATTCATGACCTTTTCGTCAAGTCCTGATTTCAAAGACCTAGAAGATGTGCTGAAGTTGGATAGAGAAGAAATTAAAAGATATGGCCACCAGTTGGAAGACTTCATTTTGCAGTGCACATTCAATGGGCAGCCCTGTAATATAACGTAATGGCTTACATTACATAATTTTCAAAAGTTAGAACTGAACTCGTTGTCAACACGACCAATACGGCAATCCATATATGTCATAATTATTTGTTGTTGTTGTTGTTGTTGTTGTTGTTGTTGTTGTAGTTGTTGTTGTTGATGATGATGTTGTTTTTCAGTATCCAGTCGTTATTTAAGTTGATCAGTGATCTTCATAATGGTCGGTTTTAAACACTGTGTTTTTCTCTGTATGAGGCATACTAGTATTAAACGTTCCTTCGAAAAATCAAATAAACACATATTTCTTCTTTTTCTTCACCATCTTCTTCTTTCATCATCATCATTATCATCATAATCATCATCATCATCTCCTTTTGCTTCTTCTCAGTATTATTATTATTATTATCATTATTATTATTAGTATTCTTATTATTTATAGTGAGCAGTTTTACACATTTCAACATGACGTGTTCGGAAATTGCTTTAAATTTAACCATCGGAGAAATGGGCAGCAATTAGTCAATGCAACAAATACCGGCTGCAGCTCAGGTGAGTAGAAGTAAGGTGGACAGCTCAGCTTTACTCCTTTTCTTGACCAAGATAATTCGTTTTGCTCACATGAATAATTGGTTTTTGTCATTTCTAGCATGTTTCAATAGCAGTGTCGTTAAAATACAAGTGCTTATCTCTTATTGCCACTTTCTGTTTCTGTTTTGTCGGCAAAACTCAGCCAAGGTGCGACATTCACTTTTGTATGTGTCAAAATGTACATCTATGGAGCAGTTTTAAGAAGTCCTCAGTATGTAACGAAAAGTATTTCATTGGATATTATCATTAGTGTTAACACATGGTTTCTTTCATGAAGGTTTGAGTCTTACACTATTCATGGAACAATCGGAATACATAAGTCTTTATGGTCGAAATGTAGGAGCACGTGTCACTATCACACCCTATGACATCCCGTCACATCCGTCAACTGATGGGCTGACAATCATGCCTGGTACAAGGACTTCAATAGGAATCACTGAGGTTAGCTTCGTCAAAATTATTCGTGTCATGGCAGTGTCGATGAATAGAGACGGGCAGATACAATGTATTGAGACTGCGCAAGATGGTACCAACCAACCCGACAAACAGTCAGACAAACAGACAAATATGCAGAGATCGCTGCTTCTCAAGCAGATAAATTAGATCTTGTTTAATAATGACGACAGTTTATGCGTTTAGACGAATAACTTAGCGATGAAATTAAAGTGAATCTTTCGCATCTTACAGGGAAGAATAGTAAGACTTGGTGGTTTCTATGGTGATTGCTACAAGGTTGAAGATAAATATAATTCTTTGTATGGTGGTTTTTACAGATATGATATGCAGGTATGCTGGTACAGTCTTCTGATTGTCTCTTACGATTAACAAGTCCCACATTTGGGAATGCTTAAAAGACAAACGCTGACTGTGTTATTAATCTTAGTTGCATACGTCGTATCAAGAAATGTACGCTACACCCAACAATATGTTATCAAGTCATGTGATGCACGTTTAAAGTATAGCAAATAAGTATAGCAAATAAGCTGTTCTGTTAATATATATATTATATATATATATATATATATATATATATATATATATATATATATATTATTCTATCCATTATATGATTTCCACAAAGTGTACGTGTTTTGAAACGTGTTCCTTCTCGTTTCAAATTTCCAAACATGTAACAAAATATGCAACGTCATCTACGAAGCTATTTTTAAATTATTATTTTACAAATAATTTTCTGCATTTGATTTTCAGTCATGTAAGAATTTATGTCTTCATTCGACTATCGTTAACAAATGTGGATGTTCACAAACGATGAATATAAAAAGTGCGCCACCTTGCTCCATACTCAACAAGACGCAAGGTAAAGAGGACTGATTATTCAGATTTTCAATCGGCATATTGGATGTAGATTAGAGGTTTCTGCCTGTCACGGTAGACATGGCATTTCCTTGCCAATACTCTTTGAAGTAGGCAGTATTGCTCAATTAACTCTGCATTATTCATTTTGTGAGTTTTATAAGGGAAACGAGCAAGGCATCATAATATTACTTAAAGTTAGCGTTTCCCCTCATCCTGCCGACCGGCTCTACGAATGTTCATACTGGCAAAGGTAATCTCAAACCTCTGAGTAAGAAAGTTGTCACATTGTTAGTTTGTTTGTTTGTGTTTATCTGCCTGTCTATTTATATCAGTGCCTGCACGAGTGTGTGTAAATCCTCGGCACATCTGTTCACTGTTGTTACGCCAGTCGAAATTTAATTTCCGAGGCAGTCAATCAACTGACTTTAAGGTAGTTTGCGCCTCAAAAGTGAAATACTTTAACTTTTGCTCAAATTTTCCTCAACGAATATTTTAATCGTTCACTTTCAAAACCAGTAATAATAATTGGGGGTCACCGAACAAATTTTGTTTCTAGAGAAATAAATTACCTATGATTTATCTATATTTTAAATGAAAAATGACCGCCATCCCTGTGATAACTCCATGGAGTAAAATAATCGATTTCAAAAAACTAACACGATGAAATTTTCCTTATTCAAAGGGCTTTAAAATGAGTTCCCACAATTCGTAGATGAGAAAACAATGTGAAAAGTTTGAGAGTCAATGTATCTGTCCCCGGGGCGCATACTACCTTAATGTGACACGGTATAAAGTCAGAGAGAGGTAAAATAAAACACAAATATAGTGTTTTCCTGTAATATGATTTGTGGCAATATTGTAGCAGACTGGGCACATCATGTTATCCATATTCTGGACGGCATTGATTTCATAAATATGCAAACATTGGGCAATCACTCTCATTTCGCAGCAGTTTGATTTAAAAGGAGTAAGGTCAGTGTCGGCAGTATCAAAGTAGGGTGGGTCAAACTGTCAAATACATTTTCCTATAGCCTCATCAGGCTTACGTGAATGGCCGCCATCTTCATCTGACAGAGTACTTCAAAGGGATTTACTTAATACACCAAGCATTTATTTTTGAATATAGATCTATGTCAACAACTGGTGAGTTACTTCTACCGCATAGGCGTTGTTTCTTGTGGTTGTGAGAAGACATGCACGTAAGTGTAGTCATGATTTTGTTTATTCTATGTTATGGCATTGGGTAGTGTTATTTTACCTACACACATCTATGTGAACAATTGACGACAAATCGATTATCATTAATTATTATTATGAATATAATTTTTCATGGAGGAATCATTTGTTGATAGCTGCTGGCGAAGTAAACTTTACACGACGTCTTTATGCTTATTATACGCTTCGATATCAATAAATGATGTTATGTAATCAGAGTATGAAATATTCAGTTTTCATCCCAAATTGTTGAACTTTTTTCCAACATCGAACATTTGGCAATCACTCTCATTTCGCAGGAGTTTGATTTAAAAAGGGGTAAGTTCAGTGTCGGAAGTATCGAAGTAAGGTTTTGTCGAACATGTCGAATTGCACATTTTAAAGCTTATCAGTTATCGTATTGTTTTCACAATAGTTCTGCAGAAGAATGCATATGCAGTCACATAGACACACATCTCTTCGAAAAATATTCCAAACAATGCTTGACGGGGTATGTTGATGCCTCGATTATTTTTCTTTCGATTTAGGGACACCAATTATGAGTTAAGAATAGCTCAGTCGATATGGCCATCCAAAGTTTACTTGGTAAGAATGTATTGACTATATTTTTTAAAATAGCAATTAATTTGTTGAGTGAGAAGTCAACACAGGTTTTGCGGCTATTTGGATTTGAAATATCGGTAATTTGAAGTCAAAGTATCTCTGGTGCCAAATTTTGCACAGTGATCCCAGATTTTTATTCTTTTAATCGAAAGCGCCGGTTTAAAGTTTACTTGAGGAAAGTTTGAGTTTAAAGTCTTTTCATTTCGAGGCACGTAATACCTTGACGACCAAAATGCAAATGAAACACCGCGTATTACCTTGACGACCAAAATGCAAATGAAACACCGCGTATTACCTTGACGACCAAAATGCAAATGAAACACCGCGTATTACCTGGACGACCAAAATGCAAATGAAACACCGCGTATTACCTGGACGATCGAAATGCAAATGAAACACCGCGTATTACCTGGACGACCAAAATGCAAATGAAACACCGCGTCAATGTTCCCCAAGTGCAATTGGTTAGTGTACCACTATGCATGCATGCTTGATATGTAGTGGCCAAAACCTGTAGATCATATCTTTAAGACAGGCTGCTGCATTATTCTTCGAAGTGAGTTTTCTGTTTGTCTTTTCTGATCAAGAAACACCTACTGAGGTCGCTACATTCAACCAACGCAAAAACACGTGACATCAATGACCTTCAGGCTGCCAGGTAAGTGAAATTAAACAATAGTGACAATACACTTTTACTGCGTAAAGAATAATTCCTGTTTTCTTGTCTATTATTCTCAGTGAATCATATCTTACATTCCATCAATCAATGTCATTCTTCTCTTCAGCTTGAACCTTTCGAACGTGGACATACACTACGACGAGCTTACCTATCAGGAAATACGAGAAGAACCGGCTTACCCAGTAAGACTTTTACTTTTAACCTGTATGTCGTCGATTTGATTAAATTAGCTTGACGTCCTTTCAAAACGGTCGAACAAAGTTTAGATCGGACTTGTGTGACATAACTTTGAAAGTGCAAATACTGTAAAAGCAGTGATGGGTTTAGGTGGAGAGTCACACAACACAGATTTATATGAAATGATCAAACTCTTTCAATCGTAAAGCATTTTTCTATAATCTGAACATTAGAGCTGGTGATCAAACAAGCAAATGAAAATTACTGAAGATAAAATTTTCACGTTTTCATCATTCCCATTAACAGATAGAGAGCTTGTTCAGTGATATCGGTGGTTCATTGGGACTTTATATCGGTCTGTCTGTTATCACAGTCTTCGAGTTCTTCGAATTTGTCGTGGAAGCTCTACGTGTGTGCTTGCGACGGGAAAACGGAGGAAGACATTCATGAATTAGTATGACGTCAGCGATGTCAATGGTAGCGTAGATAGTACAGATGTTACCAATACTATCAATGATTTTGTTTTGTTCATCAACAAAAGTGCAGAAGGAAAGGTGAACACTGATCAAACTGTCGGCTTTGTCATCGTTGTATTGATATTGATAATTCCATAACATGATGTTTCTCCAAAAGTTGTCAAAAAGGTTGACTAATTAGTTTTTGATTTCATCGATTGTTCCAAATATAAAATAAAAAAGGCGTTTTATTGTCACCTATAGAAAAGGGAGGTTTAAATTTTTTGATGACAACAAAGCAGCATGGATAATACTGTTTTCCTTCTTTTTACAACCAAATTGCAATGAGAGTATATTGAGATCATATATTGATCCTAATAATTTGCCTCATGAGATCACTAACATGTTGTCTGGGTTTTATACCGATTGTCTGAAAGTATGGTTTAACATGAGATCGAAATGCAAAAGCGATAACAAAAAGACATTGTTGTGGAATTCCTTATACAGACTTTTTGTACCAGTAGTAGATCACATATTGCATACTTTTATTTTTAGTAAGGGAAGTGAAGAAATCGACATTTCAAAACTTTCAACAAAAATTGTCTATAAATTGTTGTTAGAAGACTTCTTAACGAATACAAATGCAATTCAAATGTGGAACAGAGAGTGTGAATGTATATTTAATGAAAGAAATGTATGGCTATTAGCGAAAAAAGTCACACCAGAGACAAAGTTTCATAGCTTTCACTTGAAATTTACCATACGACGAGTACCAACAAATCTCAGATTATTTCAATGGAAAAAATTGAAGCTCCACTGTGTACGCATTGTCGTGAAGTAGATACACTAAGAAACAGATTTTGAGATTGTATTGTGGCCAGAAATATTTGGGAGATGACAGGAAATATAGTAAGTGATGTTGTAGAAAGTAGGGTTTCTCTAAAGTTTGAAACTATTATAGGAGGAATAACTTTGAAAACAAAGAAAATTGAAAAAATTGTAAATCTTATTATTTTGGTTGCAAAATGGTCTATTTATAAGTATCCTGTCAGTAATATTCACAGAACTTTTTCTTCAATAATGATGTTAAGAAATGAGCTGTATCTGAGAGCGCAAGCTCAAAAATTGATATTCTACTTAGTATTTTTCAAAGAATGTAATTTTGTCATTATGTCAAGAAATGTCAAGACTTATGAAAGACGAAATAAATATACATTTAAATAAAAAAAATCGACATTGACAGAATACAAATGATACAAATACAAACACAGACTCTAAGTTGTTTTGTTTTGAATTCCATAACAATGTTTCGTTTCAGTGACTCAAGATTGCTTGAACCAGTCCTGATCAGGAATTAATTTTTATTGTTGTGTCACTTTCAACGCCTCCAGATATTATACCCACACATTGGCTTCTAGATCCTAAGAGTGCATGCCAAAATCAAATGGTAGTGGTGTTTATAAAAAGATTATATATAGTCAAAATAATATTGTAAACTACTTGACTTCTAGTAATGTAAACTGCAAGACTACTGGTGATGTGTTGTTGCTGCAAATCAGAAAGACATGAAAGATATTGCAAACTTTAAAGGCACATGAGCTGCAACTTTTGGCATTATTTTCATTATTTTATATGTAGCTTATAATTAGTTCGTAGAAATGTTCTTACTCAAAGATGTTTACTCAAGTATAATTATCCACTGAGTGGCACAGTATTGGGAGGTTTCAGAAAGACAGACAATAAACGGGTGCCGCACCCATACAACTACATGATAAACAGCGTAAATGGCGCATGTACACATTTGAATCTTTGCTAATACAACATGGTGCAACCCACTGAAAGGACGGGAAAAGGATTCACTCCACTTTGACAAAAACGTCCCCGTTTTACACATAACATGGAAAGAGTTTGAAAATGGCGTGAAATTTACAACGATAAAAAATCTGTTCACGTTCTTGCCTAGTCTGCCACAAGCAAATGTTGTTGAGGCACAATAAATGACTATGTCGTTCAATTTGCAGATTGCAATGAATACCTGAGGACATTTGAGGTACCTATTTCCGATTTGTACCTGTCAGTGAGATTCACAGATCATGATCGTGCCTGGTGGCACCGGTGCTGTGCTGGTTTCAGATACAATGTAAGATCTAGGGAAAGTTTCAAATGTACGAATGGTTATGCTTCACAATATTTATCTAATTTATTTACTCCACAAAGTAATGTTCATGATTATTTTACACACTCTACTGCACGTGAGAATTGCCATGTACCAAGATGTGTTTTAGGCACTGGACAACATAGTTTTCATTTCCATGCCACGAAAGTTTGGAATTCATTACCGATTGAAGTGAAAAATTTGACCAGTATGTACACATTCAAATGTAAACTGAAAGAATATGTTAAAAGAAATGTTCCCTTTCATATACTTTTGTTTTCTTGTATTGACAGATGAAAGTTACTATTTCAGTAACTCGGCTGCTCAGTAAAAGTGTAAATAAAGTCAATCTTTCGTTTAGGTTGTTAAAGGAGGTTTAATCCTATTTAGGCAAGCAAGGGACGAAAATATACTAGCAGACGACGGAAATACCTTTGAAATGTTTTATTCGTACAGCAACAAAATTACGAACGATTTACGACACTACAGCTTATAGTGTACTCATTTCATGTTTTCCCTAATCCGCTCAGAAATTCCTTTCTAAGATGGTAAATTCGACATATGTGACGTCTGGGGACACGTGTAATTCTTCGAGATACACTGACTGGTACGGGTATTATATCCACTGAGCATTCATAGATGTCGCGGACCTGCTTGCTCTAATTCTCTGCTCTCAGCTGTTCATACTCGATCAAGTTTGAAATCGAAAACTGGCGTGGTGCGAGTATTTCGACCCGATTTTGTCAGCCTCATAACTTTCACGAAGGGATGAGGTTATGTATCAAAACACGAAAACACACCTACTTTACACACTCCAGTAACACGATTGGAACTAATTTGGGATAATTGGATGGTGAAGTAATGTCGATCTAAGCTACAAATGTAATCTCATCTGCTTTTCTTTTTACATTACACAATTGTTTTTATGAGTAATTTGTATTATTGCAACATTCAACTATATGGCACCTAACTCTTTTGAGAAATTTAAAAAATATGAAAATTCAATTATCCAAAATTACACTGAAAATCAACCTTCCTGCAACAAGCTCTGTAGGTTGAGACTTTGTTTTTATGATGTGAGCAGATGATTATACTAGGCTAACACAGTAGGGATGTAATTAAATCTGTGACTTCAAATAATCATCCGAGTTTGCAACCTGATGGTTGAGTTTCTGTGCGCTTTGCAATGAACAAAAACAAAAAATGTTGTGTGTAGAACAAACTATTTATTGTGGAAACAATTCACTTTTACTGAAACAGGTTCAGCCTTACAGTGGTTTCGTTCCTACTTAACAGGCCGTGTTCAACGTGTTAATATTAATTCCACAACATCACAAGATGCTGTTCTACGTTTTGGTGTCCCACAAGGTTCTGTCCTAGGACCTTTACTTTTTACTCTATACACAACTCCTCTTGATGATATTATTTCTTCCCACGGCCTAGATTACATGCTTTACGCTGACGATTCTCAGATTTATGTTGTTTGTAATAGTCCAGACGATGTCAAGTTGGATCTTGAATTATGCATTGATAATGTGCGTCAATGGATGAGGTCAAACATGCTGATCCTAAATGATGAAAAAACTGAGGTAGTTCACTTTTCATCGCGTTTAAGAGAGATGTGACTAAACTTTACAGTCTCAAGATCGGTACTTTCGATGTTACCCCGTCCACTACAGTTAAAGATCTTGGTGTCCTGCTCGATTCGAATGGTTCTATGTCAAATCAAATAAATAACACGTGTAAATCTGCCTTTTTTGCACTGTACAAAATCGGTAAAATTCGTTCTTTGATAGATTTGCCGACCACAGAGAAATTAGTACATGCTTTTGTCACCTCACGACTAGACTATTGTAATAGCCTGATGCATGGGATTCCAGACTATCAGCTTAGAAAACTTCAGTCAGTTCAGAATGCGGCCGCACGTCTCGTAACACGCACTAAGAAATGTGAACACATCTCACCTGTTCTATTCCAACTTCATTGGTTGCCAGTGAAAGAGAGAATCAAGTTCAAAATTTTGCCTTTTGTTTTCAAAATTCTTCGTAGCGAATGTCCACAGTATTTGCAGTCATTAGTAGCTATAAATATCACTGAGCGTGCTCTCCGTTCATCTAACAAGATACTTCTTACCAGGCGTGACGCTAGGGGCACTACAGTTAATTATGGTCATCGCGCATTTGCAATTGCTGCCCCATTGTTGTGGAATGAGCTTTCTTTTGATGCTCACTGTCTTGGTTGGTCTTGTGAGTCTTTTAAACGTTGTCTTAAAACTCTTCTTTTTAAGCAGTGTTATAGTACTTATCTGTAATTTTTTTATTGCTGAAATTGATTTGATGTCATGTCTATATGTAATTTTATTGTAATGTACAGAGCACTGAGACGTAGTGTAGTGCGCTTTTAAGTAATAAATATTATTATTATTTTTTTTTTTTTTTTTTTTTTTTTTTTTTTTTCAAAATTTTTATTTGGATAGAACAACAACAAACAAATACATTAAATACAAAGGACAATTACACATTTCAACATTTCCAGTACAAAATAGGAAGCATCATTTTGTTACATAAGGTATTAGGGATGACCATTTACCAATATGTACAGCAATTTTATCGTTCGCTGTTGCAATCTTTCTTTCTATTTCGTGTACATTTTTAAGCTGTATAATAAAACTTGTGATGTCTAAAGACAGGTTATTTAACTTACATCTGTATATATAGATACGCACTTGCAAAGCAATGAAATTGACAATAATTTTTTCTTTAGGATCACCAAAAATCATGCACAGTTTAGAAGGTGGTTGCTTTAGTTTAAGCGGTCTCCCAATAATAAAAAGTAAATCTCTCCAGAGGGCAATAGTACATTTACAAGAATAAAATAAATGTTCAAGAGACTCTATTTCATCATCACACAAAGTACAATATGGAGTTGTGAACTTCTGTGGATTAAACTTATTCAACTGTTGATTTGTATACAGAATATTGTGGAGTAACTTAAATTGGAAAGCTCTAGACTTACTATCAATCGCTAATTTATATATAAGCTCATACATTTTTTTCCACTTTAAGTCAAGCATGTTTGTAGCTTTTTCTAAAGTTGCTGACTTTTTGGTACATCAACAATTACATCAATAATATTTTTCTTCAAACACTTTTTTGTCAAGGATTCCAAAATGAAAGTATTGTTATTTACAGAAATACAGACTTCATTAGAAGATTGAGAAACATTTCGATTTTTGAGATCATTAGAAATTGAGAGTGTCAAACCCAACCACTTTAATTTATGATTTAAATTCAGACCTCTCCGATGGAGTTCCATCCACGGCACTCGCATATAACCTGTAAACAGGTCTGAAATATAATTTATACCAACTACCGAGAGGTCTTTGTAATAAACAGAATGACCTCCTATCAGAATGTTTCTGTTATTCCATATTATCTGATCGGCATTGTCTGAAGTGTGATTGACTTCTGACCAAAATCCAGACATTCTTTCACAAAACTGGAAAATCTAACTGGTAAAAGATTAGTACAGAAATTACACTTAAATAAAAGATTTCCTCCGATTTTTTCTAGATTTTTAAAGACAAAATGTTTCCAAGGGTGTTTAAACTCCACATTTAGCAAGCGTTTAATCAATAAAATTCTATGTACTTTTTTCATCACTAATAAATCAGGCATTTTTAGGCCCCCCTGGCCCACCTCCCCTACCATTATATTCCTCCCAACTCTATCATGCCCATTCCAAAGGAAATTGTAAATTATTCTATGAACTCTATTTATAGCTTCACTGGGAAAGATTCCATGTGAAAGGACATACATCAGTTTAGAAATTGCTAAAGACTTAATCACCTGAATCTTCCCAATAATAGTCAAATTCCTTCCTTTCCAGATATTCAAGGTACTCTTCAGGTTCGCAATGGGAGTTTCTACATTCTGATGCTGTGCTAATTTTTCATCATTTGAAAAATGAATCCCAACAATCTTGATAGTGGAGGTGGGCCATTTGACCCCAAACGCCCTATCCGTTCTATGTCTCCATTTTCCAAGCCAGACAGCTTCAGTCTTATCAATATTAACTTTTAAACCAGAAACCCTATGAAAAACTTTCAGGATGGCAAAAAGAATATGTACCGAAGTTTCATCACTGAGAAAACATGTCATGTCATCAGCAAATGCAGATTCTTTTATCTCCAAGCTTGCAATTTTGATACCTCTAATTTGCTGGTTTTCTCTAATTGAATGTAAAAGTGTTTCCAAAACAAGAATAAATAACAATGGTGAAAGTGGGTCGCCTTGGCGCACCCCTCTTTCCAACTTAAAATAACCCGTACTATAGCCATTGTTCATTACTGTACTTTCAATATTAAAATATAACGCTTTGACCCAGTTAATAATGACTCTCCAAAGTTAAACTTGGATAAAACAGAATACAGATACTCGAGATTAACAGTATCAAAAGCCTTTTCAAAATCAATGGCTAAAAGTATAGCTGGTAAATCTGCAGTGTAAGTATAATGAAAAATTTCATCAATTAATCTAATATAATCACCAATATTTCTCCCTCTGACGAAGGCTGCTTGAGTTTCGCCGATAAGGCGGGGCAAAATTTTCTCCATGCGTTTAGATAAACATTTTGAGGCAAGTTTCATATCTACATTCATAAGGGAGATCGGTCTCCAATTTTTCAAATATTGTTGATCCCGGCCAGATTTCTCAATCAGGGTAATGATGCTTTGTTTTTGGGAGTTGGAGAATTCACCCTGTCTATATCCAAAATTCAGCGAATCCACAACTAGATGTCCCACCAGTGGCCAGAAGGCCACATAAAATTCCTTTGTGAGACCATCATTACCAGGGCTTTTGTTATCTGGCAGGGAGTGAACAATAGAAAGCACTTCATCAGAGGTCAACTGACCTTCACAACAGAGTTTATCGTTCTCAGACAGAGACGGTAAATTTAAATCGAGAAATTTATGATCCTCATTTGAACTAGAAGTCCCTTTAGAATACAACCTTGAATAAAACCTCTTAATTGCACACAAAACATCTTGAGGGCGATCTACTATCGTATGCTCGTCTTCTTTGAGGCTTTTAATACTTGACTTACGTTTATTCGCTTTTTCCAAACTCAAAAAATATGTATTACCCTTTTCCCCTTCTCATACCATTTTGTTCTGGATCTAATGATTGCGCCTTCAGTAATGTAATCATACTCTCTCTCTAAATCGGCTTTTGCACACTCAAGAAGCTTATAATTCATATCGCAGGGATAGTTTGAACAAAGAACATCAAAGAAATTAATTGACTTCTCTAAATTCTGCAACTTCTGTTTCCGTTCTTTGGCGCGCTTTTTACTATAATCAATTGTAAACGCTCTAATTTTGAATTTTATATAATCCCAAAGGACACCATCATTTAATGAATTAGTATCCTGGACCCAAGCATCAATGTTTTCCAGGAGCTCAGTTCTAAAGACACTGTCATGGGCCAAACTGGCATTAAATTTCCAGTAACCTGGGCCACGCTTAAAGTTACAAAAGTTCCAACCAAGAAAACTGCCGAGTGATCAGATGCTACTCCAGGGATGATCTGAATCTTGCTCACATGTTGTTGAAGATCATTTGAAATTATAAAAAGTCTAATCTACTTTGCATAACGTTGGGCCGACGTCTTCTCCATGTAAAGCCACGTTTGACTCCATGACGAATGCGCCAAATATCAGACAGATTGAAAATATCTGAAACTCTATCCAAAATAATGGTAGATTTCTCCCAGGGTTTGGGATTTCCCCCTGACCTATCGAGCTCCACATTGTGAGCGAAGTTCAAATCACCACCTAGAATTACGAATGTATCTGGGTCTACAAATGTTTTATCAAGCAAACAATAAATTTCTTCTAAAAAGGATGTGTGCTCCTTTTCAATATTAGGTGCATAAACGTTTAATAGAATATAGGGAGCGCTGTCAAATTCAGCTTCAATGAGGACAAATCTACCGTTAGGATCAAGAACTGTATTATTGATAGTAACATTAGAATGGTTGATGATTGTTAAAACACCTCTGCTGTTATTAGTGCCATGTGAATACCAACATCTGCCTTTAAACTGAGATGACCAAAACTTGACATCATCTTTTACACTGTGAGTTTCTTGCAAAAAAGTAAAAGTAGGGTTTTTACTATTTATCCAAGAGGCAACTGTTTTCCTCTTTTTAAAGTTTCGAAGACCTCTGGCGTTAAATGTCAATGCTGAAAAGTCCATTTGAAAAACACAACTACGTAAAATATTTCATGCCAGTTACCAGAAACGTTGAAAACAAAAATTGAAACACGCTGTTGTTCCCCAATTTTGCAGAAAGAAAACATACAACCATACAAAACATACAACGAGACCAACAATCGATGGAAGGACTGCAAATCACGGAACAAAAAAAAAAAAACAAATCCAAAAACATCAAACCCTTACTGTGTCGGAGGTGAATATTAATAATAATGATTAAAACAAATGCCTACAATGTTACCATTAACCTCATCGAATACATAATTAACGAAAGATAATCAAGTACTATCAATTCATAATGCAGGAATGTCTTTCACTCTCATTTCTTTTTTGTCACCATTTTCATACTTGACAACTAACGTTGCTGGCACTTTCCATGCTATGTAACAACTCTTCGTCGAAGCTTCTTTCTTTATCTTACTAGCATACTGCAGCAATGTCTTTCTTTCGGCATGTACTTTCTTACTGACATCGTCCGTCACGTAAATCTGATTTCCTTCAAATTTGTTTCCTTTCAAGCATCCTGGCGCTGCGTATAGAATTTTCCTTGCATCATCGGCATTGACAAAAGCCACCTTGATAGTTCTGGGTTTACCATCTGTTGTAGGGAGAGCCGGAATTCTATGTGCACGCTGAATGGCCAGGTGTTCGGGCAGCCCTCGTACTTTCATGTGGTTGGAGACAAAATTACGAATAAAACTCGCACAATTTTCTCCTATTTTCTCTGGGAAATTTCTAAAGTTCAAGTTTATCCTACGGTCTCGATTTTCCAAATCATCTTCTTTCTTTTCCATTTGCTCCATTCTCTTTTCCACTTCATCCATTTTCACTTTCAATTCATGAACAAGTGTTTCGGAATTTTTCAAGTGTTGTTGATTTTTTTCCGTTTCCTCAATACGTTCATATGCATGGTCCAATGACTTTTCACTTCCGAAACTTTACTTTCAATCTCCAATACTTTCTTTCTTACCGGTTCCACCTTCGAAGTTTCTTCTTTATCTGGAAAAGCAACTTCAAATGACTTCATTCCGTTCCTCAGGTGACAGCTGTAGTGCTCTGGTAAGGTCGCCATCTTGAATTATCTGACTCTGGATCTGCACTCTTTCTCTACTTCTTGTTAGCATCTCGTCAACCCTTCTTTCTTTAACTTCTGCCGCTTTCTTCCCCTGGGACACTTTTGCCAAGCCGGTAGAAGTCATTTGGACGAAAAAATTGCTTTAGAACATATACAAAACACCCACCGACACAGGAGCCAACTACTCAGAACAACGCACCAACTCGCGCATGCTCAGTCCTTATATAAATATTATTATTATTATTATTAACAAAACTGCAATCATTTCACATGTTCCTGCAGCAGTACGGCCACCACGACAACACGTAATCGAGATGCCCCTTGAAATCCTGCGCCATCCTCAAACTCAGACAAATAGCACACTTCTATATATACATTTACCTGTAATGTAAGCGTTACAAGATTACTATTTCCACGTTCCCTCGACAGAGGGCTGCTGTATTTTGCTATAAAGCAAACAGTCTAAACCCTTGACTATTAACCCATGTGTAAAATCAATATTACTACCCCAGTTCTGTTCTGACTCTCTAACTTTGTGACATATTTAAAAGTACAAAATTCAGTATACCATGTACTGAACTTTGTTGGTTTTAGAATGTCTTCTGTCAACTTTGCTTCTGAGAGCATTGGCCAAAGCAGTTTAGTGAACCTTCAATTGTCACTAGTATGTTTTGATACAAATTTATAAACTTTGTTGTTTGTATTTAATTTACAACACAGAAAGTCCGCAGTGGCATTCTGACTTTTTCTTGAAGTTGTCTGTGCTTTGTGTTACCGAATCGTCTTCCGGCCTTTCATACGCTATCTCGTTAAGACTGGATGCCTGCTTTGATATAACACTATCCTCGATTTAATTACATCCCTGCTGTGTTGGCCTGATATAATCTGCTGCTGACATCAATAAAAACAACATTCAACCCATAGAGTGTGGCTCGAAGGTCGATTTTCAGTTTAGTTCCAATCGTGTTCTTTGTTTTACATCCCACGTCATTTTAAACTCAAATTAAATCTTCTTCAAATTGTGAAAACCTGTGTCGACATCGTAATATTTAAAATATTTGCTTTAAAACAAAGTGCTCCATAAACCCCCATAGAAGTGAAATGGTCCAATAGCGGAATAATATCGAGAAGTGATACGGTTGTCATCACTCCTTAGCAACCAACTGTTTATAAGTACAGCCAGGAGCAAGCAAGGTCGATTTGCCGGTGGCAACACTCTCAGAGAGCACGGGCATCCATGCTCATTCCACAAAATTTCAAGATACCCCTAATCTGGGATTTTTCAACAAAAAGGACCCCCTTATTTTGAGACATATTGGAGAAAGTACGACCAAAAATACCCCCCTTTTTACCAGGAGCGGGATATAGAGTCAGGTCAATGCTGATCGAATTATGAGATTGATTTCACATTTTTTAACACATCAGAGTCTGAAAGAAACTGTTAACTTTGGAAAAGGGGTGTCAAACTCTTAAAATTCATTAGATTTCGAATCACAGTTTTAAACCAGATCAAAGCATAGGAAACGCACAATGAAACTTTTTGTGAAGTTTGAGTGTTTGAAGTGACACCACCGGGAACGATTTTAGTTGATTTCGTCGCTAATTTCGGGGCGTCCGTAGAAAAACAGTCATAATCAAAGCATGCATGTATGATTAAGGGGTTATTACACGAAGTTTGGGCGATACCACGTCGTATTCGAGTGATGTGTACTTATTTATTGCGAGTATATTTCATGACTCTTTCAACACAGTACTGTAATTGCTCGATGATGAGGTACTCTTTAGTGTTTTTACTTTACTATGGCTATATTAAATTTACTACTGCATCGCTGTAAGGCAAACGTACACGGAGTTTGATGTAACGAATTTCCCACTAAGTGAAAAATATCTGCGGTCTAAAATTACTGAAAGCATGTTTTTTCTAAAAAAGAAAGTATACAAAATAATTTTACACGTTTATTACGGGTTGAAGTTTTGAAATTTTGAAAAGAAAATCAGATAACCACCATGAACGTTTTAATTTTAACATCGGCGTGCAAGAGGCGTTCTACTCCTTAACACTTGGTGTCCAAGTTTGGTGCCTCTTCTTATCCCTTCATGCATCAAAACGGAAGTTGCGACATTTTCCTTGTAAACGCACGCTGAAGTTGTGATCGTGTGGAAGCAAGACCAGAAAGGGTAAGTTTTCTCTCCAAAATAGTAAAAGGTGTTGAATTTTTGAAGCATCTGTATTATTATCCTTTGAAATTATTTGTGTAGTACTTTGGAATAGCTAAAATGCGTGAAGAAACCTTTTTTTCTTTCAGTGGCTTGTATACCATACACTAGCGGTCAATACGCAGCGGTGTTTTGGGCCATGGCGTATCGATCGCACTCGGGTCAAGGGTCATCACCGCAAAACTGTGGCGATGACCATTGACCCAAGCGCGATCGATATGCAACACATCGCTGCAACACATGTCTTTTAGTAATCACAATCGCATGCAAAAACATTAGTTAAACATCGCAGAGTGTACACTCTATTGTTTCAGAATATGAGAGTTGGCCTTTCTTTTACTTTTTATCAGTTGATGACAAGAAGAAGCCAATATTTTGTAACAGTATCGAAAAGAGGCACTGTATACCAAAGTCACCCCTTTTCCTTAACCTAATAAGGCCACCTTGTCTTTCATTTAAAGTATCATGTCGCCATATATTACCTATTGTTCCGTTGCATTATTTCCAGGATGTGAAAAGTTTGATTTACCTGATAATCGAAGAGTTACTACAGAAACTGATGGTACAGAAATTGAAGAAGATGAGTGTACAGGTAGCTGTCTGGAAACAAGCTTGAAAACCTCAGTTCATCTCTAATGTAGATTTAAACTTCCGAGGGTCAGTAACTTAATTTGATAAGTTTCTGTATTTTTGTTCTCAATTAATCTAAGCTTTGGTAGAACGCTATGATCAACTAAATGTTACTGGAGAATAAGTTTTCAAATACGTGTAGTCTCCCTTATCAGATGCAATGGTGGAATGAAGAATTAGAGCAGAAAGCGTCAGAAAATTCAGAGTGAAAAATGTACACTCTGAATTTCTGAATTTTCTGAAATTTTCACTCTGAATTTTCTGTCGCTTTCTGCTTTAATTCTTCATTGCACCCTTGCATCTAAGTCGCTTGTTGTATTGCTATATTGGTGTTCGAATGGCTAACATTTAGGTTGTTGCCATTGGTTTTAGACTGCAGTTTCCTTTTACAAGTGAATTTTAGTAAGGACTGAAATTTCCAGGTTCAACAGCAAATGCTTATTGACATACAGAACAAAACTTATGAAACGAAGTCAAAATTAGTTAATGTGTTTTTAATTTCTGAGAAGTAGAGTTTTGAAATGTCACTGATTTATTTCAGAGTTTATTTAAAGGTATTACAAACAAACAAATCTTTTCGTTCATGAAAGACTTTGTTGGACAAGGAAATGGGATTCACACCTTCAAGGACCCCTTTACACACTTTCTGCATGTTGTGTCTTAATGTCACACTTTGTGACAACTTGACATGTTGTATTTACTTTAGTGTGGACAATTATGTACCATGTGCATCAGAGAAGCCTTGAGTAACCTTTTTCCAAGTTTGCAATTGTCTATACAAGAGGAAATGTCTTAAACTATCTTACAAAAACAGAGTAAACATTCATACGAATAAGTGTTTTTAACACAATAAGTAAGCCAAATTTTGAGCTTTTTCAAAACAGATATTTTTGTACGTTTTTACAAGTATGAACATATAACGTAATCCACAATTTTGAAGTTAAACCTGTTTTGTCATTACTTTGTTCATATATTTTGAAAACGATAAACAGTGTTTATAAAGATTTTCTTTTGTTTATGTTTTGATGGGAAGGTGTTTACACCGTTGGTGTTTTCCTCTGACAAACTTTACAAAGTGGCCATGTTTATTTTCCCATTTTACACTAAATAATTGTATTTTACTCAACTAATTTTTGTGTATTTTTAGAATAAAACAATTTTACTGAATATTAGTGGTCCGTTATGTTATTTCCAGGTTTGAACACCCCCTGAACGCCAAAAGTTAATGTGTTCAACAAGTGCATATCAATACTGACCATATCACAAAGGCTTGCCTGTTGGTGTCAACCTTGTAATCCATCGTATACTATCTGTCATCCACTTTTTGTGATGGGCCGTATGCCGTCATCTCTGCTAATGTTATATATATACTTCTAATTACCGGATGATTCACATTTTTTGTGATATGATACCTTTTTCCAAATTCTGTAGACTAGAAAAAGGGTATACCTACGAAAACTTCGAAAATCCTATTACTCAATTAGTGCTTAGAATATTTTCTTGTAACATAAGTCTAATTGTTCAGAAACTTCGTTCTTGTCCTTTTGTTTTGGACCTCATTGACTATGATGATTACACATTCACACATTCAAACACATTAAGAATGCACATTCAAAAATACATAAAAGGCATTTCATGGCTGTTACGACTCATTATGGTCGACGTACGCCAAAGGATCGAGTTTGAAGAATATCGGACCTGCCGTGGCGTAAAATTTTCCTTTTTGTGCTAGGTTTCAAGTCGTCCGAATGCCACTTGTTTTTGAGAGATATCAAAGCTTTCAAATCACTGATTTGGAGCATGCAAGGAGGATAACTAGACACAAATTACAGGGGGGTGGGCCGGTGTTTTTGGGGGTGGGTCGCCATTTTTCGCGCAAGCATTTTTGAAGGGTCATAAAATTTTGTGCAAGCCTATGGGGGAGGGTCACCTTTTTTATGCATCAAAGCTGAAATTGCATGTGCACGTATTAAAGAATATGGAATACTGAAAAAAGAAAAAAATACCTCCTGGCACTTTCATTTTCTGTCATTTCCATTTTTCGGCGCGCCCTTCGGGCGCAAGTTTAAGGGTATAATAAACAATGTATTAATGGTCCAAGCAGCCACATTGATTTAAGTTGTCATGATTTCTACTTATCCAACTCCTCTATTGTACATATAAACTGTCCCGTGTAATGACGCTTTCATTAACAATTTGGAAGATCACTTATTTGATATTATTCTACCATTGACAATACACAGGGTATAGGTCGGTGTCAAATGTTCATGAAGCTGTATGTACATTTTTTAATTTTTTGAGGACATTGACAGAATACAAACTATTCAGATTAGTGCAAAATGTCATCAATAACAACTGAAAGCTTCAGGTCGAACAACTTTTGAAAAACAATTTAGGATCAGATAACCTATGAGTTATTTGTAGTTTCCTCATAGCCTACTATGTATAGTAAATCAACATTTCGGTGAAATTCCAAAATCAAATTTCTTGCACAACCATGGACTTGAAACCACTCTAGTCTAATCATGAACATTCATTAATACTAATAATAAGGTGTACATAAATGCACAGATTTACCTAGTTTTGTATTGGAAAAAAATATTCATAATTTCATCATAGGCTGCCATGCATAGTGAATGGACATTTCAGTGAAATTCCAAAACCAAATTTCTTGCACAACCATTGACTTGAAACCACTCTAGTCTAATCATGAACATTAATACTTATAATTAGGTGTACATAAATGCACAGATTTACCTAGTTTTGTATTGGAAAAAAATATTCATAGTTTCATCATAGGCTGCCATGCATAGTGAATGGACATTTCAGTGAAATTCCTAAATCAAATTTCTTGCACAACCATTCACTTGAAACCACTGTAGTCTAATCATGAACATTAATACTTATAATTAGGTGTACATAAATGCACAGATTTACCTAGTTTTGTATTGGAAAAAAAATATTCATGGTTTCATCATAGGCTGCCATGCATAGTGAATGGTCATTTCAATGAAATTCTAAAATCAAATTTCTTGCACAACCATTGACTTGAAACCACTGCAGTCTAGTCATGAACATTAATACTAATAATTAGGTGTACATAAATGCACAGATTTACCTAGTTTTGTATTTAAAAAAAATATTCATAGTTTCATCATAGGCTGCCATGCATAGTGAATTGACATTGTCGATGAAATCTAAAAATTACATTTTTTGTACATCCATGTACTTTTTACCTGCCACTTCAAGCAAAGTACATTTACATGAATTATTACACGCATATGATTTGATATTTTTTGGACAAAGCGTTATATCGGCCGCATTTTGCCCTTCTTTTTGGGAGGGGACTTCAAAAGTAAAGCAAGTCAGAAGGAGGTCTTGAAGGCATTGCGGGTTTGTTTGGGGAGTATTGAGTAACAGGGAAGGGTCACTTATTTTTATGCATGGATAAGGGGGAGGGTCACTAATTTTTGTGCATGAACTTTTGAAGGGTCACTATCTTTGATGCAGCGGTGTTTCGAAAAACACCAGCCCACCCCCCCCCCTGTAATTTATGTCCAGTCCCTTATTCATGCGTGTAGAAAAGCCAAATGATGGATGTTTAGCCATCAGGTGGAAATATGTGAGACCTTTGGTTGCAAGTGTATATATAAAGGAACATGAGGGCAACTCCACACATCGGCTCTACCAAGATTGTTTAGTATTACGATATGGTGAATAAAAGGATCATTGCCTTTATTTTGTGTCGAATACATGGCGAGACACCGGTGAATAGATAGTGCTTTGACCCTAGTCATGTGATCTGGGTCCCCGGTAAACCGGTTTGTTGATTGAGTGATTCGTCTTAATGGTGTTTCGGAACCAAAAATGAGGTTCCTTCATCAGTTGCTCTCTTGTCTAGTATCCCCTCCGCTTGGTTGTGTAATGAAGTCATCTTCGTCCTCGAAGAGGAGAAGCCAGATTCGTTATTGAGAGAGTAAGCCACTATTGACTGACTCTATAGTGAGCGATCCGGTGTGTGGTGTCATATTATAATTAACATGACCCAGCATCGACCGGAGTTTCCGGAAGCTTATAAGGATTTTTGTTTTAGGGCATATTTTGAGCGTTGCTAGTGCTCGTTATGTTAACAGTAAATGTTGTACTAATCTGTCAACGATTAGTTTGTTTTAGGCATTTAAATCGATTATCCGAACTTTTAGTTTAGTGTCAATTTTTCGTGGACTTTGTAATAGATTTCGGGTCGATATTGGTGCCTGCTTTCCGGTGTTTGAAAAGCATATTGTGAAAAGCCAAATGATGAAATAAATAAATCTTGTTTCTCTGTGTTTAGCCATTCCCAGGTTTCATGGTTTCGTTAACAATATTTGCTGTAAACGGCCTTCGAAATCGGTTTGGCCTGAGGAGAGTATTGGTTTATTTAATTCATGCCGCCAACTTTGATTACTTATATGGCAGCTCTCTCAGATTTTGATTTTCTTTGCCAGATGATGTTTCCTGTATTGCTCAGCAATCTTTTCAGTTTGGTTGGTTGTAGTACCAATTCGATGACAGATTGCATCTTGGTTTTATACGATAAACACATTTAAAACACGCTATGCAAATCATGTCCAATCTTTCCGAAGTAAGGCATACGCCAACAGCACAGAATTGTCAAAATATGTCTGTCACTTGAAATCTCAGGACAAACCATTTAATATATCATGGTCAATCCTATCAAAAGCAAGCAGTTACTCAAATGTGTCAAAGAAATGCAACCTTTGCCTTACAGAGAAGCTATTCATAATGAATGCAGATAAATCCAGCCTTTTAAACATTGCAAGCGTTCCGAGTTGGTCTCCAAGTGCCTACACGAAAACAAATTTTACTTGTCAAATTTCAATTCAACTCACAACATCAAATGGTTTGACCCAACCTGATACTTAAATGTAAGCACCTAAAGCAAATTTCACACAATAAAATCTACCTATCTGACGATCGCGTGTATGCTTATATATATATATATATATATATATATATTATATATATATATATATATATATATATATCCTGTAAAGTTCAGAAATCTTCACGTGTTAAAACAGTGCTCAATACCCGTTTGACAGAGAAATCACGCTAAAATTGACGACAAGTTGAAGTGAGAACGTTACTCAGAGTTTCACGCTACATGTGTCCTCTGTCCTCAACTGATCTTATCTTCGAATATTTCCAAGGCTTTCGTTCTACTATACCGCACATGGTTCCGCTTCCATCACGTTTGTTGTCTTAGCAAGCTCGATGAGAAGGATCTTAATTATAATAGCGCATTACATTAAAAAAATCATCATTAAAAATAATCTCAATGCGCTTTATATTTAAAATTAACAAATAGGAGGATGAAACATAAAATTATTTTACAACTATCAGTTAAAAAGCAAAGGAAAAAAGCAACATTTTATAAAAACTCATCATGAAAAATACGAAAATTACGAATAAAATGACGTTAATGTTTGAACCGCTCGAATATGTAATGGCAGAGAATTCCATAAGCGAGGTGCTCAAATTGAGAAAGCCCTATCACCGTAATATACTGTGTTTCCAATACGCTATATTCGAGATAGCTGAAAACGAAAGATTATGAAGCCACTCTGCCGCACGATGGCGCTCTTTGTTGACCTCAGGTAGGGCCAGAAATCAGCTGCTTCAAGTATGGCCGCTGTCGTCTGATCGAGAAAGCTGTTGTTCGCGGTCTACAATTCTCCACTGTGAATTTTTTTCCTTGGCGATCGTATTTTTAGTTGAGAACTGTAAACAAACATGCCGAATTTCTTTTGTAATGCGCCGGGGTGTAATTCTGCAACTGAACTGTAAAGTTGAAGAAACTGCATAAGTATCCATGGATGAGAGGCGTTACATTTCACTCATTCCCATCGGCAAGCAAATGTAGGCGTCTCCGGTTACAGTGGATTCGAATGCTACGCAGGGAGTCCGACTGGCAGCCAAATAAATTTTCCCGTGTCTGCTGTCGACATTTTGAAGGTAGTAGAGGTCCAACAGATGACCATCCAGTTCCAACGTTATTTGAATATAACAACTGGGGTAAGCCAGCATCACAGAGACCAACACTGAAGTGTAGGAAACGCCTTGAGTTCAACGATGTGGAAAACAAACCTGCCTTACTAAAAGTACCGGATGATAAGACGTATGAAGTGTATACTTCTGAAAGTGTGTTGGAGTCGGAGCTGTATGATGGGGTTAGCGGAGAAGTTGAAATTACAGAAAAGAGCAGTCAAGTTGATTTCCACGGTAAGATAGAATTTTTTTTGTGTATTTTAAAGTATGTAATATGCATCCTGACAAAATCTTGAAAGCTTGCCTATTTATTGGCTCCCACCTTGTTGTTTCTGATTTTTATTCATGATGAAATAATCATAATGTTGCTAGACTTGGTATGATTACCAGCGTATTTAATTTTTAGAAAAAAATACTTGTTATAGGGTTGAATCCATGGTGTAAATATGGGATCTATGGCAATGTTGTCAAAATGTCTGATATTGGATATTGGACCATAAGATGTTGATATTATGCTTGAATTTTATTTTAAAGTTAATTCTGTGCAAAAAAGATACAGTGTTTGGGTCAGAATTTTCACCTAAATTCAGTTTTAAAAGTGGACTCAGAAAAATAAACATTTGGCAACTGCACAGTACATATTTTGTTACTCTGTAAATGCACATCAGTTCATGTCATATAACAACCACCCAGAATTCTGACTCCCATAAAACTACTCTTCATGATTCCTTGATTTTATCAAACCACAAGCTTTTTTTTCTTCTGTAATTTTACAGTAAATCTAGGTTTTCCCAAGTATTAAATTGTTTGGTATATTAATTGCTGTGCATATTCGATGTGAATTTGAATATTATAGGAGACAAAAAACTGAATTACATGAGAGTTTTGTAAGCCTTGAAGCAATGAGTGACGGGTATGACTGGTCACTGCCAAGATAAAATTTTACTTTCACTAGCTGATTTGTCACAGTGCAGTGTTTCATCTAGGATGCTACACCAGGGGGGGACTGGTCCCCCTCTGCAGGAATTTTTGAGGGGGATTTTAAAATTTGGGGGGGGGGATTTAACTAAAACATATAACCACGGCTTTACAGGTAACTTTTAATGTTGCAATGATGTCACTTGTGATACACATACTACAAACCATAAATCACTTGCTTACACAATCCAAGCTGCCGGCTGCAAACACCATCCTATATATTAAAGATGTTTTCAAAAGTCAACAAATTTGAGTATCTCTGTTGTGAATGTATGTAGAGCTTAGAAGAGTGGCGGATGGCTCATTAATATTCGTAAGCATTAATATTCCTGGAAAACGTAGCGTAATTTGTATGCTACAATATTCTGTATGTTTGTTAACAGCTAGCCATTTCCACTGTACATGAACCTTCAAGGACTTTTGCATTTTTAACTGAACTGTGTGTACTTACACAAAGCAAGAAAATCTTTAGTAGTTATAAAGGAATGCTTTCCTATCTTCTGAAAAAATAACATATATTTGTTTGTCACGTTTTTACTGTGCTTATATCATCCCTAACCACAGCAGAGTTTGGATCAAGATTGCCCTATACAAACCTGTTCGCTGTATTTTTCTAGTGACCTAGCTGGTCTTGTAGTCTTGTGCGCAGACTCAGTAAAGTTAAAACGAACAACTTAGGAGTCTCTGTCTGCTGTGTTACTGGGTGTTTTGAATGTGGAGTTTCTCGACGTCATATTCGCTCCAATTGCTTTTTGTCAGTCATTTTACAGTGGGAAAATAACAAACAGAAATGTTGGTTGTCATCAACAGTTAACTTTAGGGTTTATTTGCCCGAAAAATAAGTCAATGTTTGTTCACTGAATTCAAAAACTGGGCCCATTGACACTACAGCTTGCTTGTGACTCTCATTGCATGCTTGCTGCAGTACAGTAGCTCGAGGTTTTGCCTGGGTATTTGGGTCGGACGGCAAAACCAGAGCTACAGATCCAACCATCCAGAGAGAGTGCAGGTGCCGAACGTCTGGACGTTCGGCGCGCCTTGCAAAGTTATTCGGCGAATCCGGCGTTCTTCTCCTTACCGGTTTACCTTCTAATACTATTTTGCACCTACCCGCTCAAGGATGTCTCGCTATTTATCCAAAGCACTACCGTTCGGCAGGTTTTTGTGTGCCGATCGCGGGTTACTCAATGAATGGGACGCCATGTTTGAAAGGGATGACGTCACAGTCTCGCACATCCACGTTCCTATCCTATTAGCATAACAATGCACACATTACGTTGTACGTGTACGCTGCAGCGCTGCGCTGGTTCTTTCAGTTTTCATAACTACTGACCGGCCGAACTCCGAAATGAAGACGATTGATATTATATGATAATTTTTTATGAACAAAATTACAGAGAAATGTTATAATGTGTAAATACGTACGTGCATGTTATTCATGAAAGTGATTGTAAATGATTATTTGATCACGCTATTAAAGCCACAATACAAACGACAGCATCGACGAAACAGCAAAAGCAGACGGAAAACGAAAAGCAAACAAGGTTTTCATAAAAGTGAGGGAAGCTGCCAAGAACAAGGTAAGCTACTTTTCAAAGGCAAAAAAATAAAGTCATCTGTTGTTTCCTAAGTGGTGTTGTGTGTGATATTTCTTATCGATGTCCGAGGAGACAAGAACGAAACCCTCCGACAACCTTTGTGTGCGATCAAGAAATCGAAATTGTCTCTGAGTGTACCCACCTTTGGTTGAATACTTTCTAAAAAATTTAAATGGGATTTAAACACTGATGCTATCTTGAAGGAAGGGCGACAGCGAGTTATTTTTAAGGAAACTGCTTTCCTTCATGTTTGATAGATAAATCTTATCCATTACAGTGAAAGCGTTGTTTCATTCTCGCTCATCTGGTGGCTTCATCTGACAATCAAAGACATATTAACTTCACAGAATTTTATCACTTACCTTAAAATTAGAATATCAAGAGAAGTCTGTCACTTTATGATCAGCTAGTACTTAGGAAAAGCCCGATCAATTGTTAACTGTAGTAATAATATTCTGTCATATTCATCATATTCTGTTCGGAGCGACCCTCCGGTCGGCGTTTTACACTCGGGAACCTGCTTGCAGGTTAAACCGGCGCAAGAATTTATTCATTTCCTCCATTACTTTGCGGCTTTTAAATGATTTGTAAACTGTTTCATGTGTATGTTTTTGGTCACCGCTCTGTATCTATGTACTTTTTGTATATTTAATATTTTGATGTATTGTGTTTTATTCGCACTTTTTTATTGCCCATGTTTAGGATGAATAAAGCTGTACTGAGTTGAATTGAACTGAATAAAACCAAAACCCGACGGCCTTTTTCCAAGGCCACCACGTCATATTAAAAGCGAACTACCGTTGAATAAACCCATTGTCCATCACCGCACACAAGACGACGTAAAGACCAACACAAACAGAAAATTTCAACAGAGGAAAAAAACTGAAGTTTCTCAAACGAAGAATGAAAGAAAACCTAAACAACGTATTAAACGACACGGAACACGTAAAAGCTAATGGAAGATTAAACAAAAACAAGAAAAACCAAAAATCCTTCAATATAGGAAGAGGCATAGCAATTATGAATACGAAAGATTACATTCTAAGAAAATAATAGACCGCTGAAAATTCAAACTACACATGTATTAATGTAAACCACCGTCCCTCCATTGAGGGACGGTGTGTAAACCAACGCAGCGCGACTTAAGTACACGATGGATATGGGGACAAAATTATGAGGAGGTAACTTACAGTTTCCCCGATCCCGTAACGAAAATAATACGTTCATACTCTTGTATACAAATAACGGAATGATCGGACACTCTATTATCAAAACGTTCCCAAGTTACTTGTTGTTCCAGTCAAGCATATCAAATCCTGGTATTTTTTTCTATATTTTTTTTTAATTCAACGGACAATACAGTATAAACAAATCTGTGAATGGAACGTGGGCTCACCAGCAGCCTCAACAGAAATAGCTGGCATAAGATTCCGTGAAACGGAGAAAATTATGTTAAATCTCCACTCCGGTCAAATATTCCGATGGAAACGTTTCAGACACGACATTTCCATGGTTTACGCTGGAAAGGGCCATGTACCTTACTTCAAATTCACATTTGAACATTCTATCGACAAAATCTCGTACCTTGACTCAGTGGTCGGAGATATGACCGAGAAAGAAGGCCCGACATTAATTTTCGGTGTATTTTTAATGAATTTTGCTTCAGTGTATTTCATTTGTCTAACTTCGTTTTATTGATACGCGGAGTTTATTTCCCGAAAATTAAGTCCTCGCGTAACTTTCCATTGCACAAAATTAAATGCTTGTCCGCATTTTCCGCAAAAACTGCAACAGCGACCAGGCGAGCATGCATCAATAAAAATTGTTATAATTTCAGGCAGCAGTGTGCGATATCGCGTGTGCAGCTATATTTAGTAACAATGAAGTTACATTTATTTCCTTTCTATTATGTACATAAAAGCAACTATGTAAGAGATGCACTACCGAGCCGTCCGGTATTTATTTCGTTTAATTTTTACTTGAGTTTTGTTTAATTTTTATTTTATTTGTTTAGCTTCGTTTTAATTATACACGTACAAAGATTTTTAATTCCCGAACATGAAGTCAATCTGGCGTAACTTTTTTACATAGCGCAGCAAATATCCGATGGCGTTTTGTTGATATCGCTACAATAATGCTAATAGGATAGGAACGTGGATCTTCATTTCGGAGTTCGGCCGGTCAGTAGTTATGAAAACTGAAAGAACCAGCGCAGCGCTGCAGCGTACACGTACAACGTGTGCATTGTTATGCTAATAGGATAGGAACGTGGATGTGCGAGACTGTGACGTCATCCCTTTCAAACATGGCGTCCCATTCAGTGAGTAACCCGCGATCGGCACACAAAAACCTGCCGAACGGCAGTACTTTGGATAAATAGCGAGACATCCTTGAGCGGGTAGGTGCAAAATAGTATTAGAAGGTAAACCGGTAAGGAGAAGAACGCCGGATTCGCCGAATAACTTTGCAAGGCGCGCCGAACGTCCAGACGTTCGGCACCTGCACTCTCTCTGGATGGTTGGATCTGTAGCTCTGGTTTTGCCGTCCGACCCAAATACCCAGGCAAAACCTCGAGCTACTGTACTGCAGCAAATTGCATGCAATCCCGTAACGTCACAGTGCCAATGCCATTCACTGAACTGAAAACGTTTCTGTAACAGTACAGTCAAATTCCGAGTCAATTTTTGCTACCATAATTATTTTCATAGTGTTACGGGGGTGTTACGGACATTCATACTATGCACAAAAACTTCAGTTTGTCTCTTGTTCTCGATCGTACAGAGATAATGAGACAAGGGCAATGAACTTTTGTGAACGTAACTCTCAATATGGGCTGACATGCTTTCATTCATATGCAAAATCAGCTACGGAAAGTACAAAAAGTATCAAAATCGAACTAAAATTAGTTCCTTTCATGTAAATGTTCTTGCTACACTATACAATGCCTGTTGCCAAAGTATTAACAGGTGCCGATAATGGGTCAAAAGCATCGAAGTGTGACACCCATGATATTTGATATGCCATTCCAGCCAGCTCAGTGCAGTGCGCGATGGGTCGCCCCTTCTACGTACACTTGGCGGCGCGCAGCACACCAAAGAGGGGGAATCGCGCAATCGCGCAGCCTAGATGAAACACTGACAGTGTAAGGTAATTTCATGTATGTGAAATGATGATTTTATATATCTGAAACCTTTGCTGATAAAGATTATTTTACCATTTTTTTCACAGAGTATTCAGCAAAGATATCAACACCAGTACCTAAGGATCATCAGTATGTAGCCACTCAAGAAGATATGGATGTTGATTGTGAGGACCTGGTCAATGCTTCTGTACAGACTAATTTGACAATTCAGGACATTTGCAAACTTGAAACTGACAATCAGATATTGAATTCAAAACTTAATGATAAAGATACTTTGAGAAGGGAACTTCTGCTCGACAAAGCTCTGGAATCTGATAAATCTGTCAAATTATACACTGGTGTTCCAACTCTTTCATTATTGTATGCTTTGTTTAATTTGATAATTTCCTTTTCTCCAAAATTTAAATACTGGAGAGGTTCTTGTTCTGCTTCTGAAACAAAGTACCAAAGTAATAACAAACCTGGACCATCAAGAAAACTGAACAAGTTTTAAGAATATATTCTGACGCTTATGAAATTGAAATTAGGATTATTGTCGTGTGTTCTGGGAGATTTGTTTGGAGTTTCTCAGAGTCGTGTATCTCAAATTTTCACCACATGGATATCCATCTTAGCAAAAGTAATGATTCATCTTCTAAAATGGCCCTCACGTCAAAAAATTCAGAAATATATGCCCAAGTGTTTTCAATGTTTTCCTCACACCAGAGCAATTATTGATTGTACAGAAATATTTATTCAAAAACCAAGGACCCCTAAAGCTCAAGTTACAACCTACAGTTCATATAAGAATCATAACACATACAAACTTCTTGTTTCTATAACTCCAACTGGTGCATTTTCATTTGTGTCTCGTCTTTGGGGTGGTAATGTTTCAGATAGGTACATAACAAAAGAGAGTGGTTTTTTAGATCTTATTGAACCAGGGGATGAAATTATGGCTGACAGAGGATTTACTATTTAGAGATCTATTGACTGAGAAAAAAGCTACTTTAAAAATACCCCCATTTACCAGAAAATGCAAAACTGCTAAAGGGAAACGATTAAATTCATCTAAAATTTTAGAATCAAAGAGAATTGCATGTCTCAGAATAAGAGTGGAACAAGCTATTGGAAGATTGAAGGAGTTTCATCTAATTAATCAAGTAATGCCTTTAAAATTAAAAAAGGTTGCCAATCAGTGTGTTATTGTTGCAGCCACTCTCTGCAATTTCCAAGGTCCTCTTGGTGCCAAACCATCTCAGCATATTATGTGAGCTCTTCTACACTTCTACCTGCTTCACAAAAACAGATAGACTGACAGATCTTTACTGTTCTTTGTAAAGGATTTTGAGTACTGCTACTACAATGATAATTGAATAGACATGCATATTTAAATGTTCAACTCGTGTTTTATTCTAACAGAAATGTAATACAAAATTTAAATTACCAGTATAAGTTAAAAGTGTATATGGTTGTAAATAATTTGTCATCAACTTTTATTGCTGAAATTTATTTTTTACAGATTGTATACCAAATAGATTAGTGATTATATGTATAAATTATAACTAAAATAATTTCAAGAATCATAAATTTTATCCTGTTCTGATGACAGTTAATTTTAATCGCCTGTATTTAAATTGTATATATACATTTTATACATATTAACTTAATACATTGCATTGGCAGGAATAAAAATTGACAGATATATACATGATAGCATCTCAGCTTTACTTTCTTTTTAACTATATTTTAAAGATGTACAAGCACTTTGAGTGCATGGAGTTTTGTCTTCCCATAGGATAAAATTGAAAATTGCTGGAAAACCAACTTCTACTATTGCCATTTTTATGAAACTTTGCACAAAGCTCATTCAAAAGAAATCAATTTCAGTTAACAAATAAAATTATATGGTCACCACACCTAATTTTCAGAAAAATGTCATGGAATGATTTCACCCATAGAAAACAATATTGGTTGAAAAGTGCTGACGCAGCAGATTTTTTGCATTATATCTAAAAAGGGAAGGTTACCCAGCAATCTTGTGTTCATCAATATAAAATCTATAAAAAACTGGTGCAAAATTCATCTTGGTTATTCACTTTCACTTACTGATAGGCGATGGCGTCCCTTTAAAAACCATTGGTTATAGGTAGAAGTGATGTAAGAGCCTAGAACTGCACTGACACTTTTAAGGCTTCCCCATAGTCTACCAGTTTTTCATAGATTTTTTATTGATGAACAGAAGATTGCTGGGTAACCTTCCCCCTTAAATTCACGGTCTTAGATCTCAGAGCTAAGCACAGTGTCTCTCATATTTAGTTACACATTTTTTATTATTCTTTCAAAGAACAATTCAAAAATCAACAATTACAAGAAATGACAATACTTTTAATTTTACATCTTGTACATCCTTTACAGAGTTCAACTTTTACCATGTGTTTTTATGTTGTGTCTGAAGAGTGGCAAATGTATATTCAACTCTAATTTACTCATTTTAATATTGGACAATTCATCTTTCAAGCAATTTTTGTATTATGAATGTATGATAGAAACTAGTAAGTCTGGCCTTCATTGATTTCCACATATCTTTATCTAAATGTATTCGATCAACACTGATACCTTTATTTGTGAACAGAACAAAATCACAGAATGGTAAGTGTGTGACCCCTAATTGACCCTGAATTTGAAAGTACCATTTGGAAGTTTTCTTATATTATGAATATCTGTTTTGCTACTGGTTCATTTTCTATACCAAATTTGATGGCTTCAGAAAATATAGAATTGGAGCCTTTTGAAAGAATTCTAGAAACTAGATAATTATTTTTGTGGTTTCCCTGATAATGAGAACAATCATAAAATAGACTGGCAGTCAGACGGCCTTGTCTGTAATCAAACCAATGTTGTGTCTCTCTCTGACCAACAGTAAATTCATTTACTGTTGAAATATGTGTTCCATCAACATTGTCCTTCAAATACTGGAAGAAATCTGGCTCACTTGATGTTTTGAAACCTGAAACAAATTCAAACATTGTTTTGGGTTTTTCACTTGAGTCATCATCATCAGACATGGTATCAAGAGTTTGAAGTAGAAGAGAATTGGTACCAGCACAAGCATTATACATGTAAGATCTGATTTCATCTGGTGTAAGTAAAGGATTGCTGATGGCAGGATTATAGGTATCAATGAGTGGTTCAGGTGGTAATGGCACTGTCCTGTTTGTCCTGATGTCAATGTCATCAATAAGCATAGGTGCTGACTCCCTCCTTGGTTTGTCCCAAGTACATACTCTATCAGTCCCTGCTTCTGTATGACGGTCTTTATGCCGGTCTGTGAAACTACTGAGACTGAACAGAAGGGCGACGCAATGTTTACACGAACCATCATCCCTGAAAAATTTAAAATAAAAAAAAAAAGGTATATTTTTGTAGTAAAATTTTCATTCAAATTAAAACATTTGGATGAAAAAAAATTCATACTGGGTCCAAACATGCCACCCACCTCTTTCCTAAAATATCATGGTTGTGGAGAAAATGTAAACAAAACATAATGGGTGACACTGAGATTTGACCTCTGATTGTCAATAAAGTAACAATGTAACGCTGCAACTGTGTGGTCAATTTGCATTGCATTAGCTGACTAATGTCTGGTGTCAAAGGTAATTTTTATCAAATGTGTTATACCTACCACACATCGCCCTCGTGCGTCAACAATAATTAAATTCTTTCGTTTTCAACTAACTCGAATATAGCGTATTGGCTGATATAATTCAGAATTCTGAATTGTTTGAAGTTTTTGACTTTCATTAGCAGACAGGCCAAAAGGAAAACTGTTACAATAATTCAAACGAGACGTGATGAAAACGTGAATACGTTTCTCAGTAGTGCTCTCATCTAAGGGAGGCTGACCTACTAATACATGTACTAGCAACATGAGCCGACACACTGCTGGCTGTATCCATGCTAACACCAAGATTACGAACTGTTTTCGAAGTATGTATGGTGACATCACCAATCCGTACATCACAGCGAGACACCGGGTCGACACCTTTGAATTTAGATGAGAAATGTACAATCTCTGTCCTCCCGCCATTGAGAACCAGCATATTTTTTTCTCATCAACCCTCGGATATCCTCCACACAAGACTCGACAACATCAATAGGATGCTGATCGCCCTCACAAGTGATATAAGATTGGGTGTCATCTGAGTACATCATACCATAGGGTATTCAGTAGTCATCAATGATAATGAAGAAATATGAAAACATATTATGGAAAATCTGAAAATTATCAAAGAAATATGAAAAATATGAACATCATTATTGTTGTTGTTATTATTATTTTCAGCATGTTCATCATCATCATCATCATCATTACGAAGCACCATTGGCAATGTTGAATTCCTACCAAAGTTCGCATGCCGAGCGAAAAGTTGGTATCTACGTATGTAGGAATTCAACATTGCAAATGGTGCTTAATAATGATGATGATGATGACGATGATGATGATGATGATGATAAAATAATAAAAGAACAACAATAATAATTTCATATTTTTCATATTTCTTTAATAATTTTCAGATTTTCCATAATATTTTTTCATATTTCTTTATTATCATTTATGACTACTGAATACCCTATGATCATACAATTCATCCCGTCCTTTAATGGTGCAATGTATAAACTGCAAAGAATTGGTCAAAGGACCGAACCCAGGGGACATCGCATTCCACGATCTGTGACTTTTCTTCCGACAGGACTGACTTGACACAATCAGACTGTGTACGCCCCCAACGTAAGAATTGAAACACATGCGATTCCAAACCGATGACGCAGTCTGTGTAACAGAATGTCATATATGGTCAGTCGTATGGAAGGCAGAAGAAAGGTCGAGTAAAATCAAAAATACATCTGAATTACTTTGAAAGATTCGAGAAATTCACCAGAAAGCAAAGGCTTGTTTACAATTACAAATACAATGTTTCCATCTGGTCACAACATTGCTTTACGAATGTGGTAGGAATTGGATCCGTTTCCATTCAATTCCTGGTTAAGGGGTAATTCTAAAGGCAGTATCTATTTTCATGGCGACATTTTGAGATGAGTTCTGATCGTTTATTCAAGAGGTTAAACTTGTTAGCATTGATAATACGCAGCTTATCTACCAGACACAGGTTACATCTCTTTGTTGCACCGGAGTATGCGGTGGCATGCCACAAAACAGACCAGCTAGATGTGTACTGTATATTCTTTAGGTTTCAGCTGTGTTTAGAAAGATTTGTATTGTTTTTTTTGTTGTTGTTGTTGTTTTTGTTTTGTTTTTGTTTTTTTTTTTGCTTCTCATTGATGAAAGAGTGTACAGGGTTAGAGAAGTGGGTTTTGAAAGCGTTTTCTGTGAGGCCAACGAATTTTTTACTGCTACCGTATTTCGTTGATATATTGATTGGTATTGTAAATGGTGTTCCTAGTTTGGCAATCACCTCTGGGTGGACATTTATCTTTGGCCTGACAATTGCAGTCTGCGTTATTGGACTTGGCGTAGTGTTCGGTGGAGACCCGTTTGTTGTGTGATTTAATTGCATATGCCATGTTCCCATACAGCTATAACTGTCCTTGATTGTATTCTTGTTGAAGATGTTGTGCAGTTTGGATTTGTTTTGAAAACGCTTCTCGATGAGAAGGAATGTTTTTCCAATGTTTGTCTCAACACTTTTAATGAAGGGTGGATTGAACCAGGTGATGTTACGTTGTCCCTTTCTTTCCCGGTCTTTAATTTATATTCTATTTATTTATTTATTATTTATTTATTTTAAAAGAAAGTACTGGTATTTCCAATAACATATATGTTGTATGTCATTTGATAAAATATCTTTCAGCTGCAACCATAAATCTCAGCAAATAATTTCGTTTTGTATTATTTATTGTACATGTAATTACATTAACTCCAGTCTTCTGTCACATATGTTGAAGAATACATACAAACTATGTAAAACTTTGTTGAACTCAAAACAAATTTACAGACTTTCTAAAAGTAAACTAACTGTACTCGATGAAAGGGCAAAAATGTGACCTACAACATCTTCTGTTTAACAATATTTATAAAGATTTTATATAACGGCAAATTTCGTGGGATGCTTTGTGACAGAAAACTCAAACTTTGAGCAATCATGAAAGCATTTTCTACAGAATATTTTGTTGATATCTGAAAAGCGAAGCTTTCCTTAAATCAACACCGCTAATTTTGTCACAACATACAAGTTTTAGTATCTCAATGTGAATATCTGTAAGAACCAGCAAAGTAAATTTCAAAAAAAGAACTACACAAGCTCTTTCTAGGAAGATATATGACTACCAATTAAAAATAAAGACAAACATTTATACGAAATTGCAGAGTTGTCGAGGTAATATTAGTGATGATTTATATATATTTAATAATCAAAAAGTGTCAGGATCTGTTTTAAATAGGGAAGGCCTGCATGATGTATCTCATGCAAGACACTAGTCTTGTCATTTCCAATTTAGTGATGTTCCAGTAATGAATATGATTTGTACCTTTTAAGATGCCTTGGGAAAGTTGACAATGCCTCCCATGTGTTTACAAATTCATAGACTAGTTTTAAAAAATTGAAAGCACACTTTTAAGCACACTGTTTTGAATTTAAATGATTTGGAAAATTATGCTTGATTGAGAAGAAAGATTCCGTTCACAGCAATACAGAAAAAATACCGTCAAGGACTGTGTGCTGACATTCGGTTTGAATTGGTAAATTCAAGAAATATTTAAACCAGAAAAATAAGAATGACAAAAGCAAATAAGGTCTGCAACTTAGGTACTGGAGGTCATCTTTAGGAACATTCATATCAACTTCTATAGCAATGGGACAAGCGGATGCTACATACATAAGCAAATGTCAACAAAAAATTAGCCAGAGAAGCTTGACAAAAAGAAAAGGTGGGAGAGTGGGGAAAAAATAAAGAGTGGGAAAAAATGTACAAGGGATCTGGTAAAAGGTAACGCTACCTCATCAATCTTCTATCCCCTACCCCCTCCTGAATATCAAATGTTCCACCCCTTATATAAGACCAGCTGTCATGGCATGAAATGTATTTACAACCTTGGGGATGTTTATAATTAATGCTATGAGTGCTATCATTCGAATGTCAACAGGACTTAAGTCAGTTAGAGATAGTGAAATGCCTTCCACTGTGGGGGGGGGGGGGATTACGACATCTGGAATTATCCTGGATCCTAATTTCTCATCAGTTCTTGCGTGTCTTACATGCAAAAGTTGCAAAAATTGGTCTGCAATGAAAAAATTTACCTCAGCTTTGTTTTCTGGATCAAATTTTACTACAAATTGATACTAAATGTGACAAAATTATGTCTACAGCCTTCAAAACTCTCTCACAACATATCCTGGGTTGGTGTAGGTCATTTAAGGTAACAAAAGAAATTACCTAAGATATAAAAATTTGGGGTTTCCCAACACTTTGAGCAGAAAATTTATCTCATAACATCCCTCATGACTTTTGTACCAAACTAAAAAGCTATCAGACAAGTAATTTTGAGAACAAGTTTTCTTGACCAAAAATGACAAAATTGTCTTAAAAATACAAATTTGTATATTTCAGGACAATTTCCACATATCTAACTATTGTCATCCCTGGACATCTGAACACCAAATATAAAAGCTGTACGTGTCTGTCCAGGGGTTTAAAAAGAATATATCTTTTAAGATTTTTGACCAAAAATGACAAAAATTGCCCCAAAACAGTAATATTTCCAATTTCGTTGTAATTTCAACAATAAGAAGGGTAACACCCTTGCAAACATCCAATCCAAATTTGAGAGCAATTGGGCTAGCAGTTTCAGAGAAAAAGAAATTTTACTTAAAATGAGAAAAGTAACCAAAAAATTCAGCAAAAATACAAAATTCAAGATATCTTCACGACATTAATTAAACTGATTTTGATCAACCTTAGAGACCTGTATACCAAATATCAAAGCTATCACATTAGTAATTTTTCAATAAAAAAAGTTTTAACCAAAAATTTGGAAAATTGCCCCAAAATTACAAATATTAAAATTTCAATTCAATTTGTATACACTTGACTGAGGTCATCCTGAGGAACATGTATACCAATTTTCAAAGCAATCAGATGAGTGGTTTCAGAGAAAAACATTTCTTGACTAAAAACTGAAAAAAATAACCCTAAAAATAGAAACATGAAAATTTCATCCCAAATTCTAAACACCTACTTTAGAATGCCTAAAGGAACCTGCACACCAAGTTTCAACCCAATCTGATCAACGCTTACAGAGTTTTAGCAATTTGCAGGGTTTTCCTTTTTTCCCCTCAATTGCATATTTTTGGCACTGACATGTTCATTTGAACAAATTCACATCTCCACCCCTAGGTGCACCTGTACACCAAATACTAAGACAGTAGGTGCTGCGGTTTAGCTGTTTTTGACATACATACATACATACATACATACATACATACATACATACACACACACACACACACACACACACACACACACACACACACACACACACACACACATACATACATACATACATACATACATACATACATACATACATACATACATACATACATACATACATACATACATACATACATACATACATACATACATACATACATACATACATACATACATACATACATACATACATACATACATACATACATACATACATACATACATACATACATACATACATACATACATACATACATACATACATACATACATACATACATACATGCAAATGGCATGCAAATAAACTGATTCAGCTTATACGATTACCTCACATTGGTATACCAAATGTGAGCTAAAAAGTAATGGAAAGCAGGGAGACTGGTTGCACCTGTTTCATGAAAAGAAAAGGATATCATTTTTTTCCAATGGAAATGACAAAAGAAAGTTACTTGCTGACTTTTTCGGAGAATAATCCCTTCGTTTTGACATAGCTTAATTCCCAAAGATACCTGCAGAATGTATGACTTTAATGGTAATCTAATGATTATTTTGAAATTTTACTGAAATATATCTAAACGAGCTTTTACTAAATATTATTCGAGAATTTTATATGCTTTCCGTTACTGCTTATATGAAGAGGGTGAAATATTATAAGAAAAGCAACCTTCCTTGGTACAAATCAAGCAGAATTGTGTGTAATATATTGTGCTGTTCGTGTGCATAGTTTGCTGATCAGCAATTTTGTTTATTTTGTGAAAAATAATTGCTTTGACTATACTGGACCAAAAGATGTTTCAAGGTAACCTTTGGAAAAACTAGCTGCCAGGATGATTAAAAACAACTGCTGCCATACCCATTTCCACCAGCTTCATCCCCCAGAAATCAAATGGTCCATCCCTTATTTTGAGCCTTTCTCGCCATGCGAGCGACGCCCGGACTCCGTCTATGGACGTCTTAGAAGTTAATTGTCGGCCTTTGTGTTTAATTGACCTTTGCTAGTTAGACTCATCTTGGTGTCGCAACCGTATCCCGGCTCAGCATTAAAATTTAAGCTGGACTTTATTCTTGGTCTCCGAATTCTCCACCCCATCACATTTCTCATTACATCACAAATGCATCACCTATTTATTCCATGAAAAAGAATACCAGCGCTTCCGTTAACGCGAAATCCTTCGTATTTCACGCATAATTACGCAAACTAGGTTGACATCTGCGTAATCCGATAGGCATTGAAAAATCAACCGTCTCCGTAACAAAGACATGATCACAGTCACGTATAGTTCCCTCCAATGTGTAGTTTATCCATGACTAAAAAGAAACCGTTTGCTGAAAAAAATGTTCATTATTTTGAAATATCTTGTCCTACATCTTGTAAATCACGTCGCGTAAATTGCTTCCTTCACATTGAAAATTCTTACGGAAGCTCTAGAATACATTTCAAAAACCTGTCGTCATCTGGCAAGGCACAAGTAAACGATCCGTAAGTTTCTTCTAGCCTTGCGAAGGTGTAGAAAGACGGCGTTGCCATAGCCGGACACTTTCGCCCAGCGATTTCTCATGGGTGCTAAGAAGGCGATTGGAACTAATTTGGGATAATTGGATTAACATATTTTCAAAGTTCTCAAAAGCGTTAGATGCCATATAGCTGAATGTTGTAATATTACAAATTAGGCCTACTCATGAAAACAAGTGTGTAATGTAAAAAGAAAATCAGATGAGCTTACATTTGCAGGTTAAAACGACATTCCTGCATCATCCAATTATCCCAAATATTAGTTCTAATCGCGTTTAAGTTAGTGCCTGTAGATACCATTTGCCAGCACATTTGCGTATTTTTCCTTTTATGGTTTCCAAGGGAAAAAAATCTTTCGCAGTAGTCAAAATGTACAGGCAGAATGCGTCCAAAAATTGTCCCCATCTTTGATTGCAATGTTTAACAATACTTAACATACATGTAGCCATCAACAAAATCCCAAGACAAAATCAGAGTTTCCGGGAAAATATGATCGGTTGAGGTCGTATAAGGTCACCGCAGTGTTAGTTTATTTCCAAATGACATTTTTTACATCTTGAGTGTATACATTCATCTCAGGAAATATAAACGCCGATTCTACCGTGGTTAATGTACCGAAGAAAATTCACGCGCCGTTCACAAATTCATAGGCGCACGGCGAATTTTAAAATCATTTGTCTGTATTTTTAATGTTGAAATATGCATTTTATTAATAACTGTGCAAATGGTGCGGACAACTTTTCAGACATCCAGTGAACAGCACCCATCAGTGCAGTGCACGGCTGTGGCCGCTCAGCTCTGCTGTTACTTATACACTCGGCGAATTTTAAAACCGTTTGTCTGTAATTGAATGATGAAACAGGCAATTTAATTTCGTTTATTTTGCCGTTCAAAGTTCCGACATAAGTTGTGTCGTCGTAATAGACCAATTTTCACTGCCATTCGGCCCACAGCTATCCGTGGCGGGTTGACCTTTTGATGACCCGCATAGCGACGCACGCTACCCCTCCATCAGATAGCTGCGTTTCCACAGCTAACCTGGCGACATCCGCTAGGTTTGCTTAATAAAATATTTTTGGAAGAAAGTGGTACCACGTACAACTTAAACCGCTGTGGAAACATCGCCATGGATTGTTGCAGTGCAAAATATCAAAACACATTAAAAACTATAAAACATAACACAACATGAGCGTGTGGTGTGTTATAAAACACCTGTAACCTGGTCTTCATTGGGGCTATAGCGCCCGTTTATTACCCCTGGTGGCCGTGTATTACCAGAAACACATCAACCCCTCGGCCTACGGCCTCGGAGAATAGCGATGTGTTTCTGGTAACACACAGCCCCACGGGGTAAAAGACGGCCGCTTTAGCCCTCATGACCAGGCAACAGGTGTTTAATTTCCGTATTAACCAGCCATCTCTTAGTAGAGACTTTTTACCAAACATCCATAAAACGATTTTGATGTCAAGTGTCCTTTAGATCATGGCATTAAGATCGCGTTATTCTGCTGACGAGGTAGTGCTGCAACCGAAAATTTCAGTGACAAAAATCTAGTATGTGGAGAGCAAAAGTCTAGCTGACAGTAAGCGATAAACTTATAAATGCCAAACTTCACAGAAGCAACAATAGTCCGCACTGCGAATCACATATAGCATTGACAGATGTTTTGAATTAAATTTTGACATCACCAAATTTTTCAGGCCGCCACGCCGAACGTAATTAGGTGTCGAATTTCTTTCGCAGATTTTCACTCCTCCCACAAATATAACACTCGCTTCGGAAAGATCGCGTATTTTTACAAGGTTATGGGGGAAGGGTCGTCGGAACTGCGCGTGTACGACTTTCCTGCCTATACCTGTGAGACTTCATTGTTTACAATTCATTCTGTTTCATGTACGATATCTAGGCATATCACCATAGGGTATTCAGTAGTCATTAATGATAATAAAGAAATATGAAAAAATATTATGGAAAATCTGAACATTATTAAAGAAATATGAAAAATATGAATTGTTGTTGTTGTTGTTGTTTTCATATTATCATCATCATCATCATCATTATGAAGCACCATTGGCAATGTTAAACTACCAAAGTTCGCCAGCCAGGCGAAAAGTACTCTATCTACCGGTACATACATGAGTGTATGTAGATAGAGTACTTTTCGCCTGGCTGGTAAACTTTGGTAGGAATTCAACGTTGCCAATGGTGCTTCATAATGATGATGATGATGATGATAATGATTAATGATAATGATTAAAAATAATAACAACAACAACAACGTTATTATTTGTGAAACCGAAATATAAAATGGGAGTCAAAAGAATCAATAAGGATATAGAAAATTGTATAGTTCTTAAAATGAAAAAAGAGTTTTGGGGTGTTGAAAGATTTCTAAAAATAGGGATAAGCATGTGATTTTTGGTCTTGCCAAATATATTCACCACGGTATAAACAAGAGAAAGATGTCAGAGAGACCGCAAGTGTAAGTTAGATATATTATAGTACGGCGAGTGTGTCTGTCTTTTTGTAGTTTTCTTTTTCGGTAGATTTATAATTGTTACTGATAGTGTTTTAACCTTTGCCCCTTCAAAAGACTTATGTATTTCCTTTTATAGTTTGTGTAACGAAAGGCCAGTGGCCTATGTTATTGAAGCAATAAATTCAATTGTATTGTATTTAAACCAATACATTAACAACAACAATAATTATTTTCATATTTTTCACATTTCTTTAATAATTTTCAGATTTTCCATAATATTTTTTTCATATTTTTTTATTATCATTAATGGCTACTGAATACCCTTATGGTATCACATCAACTTTGCAGCAACATTTCACATGTTTCACTGAGTATTACCGAGTGCATCATAACAAACCTGTTTTAACATTCGATTGTACATTTAAATATTTACTATTTGGATGCAATTCCACCCTGCACCATCTTCGCTTGCCAAGGTCTCCGCTCCGGGCAGCTGGATTAGTGGTTAGTGGTTAGTGGAAGACTCCTGTCTGGCTAACGAGCCGTGCGAGCGGACGATGACCCTGCACCTACGCGGCCAATAGACGTGTGTGTACAGGCCTACAAGACGCGTAGGGGGAGAGCGCAATATGTCCCCTTAGACTCTCCACAGTCGCTGTGCCTTGTTTTGTGCGCGCCAAAGTTGGGCCTGCATTCGAAGGCTACGCTGTGCAGCTGTGAGCACGCGCTGCCAGACACAGCGACTGTCAGTTCTTGCAAGTATATGAATATTCATAAGGGTTGTGACTTCAGAAGAAACACCTATCTAACTGGGCGGAGAGAATTTGTACTGGTAGCTAGTAAACCTATATACGCGGTATGGTTTTATTTTTCATTTTTCATTTTATTTGGCTATGTTACGTGTCGTTTTTGTTTCGATTAAGGATGTATGATCGGTAAAATTAAAAGTAATGTCATTCTCTAAATTGTCAATTTTTGGATTCTCCTTTGTAAGTATTATCAAAATGTGTGATAAAATATAGGGGTCACCGCGCTCGTTTGTGAGATAAATGACCATGAATTTTGCCATTTGTGAGAAAAAATGCTGAGTCAGCATTTTTTCACCAATGCATTTTCTATGGACGAAATAATTCAATGCGTTTATCTCAAAATTTAGCGCGGTGACCATATAATTTTATTTCATCAGTATTATTTATTTTTCTAGACTGAGCTTTGTGCAAATTTTCATAAAAATGACATTAGTAGAAATTGATTTTCCAGAAATTTCAATGTAATCCTATGGGAAGTGACAAATTCCACGCGCGCGTACCGCTCGTACATCCTTAACAGATGTGTGGGGTTCTATAAAGTACCCGGATCAGGCAGAAATCCGACCGGTCGCTTGCAAGAACGTCCAGACCCTGGGATTCGCGTCGCGTCTCTGAAGGGCGCGCGCGTGTTCCAACTGACTGACACTGGGAAGAACGCGAATCGCAGGGTCTCTGCCAGACTATATGTCCCCTATAAATGATGTAAACACGTACGGCAGAAAGGGGACAGGGCCGCCGGCCGGAACCAGACTAATTCAGTAGGCCTCAAATGCCTGAACTTTGACCGCGTTCAGTCGTTAGAAGGGCATTCTGGGTAAGATTTCATGACGAGGTTGGGTGAAAACCTCCGTGTGATGAGAATGTAGGAGCAAGCTTCGTTTTCCCAGTGAATATAAGTAAGTTATCATTCACACTTTTGTAATCTTGTAATTTATTAATCGAAGTACCCGATTAACAATCCAAAGACATCGAAAATACCGTTTCAGAAGGCAGATGGGTTGTCGCATACTCATAGACCCTAAGGGAGCCGTCATTATTTATGGCCGGGGGGGGGTCGGAGGAATCTGAGGGGGGTCACTCAAAAAATCGAAAGCTACAAGGGGGGGTTGCTCAAAAGTGGAGAACAAGAAAGGGGGGGGCTACTCAATTTTGTTGACATGTATTGAAGCATTTAGTGGAGTTACGAATTAATACAACAATAATAGTAAAGATATGTATATTCATACCAGGTATTTGTGTACACACACACACATACACACAATATATATATATATATATATATATATATATATATATATATATATATATATATATATATATATATATATATATATCATAATACAGGTGGTTTCAAGTAGAAACTAAAATCTCATTACACTATGTGTTTCACGTTATTGTGATCTTCAGACGAGAATGATCAGCGATTCGACGTGGCAAGCCGTATGTTAGAGGCTAGTACTGAGTACATTTTTCAGTATTTCCTGATTAAAGATTGATATACTTGCCTGATCATTAATAAGAAACGTCTGCTTTCTATTGTATAGGTTACCGATAGGGGAAAATGTGTAAAGCAAGCTTATTCTGATGCTATAAAGTTTAAAACCAGTTGAATGCCTTGACAACAAACCCATCTTTTATTGCAGGAAAATAATAATAAATAATAAATGTGAATAAATGTATGTCTGTCGCTATTTTTTCGGTTTCAACAAATATAGTTGAAATCAGTGAACTGAAATATAAGTTTTGGAATACTGTCTCAGATTTATTTTCCTTTGAGTTTTTTATACGAAAAAAATACTCCCCAAGTGCCACCAAATAACACCATTTTAATCTCTATTTTTCAAAAGCTCCAATGGCAGGAGGGGGGACACCCCCCTCCTGACCTCCCCCCGCGACCGCTTATGCGTTCTCTTGTGGTGCTTTTGCACCACATCTTCCCCCTCTTGAAAAAAAATCCTATAGAATAACTGCATGTCACCACAGCACTGGATACAGACCTGTACATCAGCCCCTGCCACAGCAATTGGAACCTCCTTCCGACAAAGACCTATACCTCAGGGTTTAATAAGGGTCTGTACAGGGCCTGTCGCAGCAGCAATCCATTTTACTGTATAGAAATTTAACTTTCCCAATTTTTTTTTTGGGGGGGGACGGGGGGGTCACTCAAATTTTCTGTAGCAGAGAGGGGGGTTACTCAAACACGTCATGGTTGGCAGGGGGGTTACTCGAAATTTTGGAGTTTCGAAAGCAATTCCTCCGACCCCCCCCCCCAGGCCGTAAATAATGACGGCTCCCTAAGGTTCACAACAGGAAAATACGATCCGTTGAGGTCGTGTGAGGTCACCATAGTGTTAGTTTATTTCCTTATGTGACGTTTGTGGATGTGTAAACGTCTTTGTAATGGTTTCTTAATTAGTTAAGTGTCTTTTAATTGTTGTGTTTACGTTTAATTATAGTATCGAGTAGAGTACTGTCCTTGGTACATGCACTTAAGAGGTCAGTAGACATATCCGATGACATGACTGGACTGCATTCCAATGCGTCTCTTTGTCTTAGAGTGTGTAGTCATTTATCACTTCTTCTGACAGTTGTTTTTGCCAACGTGGCAGTATTAGTATTATGATGATATTAAGTAGGGATATTAATATACAGATTAGGCAATCATAATGAGCAAACTATTGTATGTCATTGGCTTAAGGCTTTGTTCGTGTGCAAAAGTAGCTTCTGATTGGCAGAGAAGTCGTACTTAAAGCCAGTGTTTTGTGTGATTTTGTTGAGTTAGCATCGGGCGCTACTCCACGCACAGGGGAAGGATGCTTTTATGCCCAGCAGTAGTAGCAGAGATCTCTAAGCTCTGGACTTAGAGTTTTGTAAGCAGATAGACGGAGTTGTGAGAGAACGGAGTTGCTGTATGTGCACGAGACGTCTCAGACGTCTCGGCGGCAAGGCTTGCAGATATCCTGAGCAGCTGCTGACTTAGCCTCGAGGGGCTTCAGCATTGATCCAGCGGCCAGTGTGCCAACAGCCAACCCCACTGAGACCAGGTTCCTGTTAAGCGAGCAGAGGGGTCAGTCCAGTTAAGGAATTGGTTAATGGCTGTATGCTGCTCGTTCCTGTTCCCAGAGTATCACCGTAAACTCTTGTGTTGCTGCCGTAGCCTTGCCAGATTGTCTTAACAGAAAGACAGTTCATTCCAGTACTCCGTTGCTGTTGAATAGTTCCAGTGGGCATACTTGGCATTCCAGACATTCATTCCCTGCTGAGTGGAGCTACGTACGATCCTGAGTAAAGTAAGCAGAGAGTTTAGAGAGCAGAGAGTTTAGCAGTAACGCTGTTGCTTTAGTTCCAGTAAGCTGTTGCTGTAGTTCCTGTTGAATGCTGTATTTAACCATTAAAGAATATAAGCCGAATGGCAGAGAGCTGTAATTCGCCGGCAGGTACCATTAAGTCAGAAACCCTTACAGGGCCTCTAAGCAGTGTAGTATTACTCAGGCCGGCTACCACTTTCCTGTTAAGATATACTCACTGTGTAAAGCCCTGTACGAACCCGACTCACGACACAAAGGCCAGAAAGATAAAAAAGTGTCGCACTTATAATATTTTTTACATCTGAAGGGTATATTTTCCGCTCGGGAAATATAATCACCATTTTTACTATGGTTAATTACCGAAGAAAATTCACAAGTTTCACAAAATTCATTATCAAATTCCACTGTTGCCTTTAAATTTTATACAGTTGTATTGTCGGTGGCTTGCATCCTACATTGTGGCTGGTTCTATGGCATGTGACGTCATTAATGGGACCTTACCTTGGTGGCTCGTGGTGTCGTACACGACAAAGGACCCGTAAACCTGAAAGGGGGACTTTGGCCGTGTGTCTGGCGACAAGCGATTATGCAGCTCAAACTGAAATCAATATGCACCTCAATAATATTCTGACCATAGGACGGAAGGATAACAAGTAAACTATTTAGAACAGAGATCAAATGATACAAATGACAATGATTTCTGATAAACCAAATGTTCCTGACGTTTTGGACACGGTACACTCAGTGTGACAGTTTTTTGACAGGGTAGTGAATTTCGTCCAAAGCCGTTTCATAAATGATGAGCACTACGAAATCTTAATACTACACCCTTTTGAAACTTGTTGTGTTTATCCTCAAACTGTTAACACGACGGAAGTGGTATTAAGGTGGTCAAAGTTGCCATTTTTTGACCCCATGTTAGAAAACTGTATGTAAATATTTTGTGATAATTAGTTACGATTAATCCATGGACGACTCAACAATATTTTGACGCATGTGGTGCTTACCTACCAGACACATTGGCCGTCTCTGTGTTTTGTTTTCAGCACCTTTTATCGTATGGCCTGGCTACCTTTGCCAATTTTGTAGCGCCCGAAATAGCTTCCACCTAAAAACTATCCAAAAGGGGACAGCAGTATAACCTGACTTAATATGCAGTCATGTGAATTGTAAAACGCTATCAGTACGGAGCAAAGCGAGTACAACGAACAGCATCAAATGTCCGAAAACTCAGGTTGTCCGAAAACTGTCACACTGAGTGTAGACTTCAAATTAACAGATTAAAAGTACATAAGGTGCAACTTTTTGCCACAGTCCATCTATCAGCGTGGGACTGTCTTTTGGCATTATTATCATGATCTTATATTGACATTAAAATAAGTTCATACAAATGTTCTTACTCAGAGATGTTTAGTCAAGTATAATTATCCACTGAGTGGGACTGCATGGGGAGGTTTCAGTAAGACAAATAATAAACAGGTGCCGCACCCAAATATGGCTGCCTCCATACAACTACATGATAAAGAGCATGAAGGGTGCATTTATACATTTTAATCTTTACAAATACAACATATTGCAACCCACTGAAAGGATGGGAAAGGGATTCACTCCACTTTCACCAAAGTTCTCTTTTTTTTCACTTAACATGGCAAGACTTTAAAAATGGCGGGAATTTAAAATGAACAAAATTCTGTTCAATTTCTTGCCTAATCTGCCACAAGCAAATATTGTTGAGGCACAGTTAATGACAATATCATTCAATTTCGCAGATGGCAATGAATATCCAAGAAAATTGGGGTACCTTTGAGGTTGGACAATTTTGCAGAGTTGCAGCTCCTGGGCCTTTAAAATACCCCTCAGGAGTTGAAAACAAAATCATGGTTCAGAAATAATCTTTAAGTGTAGAGAGTGGAGGTTTCCAAAGGAATGAATAAATTTCCAATAGAAAAGTTTATGTGTTGTTGCTTACAAGCTTAGCATTGGGAGTAGAATATATTGATATTATCATCCATATTGTCTCATAAGTAAAAGAGAGATGATGATATGTGATAATGCTTTATTGTAAAACTGCACATAATGATGATACATATCATATCACTCCAAATAAGTTATGCATTTGTCGGAAGTTGTCTATAAAGGGAAAAAATGCAAGAAAAAATAAATAAAGTATGCTGATTTATTTCCTCTACTTTGCTTTTTTTTCCAGGAAAGGCATAAAAATGACATGTTTATTCCTGGCTGAGAAGTGGTGTCGGATAAGAGACAGTGTGTCAGCTCTCAACTGTCAGCTTGCAAGTCTTGCAGCCCAAAATAGACAGAAGAAAACATGCTGTGTTGTTTTGAAAGCAACTGAAGAAGAAAAGAAAGATGCTGCTGTCTGTGGCGTGGAACTGATTCTGCCATGTTTGAGGGAGGACATTGTAGATGAATTTGGAAATGATGAGCCAAAGTTGAAGTGGCTACGTTTACCAGACGTATACTTCTGTACCCTGGTGAAGTTGCAGAATGTTGACTACATCGTTGAACATGTGCAGGATTCAACAACATTCCTATATGCAAATTCTTTAACAAAACATTATTTCCATGATGCCAATATAATTATAGTGAATCATACAGAGCCTCCCAATAATAACGAACTTAAAGCTACACAACGGAAATTTGCTGAATCAGCAAGTGCGGTTTTCTCCATTGGACCAACTGTCTTTGAAGAGTACGAAAAGCTGTATGGAAGAACTGACATAAAAGTTAAGCATGAACTTTATCTTCCAAGACCAGAGATGGCATTCTTTGATCTGAATGCAGACCGAAGCCATAAAACGAGTGACTTAAAACAAATACTATCCATCATAACTGACAAGGACGTTGAATGCAAAAAGTATGAAATTGTTTCAGCTGCAGTCGGTCAGTCAGCAGAAACATTTAACAGCATGTATGTTAAGATTCCAAAATGGCTTGTTCGTACCAAGTCAGAGACTGATCCTGATGACACAAGAGTATTTTTGACAGACCACTTGAAATGTTCTTGTATTGAACCAACAACATATCCTCCATACGGCTCTCAAGATGAACCCTACAGTGATTTACTTGAAAGTGATGTCTTGATCATACCACCTGATGAGCCATTCAGTATGGAGGCATTGCAGGCCATAGCTGCTGGACTTCCAGTGTTAGTGCCAAGGAGAACTGCCACGGCAGAATTTCTTAAAAAATACTTCCTCGACAAAGCAGAGTACTTTTTGTATGACCCTACAGTTGATGATCTCTCAAATAAGATAAATAAGATGTTAAACAGTACTTCAACTACAGATTTGGCCATCCAGCTGAAGAATAAATATTTAAGTCATCAAACAGTCATGGAAACACATGAAAACTTCAGATCATGTCTCTCGGGCACTTTACCACTTGCTCAACAAACTAGCCCAGGTAATGGATCGGCCTGCTGTTAGACTTTGTAGAACATATGATGAAGAGTGCAAAAGGCATTGCTATTTTTCAGGATTTTTAATGAATATTTAACAATGTGCAACAAAATGGCATTTTAGTGTAACTTTCTGTAAATTTAAGGAATCATGAGCACATTGGTAAACGACAGAAAACTGTCATTAACCAATGTGCTTAATGTCGTTGGCTGTTAATTTCATTGAATATAAGATGAGCGTGATGTTGCTTAGTGTAAAAATAATGTATTTTGCATCCTATCAATGATTTTTAATACAGTGTACTAGTCACCTTGACACTGATCTGAAATTCTTCTTTAATTGCTGAGTCACACACGGTCGTAACAATAATTAACTTCACAAATACATTCTGATCGCACATCTGTTCTGACAAAACAGGTGGCAAAGCAAAATTTCTAAATTACCTGAAAAAGCAAGTATTCAAAGGAGTGTGTTTGCTTCTCTAACAGATGTAAAAATTTGTCTTTCAGTCACCATTCATATATCTTCAGTAAATGGTACTCACACCAATTTGACTGATGAGGGTGTTGGATCTTATGAAGACAGTCAATCAAATCAGTCACAGTCTTCTCAACCAGGTATGTACACTTAAAAAAATTCATAATGCTGTGTTACTTGAATGTATTTACCATCGCAAAGCATTGCCTCTCAGATATTGTAAATGTTTTTAACTTTCATACGTAATATTTTCCAAACAAAACAAAGTCAACCTTTTCATAGCATTAAACCAGGTCTTATTTATTCATTTATTTATTTACTTATTTATGCTAGTTTTTTGTCTAGTCATTTACTTATTTTTGTCACTTTTTTCTTCTTTTTCTTTGTCATTTATGTAAAGTTTATTTTTTTCTTTGAATTGTCAGAATTGCTTCAGTTGAGACATCGTTATTTATTTTTACTGAAATGTTATTGTATTAAAATGTATGCCAGGTAACCATGACATGTAACTTAACTACTGAAATTAATTTGCATCATCAGACAATAGCCTGACTATGTTTTAGATTTTCCTGCTTATGTAATAGCTTATAAATGTTTGTATCACATCTTAGTAGAAGTATGATGTTTCCAATGAGGTCTGCACTTTTTTCATATCAATACTGCTGAACAAAAGTGTACGCAAATATCTCAACAACTATTATATACCTGATATTTGATCTTCATAATTATGAATCTATTAGATTTTAGATTTTAGGCAATAAATAGTAGGATTCTTAAGACAACTGATTAGCAGAGTTTTTATGGAAATGTTTTTCTGCTTCTCCAGAATTGCCTTCAACTGAAAATGGAACTCACAAAAGGAAGTGTACAACAAAAGAAGTGAATCAAAGGAACAGACCTTTCATGCCATGTGAGTCATTACATTCTTGCTCAGAGAATTTTCATACAACACCTTAAACACTTTGAAACACCCTTCTATGCATTATGAAAAAGTGTTTCATTCCCCTTTGAAACTACATATGCAAGATTTAGCCAATGACTGTGGTCCCCTGTTTTACTTAAAAGATTAGCAACTTGCCATTTCCCCCATTTTGAGGATCAGCAATACTTATCAATTGGCTAACTCTTTCTTTTAGTTCCTATCATACAATCTATCTTTGATATCAAAAGATGTACTGGTCTTATGAATAACTGAACGCAAACATTGCATTCAAATGTTCACTACAGATAGAATATTTTAAGCAGTTTCAAATAGTTCTATTGATTCAATTTTAACTTCAGGTAAATTTTTAGCTCACATTTGGTGTATATACCGGTATATATATATATATTATATATATATATATATATATATATATATATATATATATATATATATATATATATATATATATATATTTAATAAATAAACAGATTACTTCAAGTACAAAGTAATGAAATCTATTACTTAAGTTTCATGCATCTTGCAATCCGCAGATAGAGTGAAAGGATTACTAGCTCGACACTCTTACATATATGATCGGGACGAACCATTCTATTTGTAGGTAGTGTTAAAATTCGATAAATAATATTTGTTTTGGTGGCGACATTTTGAAACCAACTCAGAGCGTTTGTTTAACAGTGTAGATTTGTCAGCATTGATAATATGCAGCTTTTCTGATATACAAAGATTACATCGCTTGTTCATGTTAGAGTAGCTCAATGCTTTATCAATGATTGACCATGAAATGTCAAAGTCTTGCCCCTTATTTCTTAAGTTCCATACATATTTTGATAACTCGGTGTCGTTTTTGTATCTCTCGTTGCGGAACGACTTCATGTGATTAGTGTAGCGCGTCTTGAAGGTGTTATCAGTGAGGCCGATGTAAACCCTCTCTCCGTTGCCCTCCGTTGATACGTTGGCCTTGTACACCACGCCTTTGACTTGACAGTTACCCTTCAGGGGGCATGCCGACTTAACCCTGCAATTGCAATCAGCTGGTTGGTCCTTACGCTGTTCTCCGGAGATTACCCATTACTTTACTTTGTACTTGAAGTAATCTGTTTATTTATTTATAACGCTCTGCTTTTTGCATTGAGCACTGTAATTTCCCTCGAGGACATCTGTATACTTCAGTATATATATATTTATATATATATATATATATATCACATTTGGTGTATATATATATACACAGTCGCCTTGGTAAATAACTGATAAACACCTAGGAGATTTTGATGATGTTATTTCTTTGCTGTATATTAATTGTTATAAACTAATCCTGCTGATGTCATATCTTCATCATTCATATGACACAATCATAGAGAACCTATAATGATCTATTGCTTGCACTTGCATGACGTTACTTTACATCATTGCTGTATTTATTTCCATCCGAGTGAATTTAAACTGTTTAACTACTTTTGACTATATATATATATATATATATATATATATATATATATATATATATATATATATATATACAAAAGGTTAAGTTTTAGCGTACATTAAGTGTACACACACACACACACATAAAAGAAAGCTTATATTGTAGGTCAGCAGTGTCTGTATGTATGTTAGTTTATGCGGATGTATGTCTGTCAACATCAAAACTCCCAAACCGCAGCACCTACCATCTTAGTATTTGGTGTAGAGGTACACCCAGGGGTGGAGATGTGAATTTGTTCAAATGAACATGACAATGTCAAAAATATGCAAATGAGCTAAAAAGGAAATCCAGCGAATTGCTGAAACTCTGTAACCACAGACAAGATTTGGTTGAAACTTGGTATGCAGGTTCTTAAAGTGACTTTGGTTTGATTTGGTGAAATTGTGGTGAAATTTTGAAAGTTGTATTTTTGGGGCAAATTTGCCCGTTTATGGCCAAAAATCTTCTTCTCTGAAAGCCCTCTTCCTGTTGCCTTGAAATATGCTATGCATGAACCTAGATTTAAGGCCTCTGTCAGATTTATTCAAATTTTGGTGACATTTTCATATTTAGCTCACATGTTCACACATATGAGTTTATGTTGCAGCAATGTCTGTCTGTCTGTTTGTGTGTCTGTCTGTGTGTCTGTCTGTTGGCCCAATATCTCAAAAACCGCTTATCAGAAGCAAATCTGGTACATACATTCAGTTAGGAAATGGCAAGAACTGATTAGTTTCTGGTGCGTGTGGCTTGCATACTTTTTGCTCATTTGCATAATAAAGATTAAAGTAAAAAAAAACACGATATACATTGAAAACGGCTGCACACAATTTAATTAGATTTTATACAAATGTTGATCACACCAGGATATGTCACGCGTGAAAGGTATTAAGGGGTGACATGAAAGATAATTGCTAATTTGCATATTTAATGAACCTACCTAATTAGGGATATATATCTGAATTGACTTGACCAAAGTTGACGAAACTTGGTATGTATATTGAAGATACTGTGATTTAAAATTATATAAAGTTATTAAGCATTTTTACATCGGCCAATTCCCAATTTGCATATTTAAGGAACTTTCCTCAGTAGGGATATAGAACTGAATTGACTTGACTAAAGTTAACAAAACACCGCTATCCACATTGAAGATACTATGACATGACCTTAACAAAAGTTGTTAAGTGTTTTTACGTCATGCAATTCCTAATTTGCATATTAATAATTTTTTCTCATTAAAGGGGAAGTTCACCAAGGATGATTTTTACATATGTGCTAGCTTTGTGGTCACTTACCCCAGAAAAGCTATTTTCGCCATTTATAACTTGCACGATTTTTACAAAAACCGATAGAAATAGTACAGGAAGTTGCCCATGTAATTTGAATCATGGGAAAAAAGCGCCAAGCTTGGAGCTTGCATCATGTGATATGGAAGGCACCATTTTCCCATGGGTATGGCATTGTCCACTCACCCATGCTTAAACCAGGCTGTGCGTATTTACATAACTTTTGTTTATACTGAGTATCCTTGCATAAACGGTGAATCACTTATGATAAACTGTCCACTGTCAGATTTTGTGTTGCTGTTTACTACTGCATTACTGTGAGTGGACAATGTGGGGGCCATACCCATCCGAAGATGGTCCCTTCCATATCACATGATGCAAGCTCCAAGCTTGGGGCTTTTTTCCCATGATTCAAATTACATGGGCATTTTCCTGTACTATTTTTATCATTTTCTTAGAAAATCGGGCGAGTTATAAATGGTGAAAATAGCTTTTCTGGGGTAAATGACCACAGAGCTACCACATATGTAAAAATCATCCTTGGTGAACTTCCCCTTTAAGGATATATATCTTGATTGACTAAAGTTAACAAAACACTGCTATCCACATTGAAGATACTAGGATATGACCTTAACGAAAGTTATTAAGTGTTTTTATGTAATGCAATTCATAATTTGCACATTAATGAATTTTTCTCATTGAGGATATATATCTTGATTGACCTGACCGAAGTTGATGAAACTTGGGGTAATTTTCCTGATTTTTGGTCATAAAATCATCTTCTCTGAAATCACTTGTCAGATTGCTTTGAAACTTGGTATGCATGTTTCGCTAGGGGTGAACTTAAGTGTATACTCACTCTGGTGTGCCACATCAAAACAAATGTGAGTCCTGTGTCATTGATGCTATTTTTAGCTCCCATAGCCATATGTATATATGGCAATGGAAGCTATTCTTATAGGCTAGGGAAATGTCTGTATGTATGTATGTCTGTATGTCTGTATGTCTGTATGTCTGTCCGTCAACATCAAAAACTCCAAAACCGCTGCACATTTCATCTTGATATTTGGTGTGTACATGGATGATGGGCTGTAGATGAGATTTTGTTCAAATGAAGTTGTCATTGCCAAAAATATGCAAATTAAGTGAAAAAAATGTAAAAACAGTCAAAATTGAAAATCTCAATAACCACTGAGCAGATTACATGAAAAATTAGCATGTAAGTACTTTTGGCTGACCTGAAATAATTGTGCTTTTTTTGATTTTTTGATATTGTTGAAAATATACAAATTAGTGCCAAAAAAGGCGTTTTTGGTAAAAAATCTTCTTCTTCATGAACCGCTGGTCAGACAGCTTTTATATTTGGTATACAGGTCCCTAGGGATAACCCAAATTGGATTTGTTCAAATTGTGATGAAATATGCAAATCTGTATTTTTAAGGAATTTTTTTGTCATTTTTGGTCAAAAATTTATTTCATCAAAACCGCTCGTCTGACAGCTTTGATATTTGGTACACAGGTCCCTAGGGATAACCCAATTTGGATTTGTTCAAATTGTGATGAAATATGCAAATCTGTATTTTTAAGGAATTTTTTTGTCATTTTTGGTCAAAAATTTATTTCATCAAAACCGCTCGTCTGACAGTTTTGATATTTGGTATACAGGTTCCTACAGATAAACTAAATATGATATATAGAATATATGATGAAATCTGCAATTTTGTATTTTTGGTCAAAAAATGTGTTTCTCAAAAACTACTTGTCTGATGCCTTTGATATTTGGTATACAGGTTCCTGGGGGTTCTCCTAGTGTGATATAGTGAAATTTGATGAAATCTTCAATTTTTGTATTTTTGGGTCAATTTGTGCCATTTTTCGTCAAAATATTTGTTTCTCAAAAGTTACTCATGTGATAGCTTTGATATTTTGTATACATTTTTATACATAATTATGATGAAATCATCAATTTTGTATTTTTGCAGCTAATGTTGCCATTTTAGGTCAGGCCATCCTGAAATGAGCTATCAAAGATCTCAACCATCTTCATCAATACACAGGGTTTTACATCACTTTTAACTTTTGAGAGTCCCTGGGACTCCTGGTGTTAGAAAATGGGAGTCCTACATCAAAATATGGGGGTCCCAATTTATTTCACAAAAATGTTTTATAGTTTATCAATGCCATGGTCTTCACTGTGTTCAATTAGTATTAATTTGCATACACAGAGACAACAAGGTTCCATATTGTACATGGAGGGGTAACTATTGTGCAACACATGCACACAACTATAGGGCATATTCAACTGACTCTGTATAGTTTGAACCGCCTGTATAACTATAATGAAGAGTTGAAGACAAAAACACATTTCACTAACCTTTTTATCGATTAATTTTGGTGTTTGACCCAACTTACATTAGTTTAATTCACGTACGCGTGTGTAACTATCTGTGGCTTATCGAGTCACGGACTCGTACTACCATACATACTAGTCAATCCGTTCGCCAAGTTTGATCACATTTTTTGACAAGCACGCCACAAAATCCGCCACAAAATGGAAAGAAACCACTAAGTATCGAGAAAAAAGTTTCATGTCCGGTTTTTTTCAGTTAAAAAAATGCGTAACACGTAGGAAATGTCTCGCAATGTCAACAGTTCAGAACAACTACATTTCATTTACAAACCGGGTCGACTGTTATGGCCGTCTCGCTTCAGGGCGGCCGGAGGTCAAATATCAACAGTTTAAAGGGGCTTTTTGGCAGTCAAACGCTTGAAAATTCACAAAATACACTTCAATTTAACCGAATCCTTACAAATTTCTCAATCTTGCATGTTTTGGACTTCGAAAACCTTAACCTCGGGTTCCATGTCGAGAGTTAGGCATCACACAGTGCCGCCATCTTGGCCGCCGATACGTTCGAAGTTCACTATCGCGATCGATTTGGTCACCAAATCGCGTCATTTTTCCATAAAATATTCTCAAAAAAACTGTAAAATCTATCATTTCTATCACCCAGAGGGCAGTAGCTTGGCATAATATAGTTGTCTTCCGTGTCTACGGCATGGTAAAGCTTTCAAAACGTACGTACGTGTTTCGTTCAATGCACTGTGGCCGTACCCGTGTACGGGTGAAACTGCAGACCTGATTGAATATTCATGAAAACCGCTGACCTCTTTTGAAGAAAGTTCGCATAAATTACTGGAATTTTCGATTGTTAGGCTGCATGATGTCATTATTTTAGTCCTTATATGGTACTAAACTGGGTTCAAAGGGTCAGGAATACCCTCCTTCTGGCTGAGTTCGGCAATGCATAGCTAAGTTAGGCATAAGCATAGAACGCAATCACTGTCGGTTTATATACCGACGTGGCGCTGAGAGCGAGAATGCCGTGTCGGTTTATAAACCGACGCGGCACTTTAAGGGTTAAAGTACGGGGTCGGTAAGGTTTACTGGGATGTGTTTTACGTGTTCAGCAGCTTCGCAAGGTGTACACCAGCAACAGATATTGCTGCGTCCCAAGGGACGCGTGGTTTAGTTTTTGAGGGGTCCTGCGTCCGGTTTTATGCGTAAAGGACGCAGAAATGCGCGTCATGTAAAACCCTGAATACATATGTCACAAAAAGTTGCTCTCTACATAACACAGCAGAGCTCTGTCGACTATTGGGTCGCTTGTTTTTTTCAAAACCGCTGGTCAGACAGCTTTAATATTTGGTTAACAGGTCCCTAGGATGACCTTAGTGAGATGATTTCATACAGTCAGGAAATACTTAATTTTGTATCCATGTCTATAGTAGCTTCAGGGACATTGGCCCTATGTTTAAGATAATGTTGTGATTCAGTAAGCATTTGAAATGGTAAACTGTATTTGGTGTTGAAATGCGGTAAAAAATAATGAGAAAACATAGCTGGGGTGTTTCAGCAGGTTTGGTTTCCAACAAATATATTCAAAGTTTTTTTCAATGTTAAAGAGTGATGGAGGGGGGGGGGGGGTCCTGGCAGATTTTGAAAAAAATCCAAACAAATGTCAATAAAAAAATCAGCCACAGAAGGTTTGTCAAAAAGAAAAGGTGGGATAGTGGGAAAAAAGAATGTACAGTGTATCGGATAAAAAAGATGTTCCTCATCAATCTTCCAGACAAACCCCCTTTATCAAATGGTACACCCCTGATGTATTTTTGTGTGCCATTAAACATGCAGTGTATTTTAGTTTAAGATGTCAATCAAGTTAGGTAAGGATTTGAAAGGAATAGTCAAGTTCACCACAGTTTAACTTTATCTCTTGTGTCATCATCCTTGTGTAATTGGTTAAGTTTGTAAGTTGCTCCAGATGTGGATATACCAGCTGTTCTGGAAGAAAACAATGTTTACTTTCCCCTATAGGGTTTCTGAGTTAATGATTGCATGTTGAAATCTCTCCATGTATCTGGTGCATGGGCAAAATGTAAATATTGGTTGCATGTTATGTATTTCAGTCTACAGGGCTGTCAATTATAGCCGGTCACCGGCGGCAAATCGCCGTCTGACACGAGTCTTGCCGCCGGCTGTTTTCCCTGTTCAAGGCCTGCAGTACACACGTTATGAATTCTTTCCTGTCCCAATTCTACCGTTGGCTGCGCTGTGCTACAGAGGCGCAGCCCCTAAGGCTCGTTGGTAGCCGATTTCTGATTGGTTTCAATGGGTACTGTCAAAAAGCTTTGCGTGTTCTGATTGGTTTTCGGACGTACACATCGATATGGCTACGAAAAGAACGACAGCCACGTTGAATTTATGGGTCCAAAAAAGACCCCAAGAGGCTTACACTAGCTCTGGCTATAAAAGTAACGTTCATATTTGTAAATGATTTTATTTTCCTGAAGAATTTCAGTGATCGGGGGTTCAATCCATCCATGGTATAGCATGCAATGTAATTTTCACGCCGCGTGTGAGCAAAGTGCCTTAGCATTACGTGTATTTAGCGACTGGTTGTTTTCCCGTTTGCAGATCGTGAACACTTTACAATGAGTAAGAATCGTTTACTCAGCGCAAAAAAAAAACTTTGTTGGGATTGACATAATTTTTAGTGAGTTTTGACTACCACTGAATTTGTTTGCACCAAGCCGCCGTTCTATGAAATGTATTCTTACGGTAGTACATGCTTTGTACTGTGGTTGTTTCGAAGGCCCGAGTGTTGAAGTTTGATAAATATTTTCCGACATCCGAAATCTTTCCTCAAAAGCAAATATCGGTATTCCAATCCTTCAAACTCATTTACCAAGACCGACATTTTTTAATGTTTAGGGCAATCGCAAAATTTAGCTCTGCTTGACTGTATACTTTCGCGGTATCTTGCACGGTTTCTGGACAACTCAACCCCAAACCGACTCGACCCCAGTCAACTCGACCCCGAGTCAACTCGACCCCGGTCAACTCGACCCCGTACCCAAGTCAACTCGACCCCGAACCTTGAGCAACACTAACTCCGTATCATGTGCGATTATTTTCCACCTATTTTATTTTCCACCTGTCTCTCTGTATGTACGAATCTTCATTAACGTACGTACTCTATCCCACGCTTGTACGACAACTATTTGACTACGACAACGCATTCAGCCAGAATTGACGGGTTACCGACAGGCCATAGAGGTAGAAGTACGTCCATTCACAGAAGCAACGACGTTTATATGCATGAAAACAATAGAACACAAATATATTTCCATAAGTGTGTACAACGAACGCTTTGGTTTTTGATTTGCGTTCACATCACGTTCCGGCATCACGTCCAAAACGTCAACTTCAAGTGAAACTGACCAGTGCCAGGTAAATACTTAAACTGACAGGGCAAGTTATATACCAGGTCCATGCAGTTGACTTGGGTTCGGGGTCGAGTTGTCTTGGGTTCGGGGTCGAGTTGTCTTGGGTTCGGGGTCGAGTTGTCTTGGGTACGGGGTCGAATTGACTGGGGTCGAGTTGACGCGGGGTCGAGTTGACCTGTTACCTCTTGGGTTAGACGTACGTATGGCGGTAAACCATGTTTTGAATATGGATATATCGTGCATGTAGTGAGCCTATACCCACTTGGCCGGCGTGGGTTTCGACAAAACTCGGACTACTGTGAGGGATATCAGAATAGTTTATCATCAGGAGAAAAGATTTGATCGTTAACTTTCACGCGCAAGGATTTACTACGTAAATAAATCAACATATTCTCAATCTTGTCGATTGAGAGGCCGACGGACAACGAAGCCACGCAATGTCATCAGCGGATGTAAACTTGAGTATTGTAATTGTTTGTATGACGTAGCGTCTACTCAAATTGTCTCAGGTAATGGTCTCGTAGTTACCCCATTACATTTGTAAATTTTCACACTGGAAATTCATAGCGGGTAACTCTGAGGAGAAGTCTTGAAACAGACAAAATAAAATTACAGCAGTATCAACCAGACGAAGATTGGAATTTTTTGTCTTGACGTTATGACATTGTTGCAGTGGGGACAAGATTTTTTTTAATTCTAATACGATTAGCTGTTTTTGAATGGGAACGTATTACAATTATTGAATTGCTTTCTGCAGATGTTGTTTCTTAAGAAATAGTTTCTGCAGGTGTAGTTTCTAAAGCTACATCTGAGGAAATACTTTTTGCAGATGTAGTTTCTGAAGCTATTGTTTCATCAGCCTGAGAATCGCACAATATCGAGGTATTGTCAGCTGGTACTGCCATACAAGCCTTGGGCTATACTCCAGTGATTCTGATTATGGTTCAGATTATGATCTTTATTAAGCAGGTTATAATTCAACAGAATTTGTATGCAAACAATAATAACCTGGTGTATCAATAAACATATAAACTCTGTAATACTTCTGTTTGTCTTTCATAATTTATTTCACAAGATTCAATTTCATGTTACTTTTGATACTTCAGTTACAATAAACTTGACAGTAAATTGCCCTCAAAAGTGCCACCACAGGCCACCAATTGAAGATGAAGAATTAGAAAAGCTTCAGCTTCAGGAGGGGGACACCCCCCTCCTGGCTCCCCCCGCGTGCGCTTGCGCGCACGCCTTGCTCCGCTTCGCTCCGCACAAGGCTGTACCATCCTGTTCTTTCACTTGTACCCTTCTATTCTGAAAAGCATTGACAGCCCTGAGTCTATGTCAAATATTGTAAATGAAAAATCAAGAACAGTTTTTTTCCTTTCGGTGGCATGGTTTTCACTCCTTCAGTCGATGCTTGCTACTTTTATATGTCCTTTAGTGGTAAAACTGTTCTGGATAATGCTGGTTGTGCTGTATATTTTACTGGGTATTTCAGAGCAACCCGGTCAGTGGTGCACGTTCATGTCGGTGACCCCTGACCTTCGGTCAAATCAAGAACACTTTGCTGTGTGCTTGTAAAAGATAACATGTATGTCAATTAAATTATATAAAATAATTAAATATTAATATTAAATTAAATTATGTCAATTAAATATTAAAACTGCCTTGCAGTTTGATTGTCTTAAAAATTATCACAGAAGTAGAAAATGAAAAGAAACTAATCAAATTGCTGTAACATATTCACCCTCAGTGTCTGTAGGCCTGTACTTAACTATTTTATCATTACATTCAGCTTTTTGTTATATCTTTATCACTCTCCATGGGCCAAGGCACACTTGGGGTCAATGTCATCACTCTGTGCCAGTCTGTGAATGTCAGTCTGTCTGTATTTAGGCCCATGTTTCATACAATTGGTGGTTTGTTTTGATAACTATATTTGGTATATAGGGATAACCTAGCAATACAATTTTTTTGACAAAATGTGACATGACTTCGGTGACCTTTGACCTCAAATATACATATTTGTCCACAACTCAGTAACCACAAGTCAGGGGTTTCACTAAGTTTTGAAACAGGGGGCCAAATGAAAATTACAGGCGGGCTCTCAGTCATTAATTTGATTAAAATCCAAGAACGAATGCGAACGTTGATTACATTGACAAGCAGGCCGTTGTTTAACACAATTCGCGGCCACAGATAGCTGTGGGCGATTGCTGATGCATTCAGAAGAAACCTTTCCTGAGAGATATTCATAAAACGCCGCATAAGTATCAAAATGATCTGAGAAATTGCCATCGACTGTACCCTTCTTAATCAACCAACCCGTCTAACTGTTTCCATTTCGAAAGAACTGACTACGTATGGCCAACTACGTATGGCCGACATTATGTTGCGTTACTGCACATGCTCAATGACCCCTAACCTCCAACCACCCTGTGTACGTTGGACCGTGTTGTATAGCTGTACCAGTATCGCACGATACACGAATGCGAACCAACGACCACAAAAAATTTCACTGAAAACCTCGCAAAAGCGTTGAAAACAAGTAATTCAGCATGAAGGATACAGATCATTGTAAACTTTTACCGATATGCTGTATTTGTTACCAGCTATTCATTCCTGTAAGCGGCACAACAATTACATGATTTTCAGGTAATTACAGGCGGCCGTGATCGCCTTACAGCCGGCCATAGGGCCGGTGGCCGGCTTTTAACGAAACCCCTACACCCTTCATGTATAGTATGATGGGACACCTTATGACGCCACATATTGTACCTCATTAATTATGTGCATATCTAATTTTGAGCAAGCCAATAGAGCCAGAGGTCTGATTTTTGATATATAGGGATAACTATAGGAAAGAATTTTTTTTGACAAATGTAATGTGACCTCGGTGACCTTTGACCTCAAATATACATATTTGTCCATAACTCAGTAACCACAAGTGCTACACCCTTCATATCTGGTATGATTGGACACCTTATGATGCCACATATTGTAGCTCATTAATTATGCACATATCTCATTCTGAGCAAGCCAATAGAACTGGATGTCTGATTTTTGGTTATAGGGATAACTATAGGAGAGAAATTTTTTGACCAAATGTCATGTGACCTTGATGACCTTTTACCTAAAATATATGTTTATGTCAATAAATAAGTTACTACAAGTGCTATGTCCTTTGTATTTAGTAGGATGGGAGACCTGATGACAACACATGCTTTACCTCATTAATTTTGCACACATCTAATTCTGGGCAAGTGAATAGAGCTAGAGGTCTGATTTTTTGGCATATAGGGATTAATTAGCAATATAATTTTTTTTCAAAATGTCATGTAACCTCGATGACCTTTGACCTTGATTATACATATATATGCATATCTCAGTAACCACAAGTTCTATACCCTCCAATTTTGATAGGATATTAGACCTTAAGATGTCACATCTTGTACCTCATTTATTATGCGCATATGTATTCCTGGCTTGCCAATACTGCTAGAGGTCTGATCTTTTTTCCCGATTTAGAACCATAACTTAGACATGCCTCATGTGTTTCAAATTGGGAACAACGACATAGACCTATTTGCCCATAGATCTCAACATATACACTCCAGTGATACTTCATAATGACCACATTTCCCTGCCCCATCAAGACTAATACTCCTATTACAAGTGGGGACTGTCATTGTCAATGACTTGTTTAGTTAATGGTTGTATCACAGTATACGATATTTCTAATTCTCTATTTTTTCCATTTTATATTCTGAATAAATACATTAAACATATTTCACTGTCTCCAGTACATTACATTTAAGTATTTTCACTTCATGCACTTTATCCCTTTCACACATGTTCAAATATCTGACCAGAGAACAAACACTAAATAGTCCAGGATGGGAGCTACAGTGTCATTGACGCTATTTTTTACATTTGCAGGCATCCGATGTGATAGCAGCCTTGATATTGATGAGGAAACGAGTAAGGCTGAAGCCCCGCATCTGACAGACTCACAGAAACAAAATTTAGAATACCAACGACTGAGTAACAAACATAAAATGAAACAAAAAATAGAGGAAGCAAAATTGGGTAAAGCACAGGAGGTTTTTGAATTAGAGATTGAAAGTATAAAGAAAGGGGAATACCCTGAAAAGGCAGAACAACTAAATGAGACATTTGAAAAGTTTAATGCAAGACTGGATCAAATCTTAAGCGGTTGTTTACGATGTTTATTGAGTTTCTTGTCAGTTGACAACATTGACAATTTCTGGCTCAAGTATGAGGCAGGTGACCTTGATGAAACTTTGGGAGGTATTCTCATCACTCCTGAGATGCAATCACTAGCAGATGAGGCTGGTTGCACTGTCAGAATTAGATCAATAATAGATAAAATGGAATATGAGCTTGTCAGGAAGATACTGCAGGGTAAGTATACAATCTGGAGAAACTGTCTTTGGTCAAGTATTCAAAAAGCTGTCACTAAATGCTATTAAATGGATTTCATCAAGTTTTTGTGGCAGATCAGTTGTTTGAAATCATTGTATGGCATTTCCTGTACTCCGCCTCAATGAAATTAATGAGTCTTATATTGCATAACACTGTTTGAGGTTTGTTTGTTGTATCTACTGTATTTCACTGGATATGATTACAGGAAACCAGGTTATATATTGTACTGCACCCCCTGTTAACTTAAATATATATTTAGCTCATGATTGTGATAATAACATTTAATACGAGAACTTGTCAGCCTGGTACATACTGTAGAACATTAATTTCAATATGTCACATTACCCTAGCAGCCCAAGCACCCTGTCATGGATGACAGCATGAATTGAAAACACTGCAGGATGAAAATTGTCTGTGATGCTCGCTAATACCACTATTGTTTCATAATATAAAATCACAAGGGTCAAAAGAAATATGCAATACTTCTATTAATTTGAAGTGCACATTCTGTTATAAATAAGTTTATTTTAGCACCTACACTGTGATATGTGATAAAGTGTTGGATTTTTAAAGTGTTCACATATTGTTAATCACGTTTCCTTGTCATATAATTTATGCTTACTTGTCAGTTGCCAATTTCATTTTTCCTCATACAGATATCTCTGCCGTTTATACAATCCCTGACAGAACCTGGGTGAGGACTATTGCCCATGACCGTTGGGAGAGGTACATATTGCAGCATGTAGAAGAACACCAAGCCAAGTATTTGATTGAGCAGTCAAGATATAATCCGATTGTCAGCGAATTTAGATCTGATGAATTCTTCTTTCCTGCATTCGTATCCTTTTGGTATGAGAATTGTTATACTTTACCATCAACACTGACTGAAGCTACTGAACATGCAATTAGACACCATGTTGATATGTATTGTAAGGAACATCAACTTCAAATAGAAAACGTTTGGCATGTAGTGCAGTGTAGGCTTTCCGAAATAGGCAAGCAAGTATTTGATGCATTTATGGAAACCAAGACGTTTTCTCAGAAGCTGGATGTTCCTTACAATGAAGCATACTTATTCGGTTTGTTAAAAGATGAAGATCAACCATCTCCTATGTGGCTGCTTTTTAAAAAGCAAAGGAAAAGCAAGAGAGTTTTTGTTTCTCAACAGGTGTATTTCTATTGCTTGGCAGTTTATTTGAGTAAAACTAAGAATGTCTTTTTCACGAAGAACATGTTTGAACCATGTGTTAAAGAGTTGCCAAGTGTCCTATACTATGTTGCTGGCATTCTTAAAGAAAAATCAATGTCTTTCTTCATGGCACTTAGAAATTGTCTCATGAAGACATATCCTAGAACATTTGAGCAACTTTCTTTGCTTGGCAGAGCTCTTCTTGAATCGAATTGTCCTGGCAAATTCCAAGCAATTGCTGGACAATTGATCACCTCATTCCGAGCCTTAGATTTATCAGTCACAGATTTAAATAACATATCTCCACAAGCTGTGGAAGCAGTGACTTTCATTTTCAGCAATATTTATCATATAAATAATATCACCCTGGTTTCTTTAAAGGAAAAACAATTCCTGTCGCAACGATTTAAGGAAAGTCTTGAGGATTTCCTGAAGAGTCAGACATTGTTTGTGAATGGAAAAGTTAAAAACAAAGTGGAATTGGCGGTGATTTCTCGATACATTGTCTTTCACCAGCTGTTCACCTCACAAGGAGACTGTCAACATCATATAACTTCTATTAAAATAGAAGCAGTCCATGACAACTTCAATCATGTTGACAGAAAAGTAATGCAGGTATTTGTTAATGCATTAGCATCATTGCCCCGCCTAAAATCGTTACTCATGACTGGATTTGAAGAAAAGTTTCTAACAGACATGTTTGAAATAATGATAGAAGACAATGTAATACTTAAGGTTAGGTCACTTGGATTATCACAAAATAATTTAGAATACACGTTTACAAAGATAATGTTGAAAGCTGTCAGATGTCTACCATTTCTCAAGCAGCTAGACGTAGGAAGCAACAGGTTATGTGGTCTTGGTTGCATCAGGTTATTACCACTGTGCGGTGAAGTTGATGTTCTTTTGGAAAACAATAAGGTTGAAGATTGCTTAAAGACATTGTCAGAGAGTGAAAAACTTGTTTGGGGGTCAGAAGAATTTATGCAAGAAGTGACGCAAATAAATTCATTACAGGATATCAAAAATTTACAGAAAAGCATGAACAGTGTAACTGATGTTGATTTATCAAATGCATCACCCAAAATTGTAAATGCACTCTGCCACACTTTAGCCTTTTTCAGTAATTTGAACCGTTTAAATCTCAGTAACTGTAATATTACCAAAGATATTGCTATAATTCTTGCTGACAGTCTTGAACATCTGTTGTCTTTAAATCATCTAGATATCAGTTCAAATAACATAGGAGATGAAGGTATCATATATATAGGAAGTAAAATGCATGTTCTTAAACATCTTAGATATGCAAATTTTCATGATACACAAATTAGTGTCAGAGGCATGGTTCATTTGCTTGATATTGTGCAAGAACAACAACAAAAATACATCAATGTGTCTGACAATATGAAAGGGTTTTCTCACATACTACCGTATATCAAAGAGCAATTACCAAGGTATCATCATGACTTGGAGTTAGACACAGAGGAGCTACTCCTTATCACATTGACGTTTCTTCATGATATTGAATATATAACTAACTTTAATTTTCATGATACGCAGCTTAGTCATACTGAATTTGAAAATCTCTGCCTTGGTCTGTCCCATCTCTATGGTCTTGAAGAACTTTCACTGAGAAATAACAACATCAGCGATATTTCTGTTAAGTTTTTATGCAGTGCACTGGCAACATCAGCCAAGGTTAGAAATTTTGACTATAGTCATATCACCATAGATGTTAGTGCTGAAAGTCTAAGAGCAAGAATGATGAATATAATAGCTCAAGTAGTACATATTGACCTCAGTCATAATAACATTGGTGATGTTGGTGCTGAGAGTTTAAGTAAAGGGATGGAGAATATGACTTGGCTGGAACATTTAGATCTCAGTCATAATACAATTGGTGATGTTGGTGCTGAGAGTTTAAGTAAATGGATGGAGAATATTACAAGACTGCTACATTTAAATCTGAGTCATAATAACATTGGTAATGTTGGTGCTGAGAGTTTAAGTAAAGTGATGGAGAATATGACTGAGCTGCAACGTTTGTATCTGAGTCATAATAACATTGGTGATGTTGGTGCTGAGAGTTTAAGTAAAGTGATGGAGAATATGACAAGACTGCTACATTTAAATCTGAGTCATAATAACATTGGTAATGTTGGTGCTGAGAGTTTAAGTAAAGTGATTGAGAATATGACTGAGCTGCAACGTTTGTATCTGAGTCATAATAACATTGGTGATGTTGGTGCTGAGAGTTTAAGTAAAGTGATGGAGAATATGACTGAGCTGCAACGTTTAGATCTCAGTCATAATAACATTGGTGATGTCGGTGCTGAGAGTTTAAGTAAAGTGATGGACAATATGACTGAGCTGCAACGTTTAGATCTCAGTCATAATAACATTGGTGATGTCGGTGCTCAGTGTCTAAATGACATGATGGTTGATGTATCACAGCACATAGATATTGACATCAGTCATAATGATATAAAAGATGTTGGTGTTGAATTTCTAAATAGAGAAATAAAACATTTGAAGACGAAGAAGAAGACAGATCTAGATCTCACTCATAAATGCCTTGGAAATTTCGCAGCAGTGACTCTAAGTAAACTTATGAGAAATATGAATTGGCTTAAACATTTAGATCTCAGTCATAATAACATTGGTGATATTGGTGCTGAGAGTTTAAGTAAAGGGATGGAGAATCTGACTTGGCTGGAACATTTAGATCTCAGTCATAATACAATTGGTGATGTTGGTGCTGAGAGTTTAAGTAAGGGGATGGAGAATTTGACTGAGCTGCGACGTTTGTATCTGAGTCATAATAATATTGGTGATGTTGGTGCTGAGAGTTTAAGTAAAGTGATGGAGAATATGACAAGGTTGCTACATTTAAATCTGAGTCATAATAATATTAGTGATGTTGGTGCTGAGAGTTTAAGTAAAGTCATGGAGAATAAAACTGAGCTGCAACGTTTGTATCTGAGTCATAATAACATTGGTGATGTTGGTGCTGAGAGTTTAAGTAAAGGGATGGAGAATATGACAAGGCTGCTACATTTAAATCTGAGTCATAATAATATTAGTGATGTTGGTGCTGAGAGTTTAAGTAAAGTGATGGAGAATAAAACTGAGCTGCAACGTTTGTATCTGAGTCATAATAACATTGGTGATGTTGGTGCTGAGAGTTTAAGTAAAGGGATAGAGAATATGACAAGGCTGCTACATTTAATTCTGAGTCATAATAATATTAGTGATGTTGGTGCTGAGAGTTTAAGTAAAGTGATGGAGAATAAAACTGAGCTGCAACGTTTGTATCTGAGTCATAATAACATTGGTGATGTTGGTGCTGAGAGTTTACGTAAAGTGATGGAGAATATGACTGAGCTGCAACGTTTAGATCTGAGTCATAATAACATTGGTGATGTCGGTGCTGAGAATTTAAGTAAAGTGATGAAAAATCTGACTAGGCTGCAACGTTTAGATCTCAGTCACAATAACATTGGTGATGTCGGTGCTCAGTGTCTTAATGACATGATGGTTGATGTATCACAGCACATAGATATTGATATCAGTCATAATGATATAGAAGATGTTGGTGTTGAATTTCTAAATAGAGAAATAAAGCATTTGAAGACGAAGAAGAAGACACATCTAGATCTCACTCATAAATGCCTTGGAAACTTCACAGCAGTGACTCTAAGTAAACTTATGAGAAATATGAATTGGCTTAAACATTTAGATCTCAGTCATAATAACATTGGTGATATTGGTGCTGAGAGTTTAAGTAAAGGGATGGAGAATCTGACTTGGCTGGAACATTTAGATCTGAGTCATAATAACATTAGTGATGTTGGTGCTGAGAGTTTAAGTAAAGTGATGGAGAATATGACTGAGCTGCAACGTTTGTATCTGAGTCATAATAATATTGGTTATGTTGGTGCTGAGAGTTTAAGTAAAGGGATGGAGAATATGACAAGGCTGGAACATTTAGATCTCAATCATAATTACATTGGTGATGTTGGTGCTGAGAGTTTAAGTAAAGTGATGGAGAATATGATTAGGCTGCAACGTTTAGATCTCAGTCATAATTACATTGGTGATGTTGGTGCTGAGAATTTAAGTAAAGGGATGGAGAATATGACTGAGCTGCGACATTTAAATCTCAGTCATAATAACATTGGTGATGTTGGTGCTGAGAGTTTAAGTAAAGGGATGGAGAATATGACTGGGCTGCAACGTTTAGATCTCAGTCATAATAACATTGGTGATGTTGGTGCTGAGAGTTTAAGTAAAGGGATGGAGAATATGACTGAGCTGCAACATTTAGATCTCAGTCATAATGACATTGGTGATGTTGGTGCTGAGAGCTTAAGTAAAGTGATGGAGAATATGACTGAGCTGCAAGGTTTGTATCTGAGTCATAATAATATTGATGATGTTGGTGCTGAGAGTTTATGTAAAGGGATAGAGAATATGACAAGGCTGCTACATTTAAATCTGAGTCATAATAATATTAGTGATGTTGGTGCTGAGAGTATAAGTATAGTCATGGAGAATATGACTGAGCTGCAACGTTTAGATCTCAGTAATAATGACATTGGTGATGTTGGTGCTGAGAGTTTAAGTAAAGGGATGGAGAATATGACAAGGCTGCTACATTTAAATCTGAGTCATAATAATATTAGTGATGTTGGTGCTGAGAGTTTAAGTAAAGTGATGGAGAATATGACTGAGCTGCAACGTTTGTATCTGAGTCATAATAACATTGGTGATGTTGGTGCTGAGAGTTTAAGTAAAGTGATGGAGAATATGACAAGGCTGCTACATTTAAATCTGAGTCATAATAACATTGGTAATGTTGGTGCTGAGAGTTTAAGTAAAGTGATGGAGAATATGACTGAGCTGCAACGTTTGTATCTGAGTCATAATAACATTGGTAATGTTGGTGCTGAGAGTTTAAGTAAAGTGATGGAGAATATGACAAGGCTGCTACATTTAAATCTGAGTCATAATAATATTGGTGATGTTGGTGCTGAGAGTTTAAGTAAAGTGATGGAGAATAAAACTGAGCTGCAACGTTTGTATCTGAGTCATAATAACATTGGTGATGTTGGTGCTGAGAGTTTAAGTAAAGTGATGGAGAATATGACAAGGCTGCTACATTTAAATCTGAGTCATAATAACATTGGTGATGTTGGTGCTGAGAGTTTAAGTAAAGGGATGGAAAATATGACTGAGCTGCAACGTTTGTATCTGAGTCATAATAATATTTGTGATGTTGGTGCTGAGAGTTTAAGTAAAGTGATGGAAAATATGACTGAGCTGCAACATTTAGATCTCAGTGATAATAACATTGGTGATGTCGGTGCTCAGTGTCTAAATGACATGATGGTTCATGTATCACAGCACATAGATATCGATATCAGTTATAATCATATAAAAGATGTTGGTCTTGAATTTCTAAATACAGAAATAAAACATTTGAAGACGAAGAAGAAGACACATCTAGATCTCACTCATAAATGCCTTGGAAATTTCGCAGCAGTGACTCTAAGTAAACTTATGAGAAATATGAATTGGCTTAAACATTTAGATCTCAGTCATAATAACATTGGTGATATTGGTGCTGAGAGTTTAAGTAAAGGGATGGAGAATCTGACTTGGCTGGAACATTTAGATCTCAGTCATAATACAATTGGTGATGTAGGTGCTGAGAGTTTAAGTAAAGGGATGGAGAATATGACTAGGCTGCGATGTTTAGATCTCCGTCATAATAACATTGGTGATGTTGGTGCTAAGAGTTTAAGTAAAGGGATGGAGAATCTGACTTGGCTGCGACGTTTAGATTTCAGTCATAATAATATTAGTGATGTTGGTGCTGAGAGTTTAAGTAAAGTGATGGAGAATATGACTGAGCTGCAACGTTTGTATCTGAGTCATAATAATATTGGTGATGTTGGTGCTGAGAGTTTAAGTAAAGGGATGGAGAATATGACAAGGCTGCAACGTTTAGATCACAGTCATAATAACATTGGTGATGTTGGTGCTGAGAATTTAAGTAAAGGGATGGAGAATATGACTTTGCTGCAACGTTTGTATCTGAGTCATAATAATATTGGTGATGTCGGTGCTGAGAGTTTAAGTAAAGTGATGGAGAATATGACTGAGCTGCAACGTTTGTATCTGAGTCATAATAATATTGGTGATGTTGGTGCTGAGAGTTTAAGTAAAGGGATGGAGAATATGACAAGGCTGCAACGTTTAGATCACAGTCATAATAACATTGGTGATGTCGGTGCTGAGAGTTTAAGTAAAGTGATGGAGAATATGACTGAGCTGCAACGTTTGTATCTGAGTCATAATAACATTGGTGATGTTGGTGCTGAGAGTTTAAGTAAAGTGATGGAGAATATGACTGAGCTGCAACGTTTAGATCTCAGTCATAATAACATTGGTGATGTTGGTGCTCATTGTCTAATCGACATGATGGTTGATGTATCACAGCACATAGATATTGATATCAGTCATAATGATATAACAGATGTTGGTCTTGAATTTCTAAATAGAGAAATAGAACATTTGAAGACGAAGAAGAAGACACATCTAGATCTCACTCATAAATGCCTTGGAAACTTCACAGCAGTGACTCTAAGTAAACTTATGAGAAATATGAATTGGCTTAAACATTTAGATCTCAGTCATAATAACATTGGTGATATTGGTGCTGAGAGTTTAAGTAAAGGGATGGAGAATATGACTGAGCTGCGACATTTAAATCTGAGTCATAATAATATTAGTGATGTTGGTGCTGAGAGTTTAAGTAAAGTGATGGAGAATATGACTGAGCTGCAACGTTTGTATCTGAGTCATAATAATATTGGTGATGTTGGTGCTGAGAGTTTAAGTAAAGGGATGGAGAATATGACAAGGCTGCAACGTTTAGATCACAGTCATAATAACATTGGTGATGTCGGTGCTGAGAGTTTAAGTAAAGTGATGGAGAATATGACTGAGCTGCAACGTTTGTATCTGAGTCATAATAACATTGGTGATGTTGGTGCTGAGAGTTTAAGTAAAGTGATGGAGAATATGACTGAGCTGCAACGTTTAGATCTCAGTCATAATAACATTGGTGATGTTGGTGCTCATTGTCTAATCGACATGATGGTTGATGTATCACAGCACATAGATATTGATATCAGTCATAATGATATAACAGATGTTGGTCTTGAATTTCTAAATAGAGAAATAGAACATTTGAAGACGAAGAAGAAGACACATCTAGATCTCACTCATAAATTGCTTGGAAATTTCGCAGCAGTGACTCTAAGTAAACTTATGAGAAATATGAATTGGCTTAAACATTTAGATCTCAGTCATAATAACATTGGTGATATTGGTGCTGAGAGTTTAAGTAAAGGGATGGAGAATCTGACTTGGCTGGAACATTTAGATCTCAGTCATAATACAATTGGTGATGTTGGTGCTGAGAGTTTAAGTAAATGGATGGAGAATATGACTGAGCTGCAATGTTTGTATCTGAGTCATAATAATATTGGTGATGTTGGTGCTGAGAGTTTAAGTAAAGGGATGGAGAATATGACAAGGCTGCAACGTTTAGATCTCAGTCATAATAATATTAGTGATGTTGGTGCTGAGAGTTTATGTAAAGTGATGGAGAATAAAACTGAGCTGCAACGTTTGTATCTGAGTCATAATAACATTGGTGATGTTGGTGCTGAGAGTTTAAGTAAAGTGATGGAGAATATGACAAGGCTGCTACATTTAAATCTGAGTCATAATAATATTGGTGATGTTGGTGCTGAGAGTTTAAGTAAAGTGATGGAGAATATGACTGAGCTGCAACGTTTAGATATAAGTCATAATAACCTTGGTTATGTTGGTGCTGAGAGTTTAAGTAAAGTGATGGACAATATGACTGAGCTGCAACGTTTAAATCTGAGTCATAATAACATTGGTTATGTTGGTGCTGAGAGTTTAAGTAAAGTGATGGACAATATGACTGAGCTGCAATGTTTAGATCTCAGTCACAATAACATTGGTGATGTCGGTGCTCAGTGTCTTAATGACATGATGGTTGATGTATCACAGCACATAGATATTGATATCAGTCATAATGATATAAAAGATGTTGGTCTTGAATTTCTAAATAGAGAAATAAAACATTTGAAGACGAAGAAGAAGACACATCTAGATCTCACTCATAAATGCCTTGGAAATTTCGCAGCAGTGACTCTAAGTAAACTTATGAGAAATATGAATTGGCTTAAACATTTAGATCTCAGTCATAATAACATTGGTGATATTGGTGCTGAGAGTTTAAGTAAAGGGATGGAGAATCTGACTTGGCTGGAACATTTAGATCTCAGTCATAATACAATTGGTGATGTTGGTGCTGAGAGTTTAAGTAAATGGATGGAGAATATGACTGAGCTGCAACGTTTGTATCTGAGTCATAATAATATTGGTGATGTTGGTGCTGAGAGTTTAAGTAAAGGGATGGAGAATATGACTGAGCTGCAACGTTTGTATCTGAGTCATAATAACATTGGTGATGTTGGTGCTGAGAGTTTAAAGTTGCAATATGGATCAAAATTGTCGATTTTTTTTTCGTAAAACTTGAGCAAATAGACCATACTACGTTGAAGTACTCTTCTTAGCTAAGCCTCTTACCAATCCCGGCATTCAAACACGTTCATTTTGATACGTTGCGGCCGCCTAGAAAAACTGTTTTGTAAACAAACTTTCAAAACAAAAACATTGGCGTTTCTGCTGTGCACGTGACAAGTACCACCAAGAGTGATGACGTCTCAATAGAGTGCACGTTGGAGGGACGATGTTGACACGATGACAGAACTGGACATACATAAAGTAATTTATTGTAAATTTTGCGTTTGCCTAACTTTGGTGGCATCACAGTCTTTCAGAAATATAAGTATATCGATATGATAAAGTGCAGCTCGACAAAAGATCGTGTGATTGATTTTTCTCACCGATATACACGTATGTCAGTGCCGCGCCGTATGCACCTACTGTGTACGTTCGATCGACCGAGCGTCCAGACCACGTACACCGATCTGGTTGTGTTCACCGCGTACCTGACAGCGTTTCCGCAATCCTCTCCCCGTTGTATGTTGTTACATTTTTCATGTTAAAAGGCGAGGTACTGGACGTATCTGCACACTATATTTATTTGAAAGCTTTGCCCACTTCAGCATACGGTATCATCCACCACTGCAGAAGTTCGGGCAGCTGTCTTGCCCCTCAGACTGGTCTTGCATGGCCATGTCAGCGCGTCGATCGACGCGTCGTAAATAAGACCATGCCATTAATGATGGAGACTGCAGTTTTTCTTTGTTTCCGAAAAATGCGTATTTGACCTGAAGGATATAGATTATCAATGAATGCTAACAGATCTAAGTTATTTCCTTGCGGAGGGACTACGGCCCGGTTCATCACATTACAAATCGTTGCCCGAGGAAACATCGCTGGCTAGCGAAGTTGATCATCACACAGTGGCGACGTAACGGACGTTGGTGTTTTCGCGAGAAACTGTAGACACAATCTGCCTCCCCGACGTGGTGCAGTAGTTGCGTGTCACTCTTTTTTCTGGTTCCATCTTTCGATCTGACAAAACAATGTTAACAAAGTTTATTTTGCCGACATTTTTGGCTAATTTCTTCCATTTTTACCAGGCTGAATCAGTAAGCAGAGACCCAGGGCGCGGGCAGAGACCTGACCGCTTTCCCGTTGGAAGGCTAGCTAGGCACGTTGACACGATGTTGCAATTTCGCAAACCGTTACCATGCACCAAATGCGCATGCGTATATATTCAAATAGTAAAAATGACGTTTCAAATTCTGCGCTTTACTCTCGCAATCAGTACGTACCAAAACAGCAATTTATTCGGTAATTAAATCAATTTACTCAAATTAGAGCCATCCCCGTGTTCCTGTTAATGGTCGAATCTGCAAATGAAATAGTCATGGATTTTCTATAGGGGGGTCTAAAGTTAAATCTTCGAAATATGAAGGTCAATTCTGATCCATATTGCAACTTTAAGTAAAGTGATGGAGAATATGACTGAGCTGCAACGTTTGTATCTGAGTCATAATAACATTGGTGATGTTGGTGCTGAGAGTTTAAGTAAAGTGATGGAGAATATGACTGAGCTGCAACGTTTAGATATAAGTCATAATAACCTTGGTTATGTTGGTGCTGAGAGTTTAAGTAAAGTGATGGACAATATGACTGAGCTGCAATGTTTAGATCTCAGTCACAATAACATTGGTGATGTCGGTGCTCAGTGTCTTAATGACATGATGGTTGATGTATCACAGCACATAGATATTGATATCAGTCATAATGATATAAAAGATGTTGGTCTTGAATTTCTAAATAGAGAAATAAAACATTTGAAGACGAAGAAGAAGACACATCTAGATCTCACTCATAAATGCCTTGGAAATTTCGCAGCAGTGACTCTAAGTAAACTTATGAGAAATATGAATTGGCTGCAACATTTAGATCTCAGTCATAATAACATTGGTGATATTGGTGCTGAGAGTTTAAGTAAAGGGATGGAGAATCTGACTTGGCTGCAACATTTAGATCTCAGTCATAATAACATTGGTGATGTTGGTGCTGAGAGTTTAAGTAAAGGGATGGAGAATATGACTAGGCTGCGATGTTTAGATCTCCGTCATAATAACATTGGTGATGTTGGTGCTAAGAGTTTAAGTAAAGGGATGGAGAATCTGACTTGGCTGCGACGTTTAGATTTCAGTCATAATAACATTGGTGATGTTGGTGCTGAGAGTTTAAGTAAAGGGATGGAGAATCTGACTTGGCTGGAACATTTAGATGTCAGTCATAATAACATTGGTGATGTTGGTGCTGAGAGTTTAAGTAAAGGGATGGAGAATCTGATTAGGCTGGGACATTTAGATCTGAGTCATAATAACATTGGTGATGTTGGTGCTGAGAGTTTAAGTAAAGGGATGGAGAATCTGACTTGGCTGGGACATTTAGATCTCAGTCATAATAACATTGGTGATGTTGGTGCTGAGAGTTTAAGTAAAGGGATGGAGAATCTGACTAGGCTGCAACGTTTAGATGTCAGTCATAATAACATTGGTGATGTTGGTGCTGAGAGTTTAAGCAAAGGGATGGAGCATCTGACTTGGCTGGAACATTTAGATGTCAGTCATAATAATATTGGTGATGTTGGTGCTGAGATTTTAAGTAAAGGGATTGCAAATATGACAAGGCTGCAACGTTTAGATCTCAGTCATAATAATATTGGTGATGTTGGTGCTGAGAGTTTAAGTAAACGGATTGCAAATATGACAAGGCTGCAACATTTAGATCTCAGTCATAATAATATTGGTGATGTTGGTGCTGAGAGTTTAAGTAAAGTGATGGAGAATATGACTGAGCTGCAACGTTTGTATCTGAGTCATAATAATATTGGTGATGTTGGTGCTGAGAGTTTAAGTAAAGGGATTGCATATATGATAAGTCTGGAACACTTAGATCTCAGTCATAATAACATTGGTGATGTTGGTGCCAAGAGTTTAAGTAACAGGAAAAAGAACATTGGCTTGCCAATACCTGTCACTTTAGTTATTGATTTGCATCACAATAAATTGAATCTCATGGCTGAACAACTTAAAATAATGCCACATTTTGACTGTGAGATTGAAATTCTTGAAATGCATGATTATCATAGGATGTTAAGCCCTTCATATACTTCTACCATTGATCATATTCTGCATGGTAGTGATGACAATATTGACCTCTTTCAAAGTAGTTATCACTGTAGCAACAGGTATCTAAGTAGTGGTCACGATTTTGAGACATATCTACCGGTAGGTAGTGGTCACAGTAGTTACAGCTATCTACCGGTAGGCAGCGGTCAAGGTATTGAGACGTATCCAGGTAGTGGTCAGGGTAGTTACATCTATCCAGATAGTCGTCACAGTAGTTATAGTTCTGCAGGTAGTAGTCACAGTAGTTGCAGCTCTGCAGGTGGGGAAGAGTGAGAAGAATGATTTTGCTGTGTGCTGCAAACAGATTAGGAAGGTGTGTGCCGAAGTAACAGACTGGCTGCCTTTTTGTGTGCATAATACGTACAAAGCGTGATGTCATTATGAATTATTTATAACAACAAAAATTAAGCAATCTGCTAAAGTCTGTGGGTCTCACTGTACTCGGTTTGTAGCTTCAATTCTGCTTTCATCTCATCCTCAGCACAACGGTCTGCTGAACTTCATTTTCACAATTTACTCCATTTTGAGATTAACATGCCAACAGACTAGGGGCAAGTCTACAAATAGATGAATAATAGTTGCATGTTTGTGTGATATTCATGATAGTTATAAACGATCATTCATTTTGATAGTCACTGATAAATTCAATGGTTTCTTGAGTAGGACAGTTATTCATAATCTTATGCAAACTTAGTGTTACAGTAAACTGAAGGCAACACTTCCTAATTTGACCAAACTGACTTTATAGTATCACACTATCAATGTAGCTTAAAAGCATTCACTGACTTTAACATACTGTGTATTGATGATGTAGATTCTAAACCACGACCCTTGGAAACACTACTCTTACTACAGAGTCTTCAGTATGTTCAACTGGCGCTCGTTTCTACAAAGTGGGTATACACTGAAACAGTAGTATACAATATAAACATATCTGCTAAGCAAATCCTTTAATATCAATTTAAAAACATAGCTTGAAATCGTAATGTATCTGATTGCATATTCTTAATCATTGTCATGATCTGGAATCATTAGAGGACCAAGCCCAGTGTGAGCTAACCCCTATTGTATCTACTTTGGATCTTTCCTCCTCTTCGTCTTCCGCCAAGTTTTTGTTGTCCTAGAACTCAAAAACTGTCAAACATAAAAATTTTAAATTTGCAGGGTTTATTGGTCCTACTGAGTGCTGGTGCACATTACTGTTCATAATTTGATTGGTCACATGACCTGGCTGTTATTTATTAAAATTTTTAATTCCACGCAATTTGCATAAAACTTGACCAATCGAGAATCTGTCAAGAAGTTTTCCAGACCATACTACCTAGATGCTACAAAATTTCATGGTCATTGACCATGCCATTTTTGAGAAGAAAATTTTTAAATGATTTTTTTCTGATTTTTAAATGACCTTCGACCTGCCTGCCCTATACCTAGACAGCCAGGCTACGGTGATGTATTCTGCCCTATTTAAGGTGGAGCTGCATGATGCCAACAATTTTTTTCAGAGGAATATTTCTTATTTGAGATGACAAGGAAACCCTCTCATACCATATATTTTCAAAAAGCAGAGAATCTAAAGTTTACTACGGTAGCAATAATTAACTCAAAGGATGAAAGGGTGTATATTAAGGGTAAAAACCTTAATCTTGGTATCAATGATAAAAGTTAGTTTAAGTCAGAAAGATAATACTATTTTCTGCAATTTAATATTTAATTTGAAACAAGAGTAGATATAGAAGAAAACTGCTTTATTTTCCATTATCTATCCTTATTCTAAAATGACACTCAAAAAAAGATTCAAAACATGATTAGCAAAATTAAAATGCCGTTTATTCAAAATGTAAGAACTTTATTGTTATATAGTATAAAGAACATAGTGTGACAATTTCAGAAAATTTGACCCTGCCAGAGTTGAGGTAAATTCCTTGTAAATCTTGAAATTTGGAGTAAAGAAAGGCCAAGAGATCGGTGATTTGCATACATTATATAAATTAACACTTCTTTATCGTGCAACTTATGACTGTTTGACAAGCTTAAGGTGATACCGAAGGATTGAAAGTGCGCGTCGGTTGTTAACGCTGGCAACGTTCCAAACATGCACTTTTGCATGTGCAAAATCTTACCTTTCCGTTTTTTTTCTATGGATTTTTGATTCCTGATATTTTGAAAATGCTCAAAATCTTTCAACTCTCTCAATTGTAAGCCAATTTAGCTGATTTTGGTAGGATTATTGAAGTCATAGTTGAGAATATAGATTATGCATTTCTAAAAAGTCCGGACTGTTTATGAGATATCGCCGTTAAACCCTTCAAAATTTCACAAAATGGCACAGTAGGTAATTTCCTGTTCAAAAATCATTTGTACTCAAACAGATGACCTAATCCATGCTAGGGGCTCTAAACATGTATCTCATGTGTTACATTCTGATATTTTGGAAAATTTGGTGCAAATTTGTAGGAGCTGAAACGTTTTAAAATAGAGCTGTGAAAATTTGTATATGTGTGGAATTGTATGATTCTGTAAATCTTTATTATGCAAAGAAAACCATGAAAACTTTGCATTTTGATTGATTTTGGAAATTACCCTTAGCAACCCTTGCTTAGCAATCCTTCGGTATTGCCTTAAAATTGACCCCAACCAATATTTTAATCTTTGGTTAAGAAATCAATTAAAATTGAATAAATATTTGCAAAAAAAGTTATTTTGAGCAAAATACACTGTGTTGGGTGCAGCGCCCCCTTAAGAGTCTGAGAGGACTAGTTTCAAGTGAACAATGATGGACAGGGGACTAAATTGCACACTAAAATTTTGAGGATCAACTTGACCTTTGACCCTGGCATGTTCCTGCACATATTATGCACATATCTGATTCTGGCCTTCCAGATATACCTACCAGTCTGATTTTCTATACACAGGGACAAGTATCAGAGTAAAGTTATTTTAACAAAGTGTCACATGACCATCACATCATATACCTCATTAATTATGTACATATCTAATTCTTGGCAGCAAATAGAGCCAGAGGTCTGATTTTTGGTACACAGGGATAACTGTTGGAGCAAAGATTTGTGACAAAATGTCATGTGACCTCGATGACCTTTGACCTCAAATATACTTACATGCCTATAAATCAGTAGCCACAAGGGCTATACAGATCATATTTGGTAGGATGGTAGACCTTATGGTGCCACATCATGTAGATAGAGTCAGAAGGCTGATTTTTAATAGTCGCGCCAGCGGCTTACTGACTACGCATGCGCTTATTCATAATATACTATGCGAGTAACCGGAAGTGTACCCTTCTTTCGTGGGCGCCGCCATGTTTTTTTTTGAGTACTCGTAAATAAACAAATACGAAATAAATTATTGTTATATAACATGCCATTTATAAAATATACCTCTTTTATTAGCCAGTAAATGTTATTATGCACCTTGTCGCTGATACAGAATATCGTTAATATAGATAAAGGGAGAAAACTGTCGTGCATATGAATGGTGGCATACGCAAAGAATGCTGGGATTTAATTTTAGAAAAGCGCCCCAGTGTCAATAATTAAATTCAAAAATTGCCAGTTTTTAGACGGAACGCTATAGTTTTCAGCTTGCAAGTGGAAGTTGGGCAGTGCGGTTACCATTGCAATGATAATGATTGCATGATACGTCCCTTGTTTAACGCAATAGGCTGTTATCAATGTAAAACTTGCCAATTTTTGTCCAAAATTTTTACACGTTACAGAAAATCTATGTCATATCTACGTTTATGAAGTAACAATTAATTACATTTTATCATGAATCAATACAAATAACATTGCCAATCTTAACCCCTGGCGCGACACCAAGGGCTGAGCCCTATATAATATTACATAGGGATAACGATGGGAGCAAATATTTATTACAAAATGTCATGTGACCTCGATGATCTTTGACCTCAAATACAACCATAGGCCTATAATCAGTAGCCACAAGGGCTATACCCTTCATAAATGGTAGGATGGTAGACCTTATGGTGCCACATCATGATCATGTGTTTCATTAATAATGTGCATACCTAATTCTTGGCTAGCAAATTGAGCTAGTGTTCTGATGTTTGGTACATAGGGAGAGATATGAAAGCAAAATTTTTCGAAAAAATGTCAGATGACCGGAATGACCTTTGACCTTATTTCACAAATTTGCCCATAAATCAGAATTAGTGCTACATCACTCATATTTGGCAGGAAAGTGGAACTTACTATGTCACATATTATGTACTTCATAAATTATGCACATATGCAATTCTTAGCCAGCAAATAGACCTACAAGTCTAATTTTTGGTTCATAGGGACGTGTAAGGAAGGAAAGCTATTTTACAAAATATCATGTGACCAGGACGACCTTTGACCTCAAATTCACAATCAAGCCTTAAAATCAATAACCTTAAGTGCTATACCCTTCATACTATCTTTGGTAGGCTACCTTATGATGTGAGATGATGCCTCTCATTTATTATGCACATATCTAATTCTAGGCTTGCCAATAGACCCAAAGCTCTGATTTTGGGTACACAGGGATATGTATAAAAGCAAATTATTTTGACTAAATATCATGTGATCGGGATGACTTTTGACCTCAGTTTTATGAAAGGTCTATAAAGCAGTAACCACAAGTGCTATATCCTTCATATTTCATAGGATAGGTGACCTTATAGTGCCACATCCTTTTACCTCATTAATTATGCACATATGTAATTTGGATAGCCAGTGATGCTACAGGTCTTAATTTCGGTTGTCAGGTGTAACAATGGGGGTGAATCGTTTTTCAGAAATGACATGTGACCAAGATGACCTTTGACCTTTCTGACAAGCTTTGTGTAAAACACTTAGATTGCTTTGCCCCAGCATTGCTGCTTGCGGCTACATTTTATAACTATTCTTGGTATTATTGGATGTAAAATAGCATCACCATGTATTAGTAAACTTGCCATGCTTACAACAATGTAATTTCAATACTACTTGATTGTAAAATCACACATATAATCCCAGTTTAACAAATACTAGTAGGTGTCTGGAGAGTTATATCCTTCTTTTATGCATTCAAATGCATAATTAAAAATATGGAATATCACAATAACCCATTGTAAATGTGAAAGAGCTGTGATAATAATGAAGAACATATGCAACAAATATGAACATTTTTTATGCATTTTAGTGATGTGATGCATTGATATCTGCAAATTTTACACAGAAAGAGGATAAATTTATTAAACAACTGCAAACCAAGAAACTCTGCTTGAGCTTTATTTTCAAATTTGCTACAATAGAGAATTCTGGGAGACCTTTCCAATGAATTGCTGTCAATGCTAAATTCCCTACTAACTTATGAGTACTGCCATAATAGAAACTTTTCTACTCCAAACAATATTGGCATCTTATATTTAGTGACATTTGACTCACTAACAATGTTCTAAGAATAGAGGGTTTTAAGGAATCGCTCTTATGAACAAATCACTTGTAATGTATGACAGTTACTTTCCACGCACCAAGTACAGTTATTGCAAAGTTCATTACAATATTACCTACATGAAAATGTAACATATTTTAAATATTGTAATGATTTGCAAATTTAAATAAAGGGAAACATGTATATTTTTCAATCACTGTATTGTGTAACTTGTTTTACTACTATTGTTGTTGTTGCTTTTATATGTTTGCTGTTCTGTTGTCTTTTGTTTTAATTTTTTCAGATTGTCATATCATACCGGTAGTTCTTTGTCCTTCAATGCCGTATTGCACACACTGAGACATTCATCTACAACTGTGTGTGTCTCTGTCTGTACATCTGTCTGGCTGGCTCACAGTGGCATCTATGGAACAGTTTCCTTTTTTGTGTAAATCTAATAATGTAATATCATTGTTATTAGTGTAGAGCTGGACTTTATAGTAAGAGTGAATATCCGAATGATTTGTGAAGATAAATTACTTTTGTGTTTCTTAACGCTTTTGCGATGTGCACCATTTAAAGAGTAGCCTAAGGTTATTTCAATGAAACAGTTTTATGGGCTATATTTCTTGCATCATTTCCTCCATATTTGAGTTTGTATGACAAATATTATGTTAACATCTTTTCCTGTACTCTACTTCACTGTAAATGTCACTTTGGAATGCATGTATTTATTTGCACTTACATATTTAGCGTTTTGTCAAGAAAATAAGTCTGTATACATTTTAAGGCTCTTATAATCATATACTTACTATTTTAGTCCAATTTTCACGACAATATCCTGTTTATTTCTTTGTTTGAAAACATAACGTCACCTCACCTGAAACTGCTTAAGTTAAATTACTTTCCTATTTATTGAAACAGAAATGTGAACAGATGTTTTGTTTAGTGGCAAAAATGCCTAATTAAATGTTTTTAATGATACATTTCTAGCTTTTATCTGCTTCAAGGATTTCCACCATTAATATCATTGTGGAAATGTTTCCTTTGTGAATACATTAATTTACCGTAAATAATAAGTAGATGAATAAAAATGAAGTACTTCAAGAACCAATACTGTTTATTTGCATCTGGCAGGGCTCGAAAATTCTCGCCGCCCGACGCCCGTGACAAGTGAATTTTGAGTCCGGGCAAGTGAAAACAACATTCTCCCAGCCCGACGGACAAGTGAATTTCAATGAGGCCACTGTACGTACGCGCTGCCACTCTCTAGTTCTTTGAGTGTATCGCTTTCGATATGGCCGGCCGATAAAATAGCTCTGTTCTGCTTGGTTACAAAATGGCAAAATACTGACGTCTTTGCACGATCTTATGTTTTTTTCTTCTCATGAAATCATGTCACGATGCCTCCTCAACAGAAAACTACAGCTTTATACAATAAAATGTTGTAAGGTGTTGAAACAATTTACCCTCCTTCCTACAAAGTTACAATATATTGAACAATTTACTCTCCTTTCTACAAAGTTACAAATTCCCTGGAACGTGAAGCAAACATTGTTGCTGTTCGGCCTCTCAGTCACTCATCATGGACGGACCGTGCTACAATACATCATGGACGACCATGAATACACTGAGGCCTGGCTTTGCCAGTGAGTCCCGCGTACCGGTCGTCCTTTTTAGCCCAAGTTTTACCTACTTTGCTTGAATCAAAATTTGGCCTGCAATTACTCAGTTTGATAGTAAAAACCATTATTTCAAAGGAAACTTTCACAAACAGAGTCAGAATACAAGGGAAAAGGAGAAAAACTTGAGGTTTTCTGAAAGGTCAAATCTGGGTCATCTTATGTGATGTCATGATGAAGACCTCTTAAGTACACAATTATGGTTCAAAAGAAACCACCTAGGGAGGTCTGATAGGTACAATCTTATGATAAACGGTAATTTCTTGGTGCTTTCCAATTTAATGGCATTTAGCTTGACAGTTAGTTTTGAATTAAATTCTATTAACAGTTATGGCAAAGGGAAATTGTCAACAGTAGTTGCAGTAAGCATATCCATTTCAAATCATCACATTAATATTTCTGCAGATTCCTCCAGTTTAATGATGTAATAGTGAACATCACCAGACATTTCTTGATGATAACAAAATATCAAATGAAACTGTTCCTGGGCTACAATGTTATCATTATCATTAAAACTATTATTACTCTTTAAAACATTGGGAAATGAATTGAACAATATCATTGTGTTCTTGTTATAAAGGATTTTGACCTGACCCTTTTGTCTCAAGAAAAATACTTATGCTGAAGATGCTATTGAGCCTGCTTGATCACAACTATGACACAACACCACAATACTTGTATCTACACTATCGCTATGCTACCAAATGCTTTCTTCTGCATGGAAAATTTGTATTTGTGTGACTGACAAAACCACATAAGGAGCTTGTAGTGAATATGTATGATAAGTTGTCATACTGTGAACACTGACTCAATGCTGCAGAAGTATTCTGTATCTGTGGTAATATACACTTCACATTGCTACCTGATTTTTAGAATTGCCACCTAATTATTTCTTGTGGCAAAAGTTTACCACTAGAAATGAAAAAGTATTTCAATCCCTTCAATGTCATAAAAAACACAGATAATTAATGTAATAAAAACTAAACAAATATTTCTTTAATGTTAAAACTATCATGAACAACATACAAAACATCTTGATTTGTAAAATTAGGAACTCCTGAATGCCGAGAAAGCTGTTGCTACACTTGAGATCATAAACTGTTTAAAAGTTGCTCAAAGTGGCTACAAGATTTTTGATTTGGCTAATGAGTTGGCTAATCATTTTGGTGACTTTAATAGGGGAACCCTGCAGTTTATGCACATACCATGTGGTAGCAGTAAACTAAATGATACTGCAAGTTTCACATGGGCACAATTTGACACAACACCGGTGGCCTATTATATACTTACCCTTAGTGCACCTACCTGACTTGCCTTTTAACACAAGGTACCAGGTCATGATGACACACAATGACAATGTACCGGTGTTGTTTTATTGAAATACACTACATGTCCCCCCCAAAATTTAATTTGTCCCCATTAAGACCTACTATGGGTCACTGTGTCCCCATGCAAGCAAAAGCTGGCTGAAACACTGTGCATGTATACATTACATAAGATATTATTTTTGATACACAGAATAAGGACACAAATTTATCAGTAAGTTACAGCTACTGTTTCTTTACAATGACATGAATAAAACCATACACATTTACTCCTTAAATCATCTGAAATTCAGGGCAAGTGAATTTTTCTTCCGGACAAGTGAAATTGAAAATTCACTTGCCCTATGGCAAGTGAATTTTAAAAAAAATTTTCGAGCCCTGGCATCTGTATAAAATGATGAAACAGTCCCAGTAGGCAAGCTTTTCCACTCGTTCGACCACCACTTTTATCCGAAATTGTATGCAATTTCATTTACATTTGATTTTATAAATGAAAGCGGCAATAATTCCATGTTTATCCACAGCTGTAATTTATTCAATGTTTATTACACTAGTGAAGTGTGAAATTAATCTAAAGTAATAAATTAAAGGCCCATGAGCTGCAACTCTGTGAAATTTGTCGAACCTCCAATTTCTTCGGATAGTCATTGCAATCTGCAAATTGAATGATATAGTCATTAACTATGCTTCAACAGCGTTTGTTTGTGGCAGAATAGGCAAGAAATTGAACAGTTTTTTGTTTGTTTTAAATAGCCCGCCATTTTCAAAATCTGCCATGTTATGTGAAAAATAGAGAATTTCTTGTCAATGTGGAGTGAATTCCTCTCCCGTCCTCTCATTGGTTGCACCATGTTGTATTTGTTGAGATTCAAACGTATACATGCAACATTTATGCTGTTTATCATGTAGCTGTATTGAGACTGCCATATTTGGGTGCGGCACCCGTTTATTATTTGTCTTACAGAAACCTTCCCATGCAGGTCCTACTCAGTGGATAATTGTACTTGAGTAAACATCTCTGAATAAGAACATTTTAGTCTAAATAAAAATCATGAAAATAATGCCAAAAGTTGCAGCTCATGTGCCTTTAAAGAAAAGAGGAGCTATTATTAAAACAAAGCAAGATTCACCCTTCCATTATCTGTTGCCCATGCCCATTCTTAATTGTAGCTTAGTAAACTTCTTCATGACCTTCACAAAGAAATCATGTAATGTAATGTGGTGAAGTGTCAGGGTCCATACCCTTCTGGAAAGTCCTTTTAGGTCCCATTATTTTCAAACACAGTTGAAAGTCCTAGAAAAGTCCTGGAAAATGAATTTGGAGCCTTGGAAGGCATTGGAAATCATTAACCCATTCATAATTTTAAAAATGACAAGATATGAAGTCGTGACAATCATATGTACATTGTTGTAATATTGATATTTTTACAAACAACATCTAATATCGCAATCTAGATAAAAAACGCTTTTTGAAAACTATCAATGTTCTTAAAGAGTCCATGAATTTTAAGTGATTTTGAGTCAATGGCCTTGAATTCAGTGATTTGTTGGTCGGCACTTAGTTGTTTTCCCCCGTCAATTTTAGCTAATCCATTGACATTTTTGCAAACTTGCATTTATTTATCTGCAGTTCCAAAGTTGACATTAGGTCCAATGCTATCAAGGTCGCCCATACTTGTCAGTTTATCGAAAGGAGCTGTCATTAATTATGGCTGAGTGAGTGGGAAGAATTGGAGGAGCCACTCAAAAAGTGATGAGCACAAAGAAGGGGTCCTGCAGAAAACAATGAATAAAACGGGAGCTTAATTAAAATTATTCCTATGTGATAGTATATAGTTCTAAGTATCAGAAAATCACTCTATTTTAATGCCAAATTTTCAAAAGATTATGTATCAGAAGGGGGAACCTTTGTTACCTCCCTCATTGTTCACTGCTCTTCAGCGTGGTCGTCAATAAACATAGTGTGGAAATCTTCCCAAATAATAAGCCCTGGATCTTAAAGTCACTTAAAGCCTTCCTTAATCAGAAAAAGATTGCCTTTGAATCAAATGATCAAAATGAAAGAAGGAAAATCCAAATAAAACTGCAGAAAGGAATTAAGGAAGCAAAGAAGCAGTACAAGGAAAAAATAGAAAACCAGTTTACCTCAGGAAACATGTGTGATGCCTGGAAAGGGCTGAAGACGCTGTCAGGTCTGGGTAAAGCGAAGGATAAAATTGGTGGGTCAACTTTGGCGGAACAATTATCGATGGCAAACGAGTTGAACAAATTTTACTGTCGCTTTGACAAATTTGATTTCAGTAATGTTATCGGGGATATTAGATCAGATCTTGAGCAAAGGGTAGGGGAAGAGCTTTTTGAGATTACCGACGAACAGGTTAGGTCCATATTTGGAAGGATTAATACACGGAAAGCAATGGGACCAGATAACATATGTGGAAAGCTTTTGAGGTTTTGTGCTGAACAGCTTGCAAGTATTTTCAGTAAATTGTTTAACTGGTCTTTGAATGGTTATACAGTACCAGATATTTGGAAAAACTCCATCATTTAAGCAATAAATATTATTATCATCTGCCCTTTTGCCAAAAATTTGAAACCCACTTCCCTGAATGATTACCGTCCAGTAGCTTTAACGTCCATTATAATGAAGTATTTTGTACGTATCGTTCGCTGCCAACTTCTAAAATACACAAATCCCTATCTTGACCCGTACCAATTTGCTTACCGACACAATAGAAGTACAGATGATGCCACAATCACACTGTTGCATCACGTGTACACTCATCTCGAAAAGCCAGGTGCATTTGTGCGTTTGTTGTTTATAGATTTCTCATCAGCCTTTAATACAATTCAACCCCATCTTATGGCACAAAAACTTCTTAAATTTAATGTCAACCCCAAACTTATTCTTTGGATCGTTGATTTTCTTGTAAATCGCTCTCAAAGGGTTCGCTATGAGTCAACCTATTCAATCTCTCGGTCCACCTTTACTGGAGCTCCACAGGGCACTGTTCTTTCCCCGATTCTATTTACACTTTACACAAATGATTGTCATGGTAATGAATCTACTCAACTTGTCAAGTACTCTGATGACTCTGAGTTAGTACATTTATCCAACTCTGATACCACCTACTTTAGGGAAGTTGAAAATTTTTCAAAATGGTGTAAAGAAAACTATCTTGATTTGAATGTAAAAAAGACAAAGGAAATGGTTGTTGATTTCAGGACAAAACCAACAGTCATTACCAGTCTTTTGATAGATGATGTTGCAGTAGAAAGGGTTACTACATACAAATATTTACGTACTATCTTAGACAACAAGCTCAATTTTAAAGCATACATTGATTACATTAACTCAAAGTGTCAGTCCAGAATTTATTGCCTTCAGAAGCTCAGATCACTAAGTGTCAATTCTGCAATCTTAAAAACGTTTTATCGTTGTTTCATCGAATCCGTGTCAACATTTTCATTTTTAGGCTGGTTTGGAGGTTTGAGTTTGTGTGGCAAAAGCATTCTTGGTAGAATTGTGAATATATGTAACAAGATTGTTGATGGGCGACAGTTAAATCTCAGTGATCTATATATCCGACGCATAAAAAAGAAGGCAAAAGAAATTTTAAAAGATCAAAATCACGTCTTAAGTAGATTCTATGAGAACCTGCCATCGGGCCGTCGTTTACGAGTTCCAAAGTAATAGAGCTGTGAGAACGAAGCTGAGTTTTATTCCCAATTCAATTTCAATTTTAAACAAGTCAAATTAGGGTAAGTCCAGTCTCAGTTTTTATCACTTTGTGTGTAAGTGTATTGTGTGTTGTGTATTTTTTGTGTTAAGAACCATATGTAAATTTCTCTAGAGGAGATAATAAAGTTTTCTGAATCTGAATATACAAGTATAAATAATTATGCAGTGGCTACACACACCTTAGTTTGCTTCAAACTTTCCCTATATGTTCTTGCAGTAATGTGTTTGTCGTCATTCCATCTCACTGCTAAAGAATATCGGGCAACTGTAAATTTATTTTTGATGCACATCTTTAGCCCCTATATCCTGCCAGACAGTATTACTTCCTATGTCAAGTCAGGAAAAAGCAGTAGTCTTGATTCCGGGTATTGAGTATTTTTGCGTACTTGCCATGGCAGTGATAGCAAGTTCAATCAGTGAAAATCCCTGTTTACAGTATCTGTTTCAAATTTGGTAAATGTATATATACCAAAGAGAATTGTTATTGTTATAATTGCTGTACCCGCAAATTATACTTTTCACCTGATGCCGTATCGATGGACGATCTGCGCATCAGCTCTCTGGACTATGCTAATCTGCACTCTCTCCATGTGTGTAACCAAACTGGCCGTGGCTATGTGTTCTGTTAATGTTGCAGCAAAGTTGGACCTTAGCTTTCTTTCGTTTAACTGACACCTTTTACAGCGCCAAGGATTACTTGTAATTCGGTATAACTTTTATAAAAATAATTAGTACTGCTCTATGACTCCAGAAATAGTTAGATTTTCTGAGCAAAACTTCACAGGGGAATTTCCGAAATTTTTAGAACAAGAATTTTTTCCTGTTTATCCCCGTATCAAAATCAAGAAAAATAGATGATGGAAAACCAAGAAAACAAAGTTATGATTAGTTTGTATATTTTTACTAGGCCAGGCTTTGACACTCTCTTTAAGGAGTAAATATGAACATGTAATCACTGATTATCAATGATTTTTTTCTAGTCACTTTTGAAATTATTTGTTAATTTTACAGCTCAAATTTGATCTTATACAGCAAAGGAAAGTCACGTGAAGTCAAATATATGTCAGTACAAATCGAGAAGACTTGTATGAAATTACAGTGGTGTTCTGGATGGTATCATGACGTCATCTGTAGTGTATTAAAGTACAATATATGGCGATGATATTGGACGTTAGAATATAATATCTGTGAGGTGTAATAAACCTTACCTACCGATATCGAAAATGTGTTCTAAATTTGCACAAGTTTAAAGGGATATAGTCATCAGAACTGCTCTCAAAGGTCGTATGGGACCCATACAACCCATGGCAACAATGTATCCAAGGCACAATCATGGTGATTGATGACAGTTAAAACATGTCTGTCATAATCTATCATCGTATAATTTAAATATTGCAGCTATGATGATGAGGTGCATCTTGATATTGTGCACGAAATACATTGTTTGTAAACAAGAAACTCGCATAGGCGCAGTCCCGACGACTATATCCCTTTTAATTTGGGCATTGACATGTCTGTAACGAGAATTTTACATAACTCACCGTCTTAGAGAAAGTATATATAGTGAGGTATACGGTATGTTCGGAAGTTCTCGTGTTTTGATATCCAAATATATTCAATCTGGGTCATTTCATAGGCTTCACGCACTGTTTTCTCGGTGGACCCCTACAGAGATTACACTTTACGTAATTATGTGCATACAGTCAACCTTGATGTAGCGCCACCTTCATTCCAGCATTGGAGTTCGTACTCAGTAGTGATCCAAGAGGGCGCACTTAACAGATTTCTCTCCATCACAACACGTGGTAGGGCCTATTTGGTTTTATTTGTAATACATTCTGAAGTAGCCATTACCTTCAACAGTTGCTACATTAATTACAGTAGTAGCTTTAAGTAACTGAGAGTTCAGCAAATCTGTACGGCTCTGTCATATTAAATTTGCTCCGTGTCTGGTTACTCGCGTTCAGAAACTACTATTCAGTCATATTTACTATAAACATTAAATCAACCAAATCTAAGTCTTTCTCAGACTGCAGATTTGGTACTGTCGGTGATGTCAGTTTTAAAAAACGTATTGTCCTGAAGACTGCAAACTACCTCAAAATTGTTGGACCACAGAATATTTGCCTCAGAACGAAACGAAAAGATTTAAACTCCTTCTCAAAATTTCCCCATGGAGACTTTCAACCATACCCTTATGAAATCAGGAACAAAAATCAGGGGACACCATACAAGTTTAATACCAGAGAAACAAGTTACCAAACATTTATCCATACTTGAAATTCAAAATCGATGTTCATTTTCAACAAACACTGATGGTACTCAATGGATGATTTTAAGGGGTAACAAATGATGAATGTATTCATGATAGAAAACTCGGAGAAATTAAATAGACAAGTGGAAATTTAAAAAAAACTTCTTTTCTTTTTTGTTTACTCTCTTAGGAAAATTAAATTTCCGAGTTTTGCAAAACTAAGAGCTTGCAAATTTCCCTAACACCATGAGTTTCAAAATGAGCCATAACGAATGGTATACCAAAAGAGTGTTATAAATGTCTGGAAGTACGGATATCTGTCTCCGAAACGCATTCTAGCTTAAAGTTGACGAACGTTGACTGACATTGGCCCGAGTGACAGCAAGGCTGAAGATCTGCCTTACCTCTATCGGACAAAAAGGTTTGTTATTGTTATCACTTGACACGTATTTTATCATCATAGCTGCTAGGAAATTTTGCCTGCAGCCGCTTTTTCTAAATTTCCCAACATATTATCTGTCCAAGTCCTAGACGCATTGTGGCTGCGAGACATGAAATTATGTAACCATATCCAATTGTTAATATTATAATGTACTTTATGCAATCGTGATTAAACGTACTATTATTATTTCTATTCTTTTTATTATTATTATTCTCGATGTACTTCCGCTTCTTCTTTTACATAAAGTCTATCCAAATACTTGATGCATGTAGCATACTTAAGTACAGATAAAGATGCATTAACACGTGGCATATCACGCCATTATTGAGCAATAAAGTTTATATGGAATTATATTTTAAAGTATTAGCATTATCATCATCGTCATTACTGTTAACATTGTTTTAAATGCCCCACATCAACGTCTCAGTGTATTGTACATAAAAGACTGAAGAATAAAAATTACAACCAAAGATAATGAATGTCAAACATTGAATAAATCAATGAACCGGATAAAAGCCGGATGAAAGAATAAACAAACATGTCCAATTGCACCTTGTCAAATAAAGTGAGATGACAAATAGCATATTTATACAACATCAAATATTGAAGTCAAAAAGATCAACATACTGGTACCCAGTTGTTTAAAAATATGTGCTTGGAGCAAGTCAGCCCTTAATGAGAAATCACCCAGAACCAATAAATGCATTTAAAGCTGTACGGTTTGCGGAGTTCACGATTACATCAACAAAACTATCGGTTCCAGAAACATTTGGGTGCGGTGATACAGTTAACTAGTAAAATAGTGTGTGTTCGCGTCATGAGGAAATGTATCTGAAGCACTGTACGATATTTCTGTAAGTTTGCTTTGCCAGACATTACAGAGGTACATATTATAGATTTTATTCGGGCACTTTGGCTCAGAAATTGTACTCTTAGTTATTTTGAGTGAACAGAACTAGAATGCAATGGTCTACAAAAAGAAACGTTTGCATATCCATAATTACCGTCTGTGATCAAAATGATGCTTGTCAAAAACAAACATTTTGATAAGTCTTAAATATAGCCATTGCAAAACTGAAGAGAAAATAAAATTGGTTTGCATACATTAGTTGCGATGTATGATCTTGACGAGGTAGTGTTGGCCGAGTTTACGAGTCAAGCCAAGTTGGAGTAAGTTTTAACTATTGAAGATGGGTCCAGACCAGGTAGGTTTCGGCTCGAGTTGGCTGACGGGGTTGAGTTAATCAAACTCGTGTGTGCATATGGCATTTAAAATTATCTGCTTAATTTGTATACCATGATATTGCACACGTAAACAGTTGAATTCCAAACACAAAGACAGAACATTAATCGTAATTTTTACAGTTTCCAAATAAACTGATGATACCCTTCAGCAGCGCAAACGACTTTACTTCTTTTCCGCAATTAAATTTTGACACGATCATGAAACCACCATCTCCATTAATGGCTTTGGTAGAGGAATGTTTCTTACAAAAGAGGTGACAGCAAAATAAATGTATAGCATACTCATTTATCTTGAGTTTATACCAGCAAACAACAATTAAAATAAAGAGGTACCCTCGCAGACGTCATTATGTCAACCTACTAAACTCCAAACAAATGCACATTGCTATTCTATGAATTTCGTTTCCAAGTAACCACCAAATTGTGCCTTTATTTTTATCGATGCTTTAAAATTTAAATGGCAGGTAACCTCAGCATATTATAGAAATCATAAACATCAACACATCAATCATTTCATCACAAATACTATTGGTTAGTTGCGTTACCTTCTGAAACAGTGACTTTCATAGCTTTTTATTAAAAATAGACCTGCCCCTTTTATTTCCCTCATAGCCAATCGAAGCACGTTTTGACATGATCTATCCACCTAATCACCTATTTGGAGATTGTTTTCTGAAATGATATGCACGAAGGAATGGAAAGGTACTCCATTGTTTGAGAGTGACGTGTGTGTGATATACTGAAGCATTCTTACTAAGCGTCCTTCAACATTCCCTCCATTTGGCTGCCAACGCTGTAAGGGCTTTAAATCTGATTGACTAACGATGCCAACTAGAGAGGGAAAAGCAATTGCTCATCCGTCACGATGGCTATTCAAAAATCCAAGGAAAGACCAGTTTCTGAGGTAAGTGTTATGTATACAAGCACCAATGAAGAGTGCAGGTGACTCTTATGTAATATAAATCTCCGAAAATGTCTGTATGTGATTCATACAGTACATAATGTACTCATAGTTCACCTTCAAGAAGAAACTGCCTGGAAAGTGTAAAACCTCTCATGAATTTAACACATTTTTGGACTATGTATGTATGAAATCAGATATTTGTCTTCCTTTATTGCCTATGCTCTACTTCAATATATCTCCATTTACATATCTTTCATTTGAAGGCAATGTGGCTATTCTGCAATTGGATTTTGTAATCTGTCTCTTAAAAACAAATAAATGCTTTCATTCAAATTTGTATAATTTATATGCATAAAGTTTTCTGAATGCTACTTAATTGCACTTTCTCTTCTAATGCCTTAGCAATTTGGCTTGTATCTGGTGTACTTCAGCAGATGTGATATTTGCAAAGTGTGCTTATATGCTAAGACACTTTTCAGTTCCAAAATAAAAAAAACTTTGCTGCTCAAGTGTTTGAGCATTTAAAGATACAATTCTACGTTTTCGGAGAGATGACAGTACACCTTATGTTTTTTCAACAGACCATGGTAAAACAGGGAAAAATTTATTTTCTTCCACCTCGCATCATTTTTAGCTCACGTGTTCACACACGTGAGGTAATGTGGCAGCGATCTTTGTCTGTCTGTGTACCTGTGTGTTTGTCTGTCTGTCTGTCTATCTGTGGGCTCGATATCTCAAAATGGCTCATCAGATCAGAATCAAACCTGGCACGTATATTCAGTTTGCATATGGCAAGAACTGATTAGTGTTTGGTGGGTATGGCTTGCTTATTTTTTGCTCACTTGCATAATTAATGATTTTGGGGAAACAACGGATCTACATTGAGAACGACAGCGCATAATTTGATGAGATTTGCTACAAATGTAGATCACACCAAGATATATCAGCCGTGAAAGATATTAAGGGGTGACATTAAAGATAATTGCTAAATTGCATATTCAATGAACTTTCCTAATTAGGGATATATATCTTAATTGACTTGATCAAAGTTGACAAAACTTGCTATGTATATTGAAGATACTATGATTTAGCATTAGTAAAAGTCATTTAGCATTTTTACCTCATCCAATTCCTAATTTGCATATTTAATGAACCTAATAAGGGATATATCTGAATTGACGTGACCAAAGTTGATGAAACTTGCTATGTACGTTAAAGATACTATGATATAACATTGTTGAAAGTCATTAAGCATTTTCACCTCTGCCAATTCCCAAATTGCATATTTAATGAACTTCCCTAATTAGGGATATACATCTTAATTGACTTCATCAAAATTGACGAAACTTGGTATGTATATTGAAGATAATATGATACGAGATTCTTGAAAGTAATAAAGCATTTTAACTTAAGCCAATTTCTAATTTGCATATCTAATGTGCTTTCACAGTTTGGCATATATAGCTTAAAGGACTTGACCAAAGACAATTACACTTGCTATATTAAGTGGTAATAAATGAGAGCAGCCAAAGAAATTTACATGATTTTATTTCAGCTAACTACATATTTGTATACTTAATGGCCTTTAGAATTATTCTGTGGTGAATATTGTTCATTATATGTTGATCATAACACTTTAAATGAAGTTGCAAACATGTGGTAAAAGTTTACACACAACTGCAATATATAACGAAACATGTGAGCGTTTTCAGTTCATATCTGGTTATGCATTATCGGTATATGCCTTATCGGATAATTAGGGTTTTTTTTTAATTAGCCGGATCTAAAATTGCACATGGGGAAAGCCCTGCAATGTATCCTTATAGCGTACCAGGATATTTTGATTACGAAACAAGAACGTGTTTCTGAGGATGCTGAATTGAAATGATGTTGATTATCACTTATGAATTGTAAATTAAACTCTTATTCTGAAAAAATTAAACGCTTTCAAACATGTAAATTGAAAAATTAATTGAAAACTTGCTGAAATATGCGTTCAGTATTAGCACGCTTCTAACGAGGATCGGAGTAAGGCTGAAATGATGTCTAATATTGTGCGGAAAATACATATTTTCATTTCGTTGGCAAATTCGCCATAATTGTCATAATTAATGGTTATGAAGATGTCCTGATATTGTAAAATATTCGTACCCGTGCATATAAAATAACTAGAATGCACTTAACTGGTACGAAGTATTTCGCCATATGTTCACCCTCGTTAGTTTCAAGCTGTAGAGACCAGATGCATGACATGTGTCAAATAAGCCAACTGTACAGTACTTTGGCCAATGAAAGAGTTTAGGCCAAAGTATAAATTTTCAGTACTGTGATGTAGAGTCGTTTTTATATCTAGAATAAAATTATGGTTGCGTTGCTCGACGTGCTCTCTAGAGTAGAATCAGAATGTACAGTATTTATCTTATTTATCAAAACTATAAATGAGTTCCAGTTTTACTGTTCGTTGGTTATATTGCGCCTTCTGCAACAAATCTGTGAGCTTACCTCATATATTGTTTCGGCTCCAGAACAACTTCTATAAACACGTCTTTATTGAAACAAGTATGTTTGTGACTCTCGATGAAACCATAGTAAACACTGGCTACAAGCAAAACCTTTGTTCAGGAAATATGTACATTAAACGTAAACATCAGGTCACCATTGACCAAAGTGTAAGACTCTCATTAGATTTAGATTCAGATCAGAGGATACGTATGAATACACATAAGTGTACACATAGTCCTGTATGGACAAACCGCGAAGGAAAGCTAGACTGAAAAGTTAGGTGACATTTTGATTGGTTTATTTCTCGAGGATAGAAATTCTATCCACTCTAGGTGTGTGAACTATCCCACATCCCGTCAGGAGAAGCTCTAATAGTCAATGTGTGTAGACCAAGGATAAATGATCAACAAAACTGATTACAGATTAGGTAATGTAGGAGACGTGAGAAAGGGTTTGGAGCCTGAACGGTAAGCTTATTTACAGATGAAGGGAAAAATTATATCATTACGAGCAGTATCTGTTTTGCCGTACAACTTCTATGAATGATAGACAAATATTTCTTTGGGACACAAACCTCAAAAATTATTCTTAGCTTGCTAGGATCTTACTGGTATATTTCTTGAGGTCTAAACCCTTATCGCATAGCTTAAACAACAAAAAGGAACAAAGGGGGAACTTTTCAAAGAAGGGGCCCTTATCATTGAGGCTGAGGATTTACCAATAATGAAAAGTTTAATTATTAAAATAGTAATCAACACAAAATAGTTCCTGGTATCAATATAACTAAGTATAAAATATGATGGTTCTCTAGCAAACGGGATCAGTAACATACTGCGAAAGAGTGTATTTGGTCGTCTACACTGCCGCATTGCTGAACCTTACTCTAGTCACAGCTGTTGCGTAAACAAAGTAATGCAAAGCACGCCAGAGAGTTGCATTACACGGAAGGGCTTGATTTTAATGAATCATTATTTTACTTGTTGACGTGGATGTAAATCTAACATAAAAAGTCACGATATACGGTACTAGCATCGTTACGCAGAATACACGTTTGTCTCCAAACGTTCAAATCAATGATAATACATTGCAGACCCATCATTCAATAATGACCATGGTTTTAGGCAATCAACTAATACAGTTAAAAAACAGGAAATGTATACGACCTTTATAGTCATTAGTTACGATTGTTCAGCGATATCGTGTATTCTCATAAGATAGTGTTGATTTCTATGTGAGTTTTGTCACACTAAGTCCATTGCCTTTTAAAACTAAGTTTTTCGAACACTGTAATTTACGTTTGGTGCTTAATAGTCTTTATTTTGGGGATATTTTATAAGGTTTTCTATTTAAACTTTCAGTGAAGAAGGCGTACCATCAGATAACATTTTACAGTTTCAAAATCCAATTGGGAATGTCTTAACAAATGCTGACCATGAAATCTTAAAGGACAGAGAATTAGGATCCGGGAAAGCAACGGCTGTCATAATTTCAAAAGACCACATCACAGGACGATCAACAGCTGCCAAACCTGGGATGATATTTCCTGACGCTAACAAAGCATCCATCTACGCAGTTGGGAAAAACTTCCTGTTAAACACAACAGCTCATGGAGTACCCCGATTAGCAGCCTCAAACAATTTTCACAAACGTCTCCTTTGGTTCATCATCATCTGCGGCTCAATGACAGCGTTCATAGTACAAACTTGTTTCTTGGTCGAAACCTTTTTGAAGTACCGTGTAACAAACAAGGTCAGTCAATCGCGACTTGTTAGAATCAAGGGGGCGATCATTAATACAACTCGATGCAAACAAATGTTTGTGGAAATTCGAATTGTTAAGTATAGCTTATGGGGAAAACGCACACAGACTCGCATAGTTGTTTAAACTTCATTTTTATTTCTACAACTTGTGTACACTATGACCGTTTCACGAAAGGCCCCTATAATGATGTATGAGGTGAAGGTGCGTCATAACATTACGCATATTATATAAGAAATTCATCGACGATTTATGCAAATCTCAGGTACTTTAATGTCTTTTGCAGATAACCATAGTAACGAAGACTTCAATGACGTTTCCTACAGTTACAATATGCAACACCAACAAAGTCAGGCGTTCTGCCATCGCTGATTCTCCACACAGGGACGTGCTTGTCATTGATGATGCCATTACACTGCCGTACTACGGTAAGTGAATAGTGACCAGACGGCTTTTTAGTTCCCGTACAGCAAGCCTGTTTACTTTACGTATACATTAGTATTTGTAAACAATCGCTGATTAAAACTTGTTTATGTCCTCTTCTGACATCAAACGTACTGAGATATCGCCTCAACGACTATGTCCTTGTGACAGTAATTAACACTAAAATTTTGCCAACCTAGGTCCATGCATGGAGGGAGACTTCATGTGTGACGATGGACTTCTTTGTATCAAACCATTCTTAAAGTGTGATGGAGTACGCAACTGCATTTGGGACGGCAGTGATGAACTTGGATGTGAATATGGTAAGGCTCAAGGTCAAGCTTAACTAATTACATGGCCCTAACCGACATGAAATATGTTTTGATGTCGTAATTGTATTACGTGTGAAATGTCATATATGAGAGAGAGAGAGAGAGAGAGAGAGAGAGAGAGAGAGAGAGAGAGAGAGAGTGAGTTCACCACACTGAGATTAAGTTTGTGTCTTTTTCATTTGAATGTCGGTAAAAATGACACAGCAATTAATGATTGATGAAATATGACTCAGTGGTGACTCAAAACGTTTTTGCAAAGCAGAGACAATGAAATTGCGATTGTGAATTGAAATCAGAATACAGAAGATGGAAACAAAAAGTGGCGTGTTTATTATATGTACATATACATGAGGTTGGTTTTTTGCAAGACGGGATGTTATAAACGGCTTTGTTAAAAGTGCGACAGTACTAAAATGACGTCTATAGACCATGCCATGTGTTTTTTTCTCTCTATAGGAACATGTGGTGATAATCATTTCCGATGTGCCAATGGAAGTCAGTATGGATTTTGCATCGAAAAACTTCTATACTGTGACAAGAAGAAAGATTGCTATGACGGAGAAGACGAAGTTGGTTGTGGTTAGTAGAACGTTCCTTTGGATCACAATTCACACAAGATAACATATTTACCTTTCTGTTCAGATCGCACGGGACGTGGATTTTGCACGGTATCTTTATTTAAGCATTCCACAAACAGATTCCATGAAATAGTTGACAAGTCCTAGGGGCCAAAAGAAGTTGGTATACCTTGAACAGAGCACTGAACCAATAAGCTCACTGTATAATAAACGTAGCTTGTTTTACAATTACATGTTTAAATTTGTTAGACGAGTTTGACGTTGTTTCACTGTAATTTAACTAGCCTGGCGTGAGTATTTGACCTTGAGCCTGCCAATTTCTTTACGAGTGTTTGCCTTGAAGTGAGCAGCCTGATAGAAATACTGCTTAATTTATTTGATGCATCTTAAGGAGACAAATGCTGCGTTTGACCTTCGGTAGACCAATTTGGCAAAGTAGCAACACCTTGAGTAAGCGATTCTGACACTGTTGTTTGACCGGTATGACCTTCAGCAATTTTTTACAAGTTGCTGTCTTTTAGGCAGTTTTGATTGACATACTAAGGAGAAAAGTTTGGAAAAAGTCGATGCACCATCAGGCTCGAAGATTTCTCTCATTGTATTGGAACCAATTTTATAAGTTGCTGCTCCTCAGTGCGAGTTCATATCCGATCGAAAACTTATTGAAGTTCCTGCCCTGGATGTATACCTTTGCTGGCGGACAGCACTGTTCACGATGCTCTCTGATCTCCGCTTTAAACGTGTTTTATGTTCTCGTGTATATTTTGTTACATGATTGGAACTAATTTGGGAGAATTAGAGCTTTTAATTATTTAAATTTATCAAAAGTGTTAGCTGTCCTATAGCTGAAAATTGAAATATTACAAATTAGTCATAAAAACAGGTGTATTGCAAAAAAGAAAAGCTAACATTTGCAAATTAAATCAACATTACTACACAATCCAATTGTCTCAAATTAGTTCCAATCGTGTTATGTATCTGTTACATTGAACTGTTGTTAAGTGGAGTAGTCGAGGTCGACATTACAACTACTACACTGGGTCATTGAACCACTTTTTAGAGGGACCTATCTGAGTAGTTTTTATCACTGTTTTTTCGCTAAGGAAGAAGGTACCGTGCCTTGCGATGTTGAATCCGATAGAAAGGATTATTGAATTGAACGGATATGAGTGGCAAAAAAGATGACTTAGCGTTGAATAAAAAATTATAACATAGCTTTGACTCGGCTGCTGCTGTCGCCCATTGTTTCAAGACAAGAAATTGACCTTTCTAAGCTAACAATTCTCTAGTGGTTAATAAGCTCAGAACCTCCGTACATTACATATTTTCGAAAAGCCTAGATATAAGGGAACATTTTGGTTACCATAGTGTCACCATTGTTTACATAACTATCACGTGACAGGTAATTTGCATAACCTTTCAAAAATCGGTTTTCCCTATGTTTTGTTTCAATGCTTTGAGATATGAGGCTGAAATTTGTGTGAGTGCAAGCTGTCATAAGGATCTTCCAAAGTGTGTTTCAGAATTTTTTAAACCTTCTAAAACAATTTTTATGCCAGAAAAACTTCCAGAGCGGTGAATTTAATCCTAGTTGATTTCTTTAAAATTGTGCTCAAATAGAAAAATTAAGCAAGAGATAAAAAAATCTGAGACATACTTTGGAAGAGTGTTGTGATAGCTTGCATTTCAGAAAGATTGAGTAAGATATTCTGAAGAATCGAGACACAACATAGGGAAAAAACGATTTTGAAGGGTTATGCAAATTACCTGTCACGTGATAGTTATGTAAACAATGGTGACACTGTGGTTACCAAAATGTTTCCCTATATCTAGGCTTTCAGAAAATGTATAATTTACGGGGGTTCTGAGCTTATTAACCACCAGGGAATTGTTAGATTAAAAATGTCAATTTCTTGTCTTGGAACCTTAATAAGTAAACCTTACTATACTGAGAGCGCAGTCACTCCTATTATACAAACAGTGTGTTGATTTGACACGTTTCTCATCTCTTCAACCTATGATGACGATTTATCTAAAGCTACCAAGCATGATGTCTTTTAATGGTGTTATCTTTTCATTGAAATATCATTTTACATATCGAACATACCTTATTTTAAAAACGGCTCATAGTATCAAAACCACCATATAAACGATTACTTTTCTGTACCTGGATTACTGTCTAGATTTGTATCGCTTTAGTAAAAATGTTGTTTTATCCTGGCGATACAAACATTTGCTGATGATATTTTCATCTTTTACGCTGTACATGGGCTAATGTATATATTGACACGTTGGAACTAATTTAGGATTATTGAATTTTCATATTTTTTCAAATTTCTCAAAAATGATAGGTGCCCTATAGTTGAATGTTGCGATATTACAAATTTCTTGTAAAGACAAGTGTGTAACGTAAAAAGAAAAGTAGATGAGGTTACATTTGCAGATGAAATCGACATTACTTCACCATCTAATTATCCCAAATTAGTTCCAATCGCATTTATTGTAATGAGTAGCTGTAATCCATGCATTGTACTCTTACTTTTCTGCCATAAGAATGCAAACGAGATGAATTTCAATGTCAAGACAAACGAGGATGTATCGCAAAGAAACAGCGTTGTAACGTCCACTTCGACTGCGACGACAAATCAGATGAAAAAGACTGTCCCGGTAAGTTTTAATTAGAAACTCCAAATAAAATAGTGGTGATACTCAAACAATCTTCAGTCAGAATGGATGTATTGCAACATTTTCCTAATGGAGTAACTGAAACATTGTACAGTGCGTAATTGCTTATGTACTTGGTCTGTGCTCAAACAATCAAATATGTCCCCAGCTCTGAGTAAAGTATTATCCCTGTGTGGGAAGGAATAATCATCTTTTCTGTGTACATTTCGTGACTATGTTCAAAACAGAGAGAAAAATCGCTTTTGCAAATACCTAACTTAAAACATGAAAATTGGCAGGCAAATGGAAGTATATTCAATCTCTCTCGCTCGCTCGCTTGCTCTGGTTCCTCTGTGTTTTTGAATTATGCTATTAATTATTTAGTTAATTTCTATGTTCTATAAAACCGTACATAATGTTATTACTGATTACCTTTCAAAATGCAGCAAAAGATTGCGGAGATGCCTTGTGGTGTGCAGCTGATGATTATTGTATACTAAATGAGTTTATCTGTGATGGCTACAAGGACTGTTCAGATGGTCTGGATGAAAGAAACTGTACAGCTGAAATTCCAAGTAAGGAGTTGGCATTTCCTTTAATTTGACATCTTTAGGTTTTGGTGATAATGACAATCCTTTTATGACGTCGTCTTCTCTTTCATAAAGTAAAGGGTCAATAATATATTGCCACACTGAACGCAATGTTGTTTTGCAAGTAATTTGTTCTTTATCTGAAATAGTTACACCCTTCTTGTCATAGGGCAAATCGCCATGGGAAAGTGCATGTTGCAAGTCATTCTCTGAGAATTGATGGGCTGCAAGTTGGCCGACGTGCTGCACAGGTTAATCAAACTGACAACTATACAGCAAACGAGTTCCCCAAACTATACGCACCAACTGTTCAGAATATTTGCCTGTGTTTTATATGATATAACCGACCAGGGTCATGTAACAGTGATATGTTTAGGTGTGTAATTGGGTACTGTATACCGCAATACTGGAAATGTGATGGCGTTACTGATTGTGCGGACGGCTCTGATGAAGATTTCAGTATTTGTGGGACGCCAAAAGTTTTAGGTATGTTCATTCTAAAACAAAATGGCGGGCCAGACACATCTAGCTCATTATGTGACCAACATATTTGAGTTAACCAATCTATGAATCCTTTTGTCTCCTGTCTGTCGCCCTGTCTGGCCCACAATCTCTTACAGATTTGGATTGATAATTGTATTTTTGCATATAATCTTGCAGTCGATTGCAACAAATCTGTCAGTCAGATTAATGGAACCATATCATCGGTTGCATATTCGACAACAGGTCTGTATTGATTAAGGTAGAACGCACCTCGGGGACAGATATTCGGACTCTCAAACTTTAGCAATTCGTTTCTAATATACCACTTGTGAGGGTTCATTTTAAAGCTCTTAGTATAAGAAAACTTTTCACCGGCTTAGTTTTTCGAAATTCGAAAATTTTATTTTTCCCCATAGAGTTAACACAGGGATGTCGGCCATTTTGAATTTGAAATATCAGTAATTCGATGGCTATTTGTTTCTCTAGAACCAAAATTAACACGGTGACCCCCGATTTTATTCTTGATTTTGAAAGAGAACTGTTGAAAGATTCCTTGATGAAATTTTAAGCAAAAGTTTAAGTCTTTTACTTTCGAGGTGCATACTACCTTAAAATAGGTTGAACCTCCCGTAGGTCAATTATTTTTGGAAATAAGTCACATTGGCGCGATTTTTTAGTAATATTTTATGATAAATGTTTATTTTTGAGGTGCGTAAATGCTTTCTGGTGGGTCTGTATAATCGAACTCTCGAACATTCAAGGTAGCATTTGCCTCGAGGACAGATAACCGAACTCTGAAACTTTCACATTTTTTTTGGTCTACCACTTTTAATTGATCATTTTGAAGCTTGGGAAGTAAATAAAGTTCCAACCAGTCTATTGTCGTTAAACCTGAAAATTCGATTTTTCTCTACCAGGGATAGCGGTTATTTTGAATTTCAAGTGATTGTAAACATTGGGAAATTTGTTTCTCCATTTCAATAATTTGCAAGATGGCCACTGATTCCGATTCTTTATTTCAAAAGGGAATGGGAACGGAGCATTGTTAGCAAAGTTTGAGTTTTTCAATTTTCAGTCACGCACCACCTCAATTGAAAGTGGACCAAAGAAAATTAAATTGTCCATCTGCAATACTTCCCTTTCAGTCTAAAATTTGGTACTTCATTCGAATTACATCGACTGACATTTATGCGGAAGAACATATCACTTAAGTCTCCAATACTAATCTGTGCAAAATATGTACCATTAAAGGAAATCATTTTTACGTCTTAATAGACGTCTTTACACAACGACTTTCATAATAAAGTCATGCATAGCTCCCTTGAAAACAGCAGATGAGTCTTTGTGATAAAAGTAAATTTGCAACCGTAATTGTGGATGCGGAACATACAGAACTTGATAGATTCAACAGAATGACTCAAGTCCTGTACTGTAAATTTACATTAGCCCTTTACATTTGAAGAATCCTTCTAAAGAGTAAACGTTTGTGATTAATTTCAGGAATATGTAGCAGCTGCGGTTGTGAGTTTCCCTCCACATCCGGGACCTTTACGTCACCAGGATATCCGGAAAACCTCAAGAGGAATATAGACTGCAATATAACAATATCTGTAGATGAGGGTCGTATAAACATAATGTTTTTGATTTTTGAAAGTTCCGAAGATGCATCAAATTCCTGTTCACAAGATTGGATACAGGTTCTAATACATTTTAATAATATCATAATTATATCATAATATGAGATTGCGATTTAAATAATGTCATAATACAAGAGACAGACAGACGACAGACAGAAGACAGACAGAGTGGGGACACGCAGACAGAGCAGTGATACAATGACAGAAGCTCTGAAATACAGACTGACAAAGATATACATACATAGAGACAGACAAAGGTTAGATAAACAGAATCTGCATTCAATTTTGAGTGTTTCTGCATGTCTATAGTGTTTTACTATACACTCAAAACATGATGTAATAATACAGACCTTATACACAGATGACATCACCAATGTTACAAAGCTTACTCAGTCAGACAAAATTAAAAACAAATTTTAGAAGAGACGTACATACCAGGCTGACACATCAATCACCAATATATGTTATGCCGCCGTACCTGCATCATTTTTAAACTTGAAAATAAACATATTGTTCTTCCACACCGGCTTGCTGTAACTTACCGTATCATGGGGAGGTGCGTCAAAATGGCCATGAAACTTCCCAATCATACAATTCACTCCATGAATGAATTCTGCAAATGTTTCATTAATTTTTCCAGTCATAATACTTGACTTTGAAAATTTCAAGGACATTCTCATTTATTGCATACGATGCCATCTTCTCCAGGTATGCCTACCTCACGATTTACCTCTGTTGTCTCCCCATGAATCAATTCGACACCTTATAGGCAATTAGAAGTGGAACAGCTTCAATACTATCAAGGCCCCATCGAGCTATTATTTTGGTTTTAAAAAAGGATGCACGCTCTTACTTGCTAGGGCTTAAACCGGATCCCGCCATCGTTTATCTGAAATAACAACGTTTTTCGCGATTTATCCGGATTACCTCTCAGAGAATTTACCACCTAACCATATGGATGATGCAGTCTCGTATCTCCTATTAGGTTTTAAACATTCACAAGTCAAACATGTGGCTGTGGCTAATCAGTGGTTTTACGTTTAACGAATATTATATCGACCATTTATCTAAATGATCAATTCACCCTTGCTGTAAACAATCGAGAAACTGATCTGTGAATCACTTTGCCATGATTCGGCCCCAGGGAAGGCTAACCAGTACTCCTGTCTTGGTATGATTATATAGATGAAGACACAACCATACCACAGTTCGTTTACAATTCCTAGATTTTCCCTTTCAGATAAGAGATGACATATCACAAAGAACGACATCGAAATTATGCAGTGCAGAAAACATCACTGAATGGATCTCCGATAGCAACAACGTTACTGTCTTCATACTTACTGGTGGTTCAGGTCAGGCACTTGTCAAATTCATGGCTACGTATGCAACCCTACCGAGTCTCAATACCACGATGCGTAAGTTGTTAGTTTTTAAATTAAGTATGCGAAGATATTCTTCTGTTAATATCATGCCGAGGATTTGATTAGCAATAGTCTGTACACTTCAAATGGGCGACAATTACAGTATATAATGATATTTCAACTTCCAATACCATTTAACTTATAGACAAACTACAATTTACACATACTTTCAATTTCTTCTCCAGCGAAGATTCAAACCCACACGCTTCTTCAAGAATTAACATCAAATTTAAACTTGCGCAGTCACACTGTTATTATTATTATTATTATTATTATTATTATTATTATTATTATTATTATTATTATTATTGCTGTTGCTGTTGTTGCTTTTGTTGCTGTCATTGTTGTTGTTGTTGTTGTTGAGAATTTTTTCTTCATTTATTTACTTATCGTAGCTTGCTATGGATATTCATGCGATGATGGACTGAAATGTATTTCCTTTACTAAGCGTTGCGATGGGCAACAAGATTGCGCGGATAGCTTAGATGAAAAGGACTGCCCTGTCGGTGAGTAACTACTGAAAGTATAATTGTGTTCACGTCTTTTGACGACGGATGAATTCAAACGTTATCGCGAACACTAGATGTGTGTAGGTTTCTCATGTTGGTTTTCATTTGCTTTACAAGCGACTGTTAAGCATGGAACCATGGCAGTTGCTTCAACAGCAGTCAGCGAACACTTTGAAAATCTTAAAACTCCCAATGGCTATTACTAGTTGTGCGATATGCCAATCGGTGCCTTTTTGATGATTTCCGAATATAAGAATGTAATTTTATTAAACCTGGGCTTTTTTATTGTCGTTACGTTTTATTTTTGCTCAGACGTTTTTTTGTCTGTTTGTTCATGCAAAGAGAGCTTGAATGATTTTACTTAGTCGAGGTTATTGATTTTTTGACGAGATTTTAAACAAACGCCGACACCTGTAACCTCCACAAATGTAATAATCTCCACAAATGTAATATCAACCACAATTGTAATAAAATCAACCACAAATGTAATAAAATAGTCAACCACAAATGTAACAACCCGCAACCACAAATGTAATAAACAAATTAACCATAAATGTAATAAAACTCAACCATAAATGTAATAAACTTGAATTTGCATATGTGATCATTTGTTTATCAATGCCCTGAGTAAATAATAACTTTAATACGACGAGTGTAATGTTATTGCATACTTTCCTGAAACTAGGTTTCCTTTCCGAAACACAGAATAGAATACTTTGAGAACGCTATCACAAAACGGCGAGGTACTGATCAAACCGTTAGATAATGGAAGTGGAACTGCAGTTATAGACACTGATAATTACATAATAAGGAAGCGTCAAAATAACTCGTCAACCAGTGATACCACACAAAGTTTATGACAGATGACTCAGAACAAATAACAGAGAAATATAAAACCTTATAACAGAAACTTACGACACAAAACATGTTGACGACAATACATATTTCAATCTAGTAAAAAACAATACGAACACTACCTTGAACACAGTAGAACAAAATTAGACATCCTGGCATCCCTAGTGAAGGAACAAACTTCAAGTGGGACAACATAGGAATACAGACAATCTATCGATTATTCCACACAATTTATCCACTGAAGACGAATTTGAGGCAGTTGATTAAAAAAGTACGGCAATTTTCGAAAAAAGGCGTTAAAGGATCGTAGTGTTATACAGTCTTCCCCACTCTGGAGTAGAGACTGCACTGACGTTCAGATTACAGCTGTGTCTCGCCATGGCCAATCAGTTCTGTACACAAAACAGGGAAACGTAAAATACACTTTCAAATATGCAAAACACACTAAACGCAAAAAATTAAGAAATGAATGATGTGTGGAGTTGCTTTCCTTATTACATAGATCAATATTTAAGGGCTAATTCCTCAATTGCAACGACAAAATAGATTTATTACATTTATGGTTGATAAGTATTACATTTATGGGTGTTTTTTTATTACATTTATGGTTACCATTTATTACATTTGTGGTTGGTGTTTTTATTACATTTATGGTTGATTTTTGTTACATTTATGGGCGATATTACATTTATGGGTGCATTTTATTACATTTGTGGTTGATATTACATTTGTGGAGATTATTACATTTGTGGAGAACACCTTCATGTTCTGTCAGTAAAAGTGTCACGGGCCAAAATAGTTCGAAATGAGCGTTTTAGTGAACAATGTCTGGAGTACGAAGTTTGTAGTAGAAGATGGATAGTAGGCAGGGTAAGGGTGGTCAAGCGCGACAGCGCGATTGAACTTGAAGTCATGACAAATCGTTCTCTTAAAGCTTGTTAACAGCTGGTCTATGTTGTTTATCACAGCACCTGTGTATACATACATGGACATGACGGAGAGGATGGGTGTACTGTTATCTCCTGATTACCCAATGAACTATCCGAACAATATCTTCCATCGGTATTCTGTCATGGTCCCAACTGAACGTACAGAATCTGCTTTCAGAGTCAAGTTCACGTTTGAAGACTTTAACATCGAATATTCTGAAAATTGCACAAATGATTGGTTGCAGGTTTGATACACTTACATCTTGTTATGAAAATGATTGACAATATGAAGTTCAAGTCATAATCTTTGATTGATTTTCAACGACTCTATGTATGTATGTATGTATGTATGTATGTATGTATGTATGTATGTATGTATGTATGTATGTATGTATGTATGTATGTATGTATGTATGTATGTGTGTGTGTGTGTGTGTGTGTGTGTGTGTGTATGTATGTATGTATGTATGTATGTATGTATGTATGTATGTATGTATGTATGTATGTATGTCCGTCAACAACTATTTTCAACTATTTTCGAAACACCTGACATCACTTCTTGGTCTTTTGGCCAGAGGTCCATATATCTTTCTTTCATGAATTTGACTTTGTTTGTACCGTCTATTTACTGTCTGTTCTGTGCTGTTTTGTGTCTATGTTTACAACTATTGTCTTACAAATTTTGACCTAGTGTTATTGGATTATGGATTGGTATGATTGCGATTATATGTATGTATGTATGTATGTTGTAAATATGTCCGTCAACATCAAAACTCGCGAACCGCTGCACTTTTCAGCTTGGTATTCGGAGTGTTGATGCATCCTAGGCTATAGATGGGATTTTGTTCAAATGAAGTTTGCATCGCCAAAATTATGCAAATGAGCTTAAAATGTGAACATTTGATATTCAGGAGGGGTAGGGTCTAGGAGATTGATGAGGTAGCATTACTTTTTACCAGATCCCTTGTACATTTTTCCCCATTCTTTATTTTTTGCCCACTCTTCCAACCTTTTCTTTTTGTCAAGCCTTCTCTGGCTGATTTTTTGTTGACATTTGCTTATGTAGTAGGATCTGCTTGTCCTATTGCTATAGAAGTTGATATGCATGTTCCTAAAGATGACCTCCAGTACCTAAGTTGCAGACCTTATTAGCTTTTGTCATTCTTGTTTTTCTGGTTTAAATATTTCTTGAATGGACCAATTCAAACCGAATGTGAGCACACGGTCCTTGACGGTATTTTTCAAAATAGGGTGTTGACGCGTTCTTTACGTGCATCAAAATCTGGTGGGAACGTATTTGCCATCATTCTGTCACAGTGCATGAAGTTTGTAATAATCTGGTTTGTATATTTCACGTTTTCAAATAATGTTTGCTTAAGTTGTAACTCTTGTTGTCCGGGATTTAAAATGACACGCACTGTAAGGCATTGTGTTTGAATAAACAGGATACTACAGAGATCAAACATTAACAGCAATGTAGTTCCCTTGTAAATTCCTAAATCTCCCAGCAAACCCGTATCCATTGGTACTGGTAGGCAAGTCGAATCTTTTGTAATATTCCTATATAAACGCCAAATATACTCAGTTAGAATAGGTAGAAGAAGTCGTACAAGATAATTTGTGAAAATAGTATCTGCTTAACAACGAAAATCTCTGGCATGAGATGCATAGATATAAAGCAGTATATACATATATTGAATGGCCATGAGAGTAACAACATACTCTTGTTTCCCATAGGGCCTGAGTGTTGGCCACAAAAGTCTGAGTCATCGGCCATAAGCTGAGACAAACAGATTACAATTCACAGAACTGACGGAAACAAATAGTTCATCGAATATGGATCATTAATATATGTTTAGTAACTTTTATAATCCAAATTTTTCACAGAAAACTATCTGTTTCTATCATTCGTCCCATAGCAGATGACAAGACTAGCTTTTTGCGCATTCCAGAATACGCACATGCGTAGATGGTACCTACAACTTGTGCAGCGCGCAGGCAGCAACAGTCCCGGACCGATTTTTAATTGGCAGTTCATAGTTTCCTAGTATTGTTAATTTGTAACTGGCTGTTTGCGTGTGTCATCGCCAAAATGACACATATTAAATGACCGTGCATTGAAGAATCACAAACGTGACTGTTGATGAGGTGTGTTACATTATTTACATTATTTACCTGCCCCTATCCTAATTGCTACTTGATAATTCGCTCCGTTAAGTAAGTATGCCTGTGGTACTACATTCAAATTTATGTATCGAAATTGTTAGGAAACCTGCGGAGTCATGATTTGAAATTATCTACACTGACATTAAATCTTTGTCCTGTAATCACTGTCACTTTGTCTGTGAACTTCATCGGGTGATCGATGTTTTACTGTTCATCGTAAGATATGGAAACAAACACGTGCTCTTTTCAATTCCATTCAGTTACGTGTGTATGGTGATGCGCCAGAACCCATTAGACGGTCAACACGCCTTTGTGGTAAAACACTGCCAAAATCTTTGACTATGGAAGTACTTAGCCTTGAATTGACGTTTGTCACTGATTCAAACATTACAGCAAAAGGGTTTCGTTTGAAATACGAGAAAGCTGAGTGGCCGGACCACGGTACGTGAATAAATTTAATTCCAAGATTATAGTAAATTCATTTGCATTATAATATGATACAAACCGTTACAAGGATATTTATTGATAAGTTGTGTAGTTGAATCGCAATTTCAAATGTTCATTTGATCGCCTGATGAGAAATACATTAAAATTGCGATATATGGCCTTTAGGTTCGAATTTGACATTTAATATTTAGGAAAAGTAGTAATATAAATATATCAATCAAGCCATGATGAAACTTGTGCATTGATGATTTCATGTCGCTGATTGCTGTTCAAATGATATACATTATGTATGATGTATGATATACATGATATGTATTTAGTTTACAATCTCAGCACAGGAATTGTAGCTTTGCGTGGATAATTAGTGGCAGCTATCATAAATCGATTATCCACATCTATGTAACCCGGAGTTGGTCTACGTTTTGCAAGTGTTATATTCCAGGATCAATATTGAAACTGGTGTTTTTTATTTGTCGTATTTTTGTTCGAAATATTTTAATATAGGAGGGCTGAAAATGTATATTAGACAAAACGCGCAACGCCCAAACAGTGGATGAAATGCAGAGATTTGTGCAGCAGAAATTTGTGGGGGCGCTCGGTCAACTACTCAGAACTAGGTTAGAATGATCCACACCGACCTACAATCCCTGTGTGCAGATTGCCTAATTTGGTATCCATATTTTCAAAGCAAAACTTTATCATCTGACTGCCAAAGTGTAATCCTTCTACAAAATTGCTTCAATCCTTTTGCAAGAGAAGTACAGATTTAATAGCGGTCAATACATAATAGCTAAATGGCAGTTTGTTTTTTTCTCTCCATATTTACAACTACTGCCAAATTCATACATCTCGTACACATGTTCCCGTATACTGAATACAAAAGAAGCAATCGAGTATCTGTACATGCCTTGTTTGCCCTTAACACTTAAAGACTGCACCCCAAACAATGTTTGCCATGTTTGAATGTAATCGAACACATCTGTAGTTATGAGGCAGATAAATACAAAATACCTGCAGCGGGAAGAACGTATTAATTCTATCAACGATTCATCGACAGCGATACTGCCCTTCTTGTTGTCACACTTTAATGTTTATGATTATTTCTCTCAATGAAGATGAGACTGATATCTAGCATATGATCTTTGCTATCAGGTCACCTTTATTTGAACAATTTAAGAAAATTTGATGGAGGAACAAGAAGGCTATGCGATCAACACCATAATTTATAAATAGCAATTTTGATATGTTCACAGATATTCTACCAGTTTCATATGAATTGCTCTATGGGTCAATTAGTCAACTAAAAACATGTGAAATTCTCTTCATGTAACAGAACATGTTAGAAAATGTGGTGAAGACGATTTCCAGTGCGGTGATGAGAGTTGTATTGCATGGTATAAAGTTTGTAATGCAGTAATTGATTGTCCTGACGGGTCAGATGAACATATAAACTGTACTAGACAAGGTAGGACTGATATTTTCCGATGTATTTTCCACTGAGTCCCCACCCCAATAAAATGCACGCTTTATTTTGCAACAATAGAAATAATCGCAACGAGAAAATAACAACATCAAAACTGTTTTTCTTATGTATGTATATAAAATGTATGAGCTGTTATTATTCGAATATGTTGTGACGCAACATTAGGTTATCAAACGTTTCAAACGTGAAAGAGATAGTAGAGCAGGGACCTATAGGTCACTACTCTACCATCTGCTTCACCTGTAGGTCCTATAGGTCCCTAAGTCTACAATCTGCTTCACCGATAAAAGTCGCATTCATTCCTTTGAAGACAAATGAAAGATTCATTTGATGACAATCCGTGGCAAACGCAGCATGGACAAGAGATTCTATCACGTGATAATTATGCAAATTTAAGTTGTAAATCTTGGCTTTTACCTGATATTTTTGTGAGGGGTTTGGTTCTCAAATTTATACATCAATGAATGAATCAAGTCCTCAATGATCTCTGTCTGATATGAAACATTTGAAATTTCAGGGGATTTTTATAATTTATTTCTGGTCTCCCTTGTTACAGAAATAAACAACCTCTATAACCTAATTTTCTTGTTAGTTTTAGTGAAAGTTTTCTATGTCTTATACCCCTTTACGTCAATTACCAAATTGAATTCTGTCACAATAGGGTATAACAGAGAAGATGTTTTCACTGACGGTTGGAATCACAGTTTCCTGGATATCACTCAAGACCCCGCATTGTTCAAAGATTTTCAGGAAAATCAATATCGCGACACCCACTTCGACAAAGTCAAAAGTGAAAACCCCCCAGACTGGCAGGGATTCATGACATTCTCGTCAAGTCCTGATTTCAAAGACCTAGAAGATGTACTGAAGTTGGATAGAGAAGATATTAGAAGCATACGGCCACCAGTTGGAAGACTTCATTTTGCAGTGCACGTTCAATGGGCAGCCCTGTAATATAACGTAATGGCTTACAGTACATAATTTTCGAAAAGTTAGAACTTAACTAGTTGTCAACACTACCATTACGGCAATCTATATATTTCATGATTATTTGTTGTTGTTGTTGTTGTTGTTGTTGTTGTTGTTGTTGTTGTTGTTGTTGTTGTTGTTGTTGTTGTTGTTGTTGTTGTTGTTGTTGATGTTGTTTTTCAGTATCCAGTCGTTATTCAAGTTGATCAGTGATCTTCTGATGTCCCCGTTCTACATGTACGCAGTTGTCCGCCCTGTTATTGCACCTTTTGGATCATCACTGGTCCTGTTTTGCAGTCATGCCTGTTAATCTCTTTTCACAATGGTCCGTTTAAACAATGTTTTTCTCTGTATGAGGTATACTAGTATTAAACGTTCATTCGAAAAATCAAATAAATACATATTTTTCCTTCTTTTTCTTCACTATCCTCTTCTTCTTTCATCATCATCATCATCTCCATCTCCTTCTTCTTCTTCTCATTATTATTATTATTATTATTATTATTATTATTATTATTATTATTATTTACAGTGAGCAGTTTTACACATTTCAACATGACGTGTTTGGAAATTGCTTTAAATTTAACCATGGGAGAAATGGACAGCAATTAGTCAATGCAACAAATACCGGCTGCAGCTCAGGTGAGTAGAAGTAAGGTGGACACTTCAGCTTTGCCCCTTTTCTTGACCAAGATAATTCGTTTTGCTTACATGAATAATTGGAAATTGGTTTTTGTCATTTCTTTCATGTTTCAATAGCGGTATCGTTAAAATACAAGTGCTTATCTCTTATTACAACGTTCTGTTTCTGTTTTATCGGCAAAACTCAGCCAAGGTGCGACATTCACTTTTGTATGTGTCAAAATGTACATCTATGGAGCAGTTTTAAGAAGTCCTCAGTATGTAACGAAAAGTATTTCATTGGATATTATCATTAGTGTTAACACATGGTTTCTTTCATGAAGGTTTGAGTCTTACACTATTCATGGAACAATCGGAATACATAAGTCTTTATGGTCGAAATGTAGGAGCACGTGTCACTATCACACCCTATGACATCCCGTCACATCCGTCAACTGATGGGCTGACAATCATGCCTGGTACAAGGACTTCAATAGGAATCACTGAGGTTAGCTTCGTCAAAATTATTCGTGAGACAGACAGATAGAATGTATTGAGACTGCGCAAGATGGTACCAACCTACCCGACAAACAGTCAGACAAACAGATAAATATGCAGAGATCGCTGCTGCTCAAGCAGATAGATTAGATCTTACTTAATAGTGACGACAGCTGATGCATTTAGACGGATAACCTAGCGATGAAATTAAAGTGAATCTTTCGCATCTTACAGGGAAGAATAGTAAGACTTGGTGGTCTCTATGGTGATTGCTACAAGGTTGAAGATAAATATAATTCTTTGTATGGTGGTTTTTACAGATATGATATGCAGGTATGCTGGTACAGTCTTCTGATTGTCTCTTACGATTAACAAGTCCCACATTTGGGAATGCTTAAAAGACAAACGCTGACTGTGTTATTAATCTTAGTTGCATACGTCGTATCAAGAAATGTACGCTACACCTAACAATATGTTGTTAAGTCATGTGACGCACGTTTAAAGTATAGCAAATAAGCTGTTCTTATATATATATATATATATATATATATATATATATATATATATATATATATATATATATATATATATATATATATATATATATATATATATATATATATATCCTTTTTATATGATTTCCACAAAGTGTACGTGTTTGAAACGTGTTCCTTCTCGTTTCAAATTTCCAAACATGAAACAAAATATGCAACGTCATCTACGAAGCTATTTTTAAATTATTATTTTACTAATAATTTTCTGCATTTGATTTTCAGTCATGTAAGAATTTATGTCTTCATTCGACTATCGTTAACAAATGTGGATGTTCACAAACGATGAATATACAAAGTGCGCCACCTTGCTCCATACTCAACAAGACGCAAGGTAAAGCTAGAGGACTGGTTATTCAGCTTTTCAATCGGCATGTTAAATGTAGATTAGAGGTTCTGCATGTAGACATGGCATTTCCTTGCCAATACTCTTTGATGTAGGCATTGTTGCTCAATTAATTCTGCATTATTTCATTTTGTGAGTTTCATAAAGGAAACGAGCAAGGCTTCATAATATTACTTAAAGTTAGCGTTTCCCCTCATCCTGCCGACTGGCTCTACGAATGTTCATACTGGCAAAGGTAATCTCAAACCTCTGAGTAAGAAAGTTGTCACATTGTTAGTTTGTTTGTTTTTGTTTATCTGCCTGTCTATTTATATCAGTGCCTGCACGAGTGTGTGTAAATCCTCGGCACATCTGTTCACTGTTGTTACGCCAGTCGAAATTTAATTTCCGAGGCAGTCAATCAACTGACTTTAAGGTAGTATGCGCCTCAAAAGTGAAATACTTTAACTTTTGCTCAAATTTTCCTCGAGGAATCTTTCAATCGTTCACTTTCAAAACCAATAATAAAAATTGGGGGTCACCGTGCAAATTTTGTTTCTAGAGAAATAAATTACCCCTGATTTATCTATATTTTAAATGAAAAATGACCGCCATCCCTGTGTTAACTCTATGGAGTAAAAAAATCGATTTCAAAAAACTAACATGATGAAATTTTCCTTATTCAAAGGGCTTTAAAATGAGTTCCCACAAGTGGTAGATGAGAAAACAATGCGAAAAGTTTGAGAGTCCAAAGTATATCTGTCCCCGGGGCGCATTCTACCTTAATGTGACACGGAATAAAGTCAGAGAGAGGTAAAATAAAACACAAATATAGTGTTTTCCTGTAATATGATTTGTGGCAATATTGTAGCAGACTGGGCACATCATGTTATCCATATTCTGGACGGCATTGATTTCATAAATATGCAAACATTGGGCAATCACTCTCATTTCGCAGCAGTTTGATTTAAAAGGAGTAAGGTCAGTGTCGGCAGTATCGATGTAGGGTGGGTCAAACTGTCAAATACATTTTCCTATAGCCTCATCAGGCTTACGTGAATGGCCGCCATCTTCATCTGACAGAGTACTTCAAAGGGATTTACTTAATACACAAAGCATTTATTTTTGAATATAGATCTATGTCAACAACTGGTGAGTTACTTCTACCGCATAGGCGTTGTTTCTTGTGGTTGTGAGAAGACATGCACGTAAGTGTAGTCGTGATTTTGTTTATTCTATGTCATGGCATTGGGTAGTGTTATTTTACCTACACACATCTATGTGAACTATTGACGACAAATCGATTGTCATTAATTATTATTATGAATATAATTTTTCATGGAGGAATCATTTGTTGATAGCTGCTGGCGAAGTAAACTTTACACGACGTCTTTATGCTTATTATACGCTTCGATATCAATAAATGATGTTATGTAATCAGAGTATGAAATATTCAGTTTTCATCCCAAATTGTTGAACTTTTTTCCAACATCGAACATTTGGCAATCACTCTCATTTCGCAGGAGTTTGATTTAAAAAGGGTGAATTCAGTGTCGGAAGTATCGAAGTAAGGTTTTGTCGAACATGTCGAATTGCACATTTTAAAGCTTACTACTAGCAGTTATCATTTTTGTTTTCACAATAGTTCTGAAGAAGAATGCATATGCAGTAACATAGACACACATCTCCTCGAAAAATATTCCAAACAATGCTTGACGGGGTATGTTGATGCCTCGATTATTTTTCTTTCGATTTAGGGACACCAATTATGAGTTAAGAATAGCTCAGTCGATGTGGCCATCCAAAGTTTACTTGGTAAGAATGTATTGACTATATTTTTGAAAATGGCAATTAATTTGTTGAGTGAGAAGCATGTCATGAGCTCCTTGACGGTGTAAATTCACTATTATCTTTTAATGTTTATCGATATTTCGCAAAGCTGTTACGCCAACAGATAATGCAACTGATTTTCAACGGCATATCCTAGTGAGAATATAAACTTTACTTTTTAGCCATAGAGTCAACACAGGTTTTGCGCTATTTGAATTTGAAATATCGGTAATTTGAAGTCAAAGTATCTCTAGTGCCAAATTTTACACAATGATCCCAGATTTTTATTCTTTTAATCGAAAGCGCCGGTTTAAAGTTTACTTGAGGAAAGTTTGAGTTTAAAGTCTTTTCATTTCGAGGCGCGTATTACCTTGACGACCAAAATGCAAATGAAACACCGCGTATTACCTTGACGACCAAAATGCAAATGAAACACCGCGTATTACCTGGACGACCAAAATGCAAATGAAACACCGCGTATTACCTGGACGACCAAAATGCAAATGAAACACCGCGTCAATGTTCCCACAGTTCAATTGGTTAGTGTACCGTTGTACATGCATGCTTGATGTATTTGCCAGAACCTGTAGATCATATCTTGAAAACGGACGGCTGCATTATTACTCTAAATGAGTTTTCTGTTTATCTTTTCTGACCAAGAAACACCTACTGAGGTCGCTGCATTCAACCAACGCAAAAACACGTGACATCAATGACCTTCAGGCTGCCAGGTAGGTGAAATTAAACAATAGTAACAATACACTTATAATTCCTGTATTCTTCTCTATTGTTCTCAGTAAGTCATATCTTATATTCCATCAATCAATGTCATTCTTCTCTTCAGCTTGAACCTTTCGAACGTGGACATACACTACGACGAGCTTACCTACCAGGAAATACGTGAAGAACCGGCTTACCCAGTAAGGCTTTTATTTTAACCTGTGTGTCGTCGATTTGATTAAATTAGCTTGACGTCCTTTCAAAACGGTCGAACAAAGTTTAGATCGGACTGGTGATGACATAACTTTGAAATTGCTAATACTATAAAGGCAGTGATGGGTGTAGGTGGAGAGTCACACAACACACATTTATTATGAAATGATCAAACTCTTTCAATCGTTAAGCTTTTATTATACAATCTGAACATCGGAGCTGGTGATCAAACAAGCAAATGAAAATGACAGACGATAAAATTTTCACGTTTTTATCATTCCCATTAACAGATAGAGAGCTTGTTCAGTGATATCGGTGGTTCATTGGGACTTTATATTGGTCTGTCCATTATCACAGTCTTCGAGTTCTTTGAATTTGTAGTGGAAGCTCTACGTGTGTGCTTGCGACGGGACGGAGGAAGACATTCATGAATTAGTATGACGTCAGCGATGTCAATGGTAGCGTAGATAGTACAGATGTTACCAATACTATCAATTATTTTGTTTTGTTCATCAACAAAAGTGCAGAAGGCAAGGTGAACACTGATCAAACTGTCGGCTTTGTCACCGTTGTATTGATCCGTTCGACGAATCGACATTTTCATTTCTAAATACGTACTGCGAGATCAAACTATGTAAGTTGACCACGGTCCCTTTTTGTGGAGGGACCGTGAGTGGACTTATGAACGAAATATGCTGTAATGCATGATCAACACACGAATATACTTTGTACAAACTAATAAAGAACCTGTGCTTTAATGTATATATTTCTATCGTATGCTGAATTGAAAAATTTTCCCGCCAGGTTGAATTCATCCGTCACTATTAGTTCGATATAGATTATCAGTAAACAACAAAAAGTCACGTGAAGTGTACTCGAACACATATTACCACTTCCAGCCCTATGAGCTATATCTATTTGTAATTTTTCGACGAGATGATTTGAAATCAAATTCAACTTAAACGTATGGAAGCTATATCAGCTAAAGGAAATCAGCTAGATGTTGTTAAGTATTCCTCTGGCAGAGTTTTTACAAGTCTATCCGCAGTTGTGGGTATTTTAGAAGCTAATTTGCATGTCAAATTATCTAATATGTGGCATCTTGGTTTTTTGTGAGCATGGGAAGCTAAGCGAGGATGTAAATCATAGAAACACGTATCATTATTATTATTATTATTATTATTATTATTATTATTATTATTATTATTATTATTATTGTTGTTGTTGTTGTTGTTGTTGTTGTTGTTGTTTTAGCATTCATGATAATCTCCTATTTGAATTATATGGGCAGAATACAAATAATACAAATACAAACACAGACTACAAGTTTTTTTTAGTTTGAATTTCATAACGATCTTTCATTTCAGTGATTTAAGATCTCTTCAACCTGTCCTGATCAGGACTTAATATTTATTGTTGTGTCACTTTCAACGCCCCAGAATTGTACCCATATATTGGCTTCTAAATCCTGAGAGTGCACGCCAAATTCAAATAGTACTGGTGTTTATAAAAAGTTATATAGAGTCAAAATTGTACTGTAAATTACTTGACTACTAGAAATGTAAACTGCAAGACTACTGGTCATATGACACACATAAAAAGAGTAACTCAAAGAGGTGCGTTTTAAGGTTTGATTTAAAAGAAGAAAGAGTAGTGGAGCATCGCATCTCAAGTGGAAGATTGTTCCAAAGAAAGGGGGCCGCAACACTGAAAGCACGATACCCATATTTCTTAGTTCTTTCGTTTAGTAAAGCCAAACGTCTAAATGCTCAGAGTGCAACCAGTAATCTTGGCGTGCGAGTATGTAATAAGCAATGTCATGGCTTAAACCTTTTCCGGATAGTAATTCGTTTCTCGACAATGAGACTGCATTTAATACAATATATGCCACATGTTTTATAGACTGATATTTAATAAGTAAGCGTATAGTAGTTTAGGTAGGAGAGCAAGCTTGTAAATGTACGTATCTGTTACTCAACAAATCAACAGTTACAGCCACTGTCAATTTAAGCAGGCAAATAAATCACGTGATACTGGATGGCAGTGAAAAACTGAAGGACTTTTTAAGGCGAACAGGGAGCGACGGGGAGGGGGGAACTGGTACGCTTTTTAAATCGTTGTGGAAGGGCTGGTACGAATAGTTTTAAACTTTTTGCTCTGAAAATTCACCCATAGATGGAACGTTTTTAGGGTTACAAATTTAAGTAAAATACGCTACACAGCCAACACGACCGAAATAGCCCGCACACGGCCCCTTGGGATACAATTTTATCAGCTACTTCCACCCCAACTCCGAGGCTTCAACATGTATGCACGTACGCGTACGTTGCTGCATCTTGATAAAAGAGCCAGAACATGATAAAACGCCCTCTCCAGGGCTCCAGGCTTGCGAGACATTAACCAAATCTCGCGAGAAGTCGCCATTGTCGTGCTTAAAACAGTACTATTTATAGCAGGAAGTAGCATTGTGTTAAAGTACTTGGACAAGTTGCTCTATTTCACTTCGGAAAGATCAACTTTTTTGTGGACAATGAAAACAAGAACAGTTTAAGTTCAACTGATATCTTCACGATGAAGAAATTCACGGTAAGAGGCTTAAAAATCACGTTTCACCGTAAAAATCGCGAACCGAGTACAACCGACGAAAATGGGCGATCTTTGAGCTCCATCGAGGTGGCTGAGCCAGAACGGCCCAAAACAGCAGTAAACGGTGATATCGAAAGACAGAAAGTTAAGGAGAGTTTCCTGCAAACAGTAAAGAAGAGAATTGCAGCTAAAACACAGCGAAAGGGGCGTGGGAGAAGGGGTTCCATCAGTTCTTCAGAAGATGCCTTCCCACAACAGACCCGGCCAACATCACCGACGAACAATGAAAACTCAGATTTCGACTATTACAACCGACCACCTCGACCAAAAGTTTACAGTAGCATGCGCGACCGGAGTCGCCGCTCGTTTGGCCCGCTACGTGCCTTTAACTCCGAAGAGGCCTTGGACAAATTCGAAGTGCACGTTGAAGTACACAACGAAGTGGGGACGGGAGGGGGAGAGGGGGACGACGACAATGAAACAAAAGAAGTGATGACATCATCCTTCGGAAATAGACACGGTGCAAATCAGTACAACTGTAATGCTAATGACACATACGAAAATGTCGATGGTGACGATCTTGTAAGGTCATCAAGGGCGCAAAGCCAATCGGCCATGAACTATGCCATTACCTCCACCCATATCAGCCACAAGGAAACCAAAGTCACTGATAACAGCAGTACTTTGAGTCAAAGTGAAAAAGAGTTAGTCAACCACAAAGGACCAGCCATTCCAAAGAGAGCACCCAATCCGAAACTAGCAAAGAGCATCAGATCTGTGTCTATGCACAAAACTAATCAGTCATTCTCTGATAGAGGTTTTGACTCCTGTGATGCTGACCACTTCAAAGATTTGCCTGCACCAGTGTATGATCTGGTTAATGATCAGCCACATAACAGTCTAACCAGAGAGTTGAACAAGTTATCCAAGAGACCATGGTACTGGGGACCTTTGACCCGGAATGAAGCAGAAGAGAAACTCAGCAACATGCCTGATGGATCATTTCTTGTGCGTGATAGTTCAGATGATAGATACTTGCTCAGTTTGAGTTTTCGTTCAAATGGAAGAACATTGCACACTCGTATTGAACACAGTAATGGGCTGTTTAGTTTCTATCCTCTATCAGAACCAGAAGGGTACCATTCCATAGTGGATTTGATAGAACATTCCATGAATGATTCCAGAGCTGGGGTATTCTGCTATTCAAGGGAACGATTGCCAGGAGTACGTTCATACCCAGTACGACTGACGAGTCCTGTGTCGCGTTTCACAAAGGTCCCTTCCCTGCAATACCTATGCAGATTTGTCATACGAGACTTCATCCGCAGAGACCATATCCAGAAATTACCTCTACCCACTAGGATAAAGGGATATCTTGAGGAGAATCATTTCTAAAGTCTCACATATCAAGATGAAGATGTCTTAAAAGCTTTCTTTAAGTCTGTTACTTAAACAGAACAAACTTGCAGCTGTTCTATGATGTGTACACGTAGATGGGTGTGGCTAAAGTAGGTCAAGTGACAAGACGTAGCACCTGTACAAGTTTGTTCACCATGTTTCTGTCATAAGTGTAATGATGAAGAGTGTGTTTGTATTCAACTGTTGTTACAGTCCAAATGGAAAGCTAATCCATTCAATTTCAACCTTACAATCACACAGATAATGTATAACAAACTTGGTCACTTACTTTATTTGAGCCACATGTCATGTGCAGATCTAATCTCATTTTTGCAATGTTCATAATCCCACCAATATTTTTGACAACACAAAAAAATCCTTGTCCTTACAATATACAGTGCACAGTTGAGATCAGTGCTATGCAGATCATTTGTATTACAATGTTCCTCATTCTGCCTACACATGTACATATAATATCAAGTGCAAATTGTATTTGTCCATCTCTAAAACATGTTGTACTAAACTCTCAGAAATCAAAATATGCTGTCATACAGGGTCACCTTGGACTTTTCAAGTCAAGAGAGACAACTCTCGGACAAACTTTCCAGTTGCAAGTACACAGTGAAGACTTCAAAGCTATTTGCCATCATGGGTTTTAAGTGACTGTTTTTAGTTTAAATCGTTTTTATGCAAACTGCAAATTTTTTCTTTTCCAAGTTAGCTTCTTTTCCCAACATTTTCTCTTTTGAGAAAGACAAAATTGCTAAGACAGCACACACTATATTGTGCTGCTATCTCTCCTAATATGTTTCTGTGTTGGCAAGTTACAAATTTAACAACCAATACTAGTGCCCCTTGAAATTTGTATTGAGGTCATTTCTTTAAATCAATGATATGCACACACTGCAGAGTTTGCTTGTTACCATGGCAGCAAGACTAACAACAAAAGCAGATGATAACTTTTGATTGACAGTTGGAGGAGTAGTTAAGTACATAAATGCTAGCAGATTTTTTTGCTTTGTGCCATAAAACTAGTATTATACATGTAGCATAATTTTGGCAGGTAAATCATAAAAACCTGTCAAAGCTGTGTGTCAGGCCATTCTTGCTGCATCACCCAACATAAAAAGGAGCGAGACAAGACCTCCCAATATTTTTTCCTAAATGTAAAGAGACGTGGGTAAAAATTTAAATACAATGAATAAAATAAAAAAAACCACTAGTTTGAGTCTTTAACAACAGTCCAAAGTATAGCCTTTTTAGCATGGCAGAGTTCCATCTTTTTGCAGTGAGATTCAAAAATTATACTCCTTTGATGCATAATCTTATTTTTGTATTGGTTTAATTTGGCCTTGCACTATAAATAATTTCAAGCAAAACAACATGGCTCAGTGTTTCATATCCTGGTGTTGTATCATTGAATACAGATAGCAAAACTACTTCCTGGTTCACTGTACAGGCAGAAGTGTAGGTCATCTATAAATGCATTCACAGGCTTTTCAGTAGGCTTTTCAGTCTCTTATCAAATTTGATGAAAATTTGGCCTTCTGAACACAAGATTGTCTGTAATTCATTTCAGAAAGAGGCTCTGTTTTAGCCTAAGTTACTAACGAAATGTCTCACAGTTGCAGGAAGTAAGCATAACAAAACAACCACACCCATCATGTCTGTAGACTGACTAAAGATTAAATATGTAGAAGTAACAGCCTTTTTATTGAATCAAATGACAAAACACAGAAAGTGACAAATGCCATATTATCTGGTTTAAAGTTCTTTGTTGTCTGTGTGTAAGGTGGACTATGTCAATCCTGAGACCTGATCAAATCAACGCTGTTTACTGTGCAAAAGTGTGTATGAGACGGGAAGCAAAGATTGCGTAGGGTGTTAACCCACACAGTGCATGACAAATACCAGAGTAATGCCAGTACGTGTGTATCACAGATCAATAATTTAACAAGAACTGTGTCGTATCTGTCTTGATTGACCATTGGACTCTGTGCCTTGTTATGGCCTACCTCAGTGTGCACATGACATGGTGTATGTACTAGGTGTTGACTTGGTAATGAGTAACCTACAGGTCACACTATCACATAGATTATGACTACCAGGCATGTGACAATGTGAATGCAGTTAGATGAGGAAATAAATCTAACAAGCAAATCTGACACCATCTTGTCATGGTTTAATACCTGCGTTCAATAGTGTTAAGATATTTATTATTATTTCACAATAAGTAATGGTTACTTTTGAATCAACCTTTACAAAAATGGAATTACAAAATTACCATGGTGACTCAGTATTATGGTATGCCATGTCATGACCTAGGAATTGTTTTGTTTGAAACTAAGATACTGGTTGCAGTATGAACTGTGGCTGTTTTAGGTGGATTGTTTGGACATCAAACCACAACATGTGCTTCTGTATACCTTGTAAATTCAAAACTGACTGCATTGAGACCTGTAGATACAAATCAGTGCTAAAGCATTGTGTGTAGGTGTCATGGAATTTCAGAGAGAGAAACTGTAGTAAGTACTGGTGCATGAATTATCCATGAGTATGTAGGTGCCTCACATTCGCCTTCACATAAACATGACTTTTTAATTTCAAGCTCTGCTTCCAGTTTCCTAAATGTTCCAACCCCATCCTAACCAAAAAAAAAAGATTCAAAATTGTCACTTGTTTTGTAATATGTACGTTCATACGATTTTTAGCCTTTGAAGCCATGGTAGCAAGTTGTTCTGTAAATATATTCTACTTGAAAAAGTGAAAGTTGGAAATGTACATTTTTTGATCAGCTGTACAAGCTCACATGTATAAATGACTATTTTAGATATAACAGCATATGGTGTACACAGTGGTATTCAAGTTTGGAGGAATTTTCAAGAATGATTTTAAATTAAACAAAAGAAAGTTTTGCCTGTAACAGTTCAAAAGGTCACATCATTGTGTTGTGATCTCCAGAAAATGCTTGTTCTTTGCTCAAGTCATTACATTTGCTCACAAATATGACTTGTCTTTGTCGTAGGATATTGAAGATCAATCCATCAGAGTCCAGAGCAAAAAACATCCCTGTAACAGAAATTCAGACAGCATGCCACACATTCTGTCTTGGTTACTCATTCATGTTGATATACTGTACATATACGTATGAACATATCAATTGTACTGAATGGATCTGCCAGATAGTATGTACAATGACAACAACACCGTCACATTTTAACTGAACTGCTTCCCTGACAGCCTTGATGTTCAAGTTTCAGTCACAGGAATTGTGTACGTGTACTTGAGTAATTAAAACCGGTAAATTCTACAAGGTTCATCAATGGTCATACTGTAATACCACATACTTGTAGTTCCAAATGGAATGTGTTCATTTTAAGTAAATTATTGATTTCTGTGGTTTTTTCTACCTTTCTTCAGCATGGGACTTTGTCAGTTTAAAATTTTACAGCCTTGTCATTCCTGTTTGAAAAAGAATGGATGGGTCATTTTTGTCACTGCATTCTTGTATGATGTTGTGGTGATACATTATATACCAGTTTGATCATTTGAAACCAATATCAGAGGGCAGGTACCTCAAGGAGCAACACACAAATTTGCCTCCTCTATAATCTAGAATATAAGTCACTTCATTTTTTTCCTGCAATATTTGATACTATGGTCATTAACTATGCACAGTACAGGCAAATGATTGGTTGAGAGAGTCTGGGCATAGCAGTTTCCGTAGACTAGACAAAGCCACCAACAAACAATGTTGCAAACTGTTGGTACATATCATAGATCAGAATTTCAAATAAGTAACAAGGCATACAACTGTACACAAATAGTATTATACTTATGCTTTTGTAACGGCAAAAGTAAATCAGTTTTTTGGTCAAAGCTACCAATATTTTGATACAGTATCTCCTTGCAGTGCAGAGGACATTGATGTCAGCTGCTTATTGACTGTGGCATCATGGGATACTACTGAAGTTGTCTAACATTTGCAGCTCACAAGCTTTATATATAAGGTCCAAAAAGACTCTGACTGATTTGTGTATGTTCATGAAAACTTGCAGTACCAGAAGTGTATGTTTGTTTTTGTTTGTTTATTGGTTTCATTAAAGTGACCATGGTGACCAGAATACAAACTATATCCCATGATGTCATGCAGAATTAAGCCAGGCTGGTTTTAACAACTATTGAAACATCTTTGTGTTTTAATTCTGAACACAAAGAGTTCATGCCAAACCAGTCGAGTTTTAGTTATTTTTACCATATAGTGACACTAGCAGCTTCCTTAGAATATCCGAACATAAACAAGATTCATCTGGTATGAAGATCTGTCCATTACAAATAATTTTTGGTGTTTACAATGCCTGGTGGCCACTGTCCTGTATATTGTAATTTTCTGACAAAGAATAATGTATTGACAAATACAGAGATACCAGTAAATCAGCCATAGGACACTTACTGTGTGTAAGGACTATGCTGTTGTCATGGTAATTTTCAGTTTACAACATGATTCTCTTCAAAAAATCAACTGAATTTTTATAACAGATTGGTAAACTATGTTTCTTTACATAGGGACATCCTTTTATGTTTCATTTACATTGTATATTGACCTATTTAGGCAGTTACCACAGCATAATAGCTGCAATGCATAATCCTACAATATGTATTCCAGACAATTGGTTACCCTTCCAGGACACAATCCCGGAAGGTTAAGGAATTTTTAATGTAGTGTAATATTATGAAGGATCTGTTTGTGCCTGGGGCAGTGTTTTATTGAACTTTTGAGAAACATTTTCAGGATTGTGTTATTTTTGGCATTGTGACAAGACATAGGCATAAATGTAAATATTGCTCTATAGAATAGTCTTTGCAAACCGTTGACTTTGCTCAGTTTTCACTGGCTTGTCTTTATCAAGCCAGAAAATTTTGCACACCAGTTTGGCTGTTACAAATTGCAAGTCTTCACCAACTGAACATGACATTGAATGTAAACAGACTTGGCAAAGGAACAGTGGTTTCTGCTCACTTTCGATGCAGCCTGCCAATGACCACATTTTAAACCTTGGTTTGGTCAAATCGAAAACAAGCAGAACTGTGCAGTCTGTCTCGTAAAATACATGTATGATACACAGAATAAAAATGATATCAAACAATTGAATGTTACACGTGTAGTTTTGTGCGCAATTTTTTATGAGCAATTCAAGTGTAAGGTAACAACTCATCAAAGTTTCTCTGTCTCCTCAAATTGTGGACGTATCCATTGAAACTGAGAAACAAAATGACAGCCTTTTTCACATATGTCACTTGTGGAACACTTTCTCATTCACTCAATTGTAAATTACTTAATACTGGATTCCTTTAAAGTACACTGCTTGACTTGTCATGTTGTAAACGAATAATGTTGTATCACAGACAGTAGAGTGAAAGAACCACTCTACTGTATATGGTTCTATGACTATTTCAAGTCAGCTGGTCCAATAGCATAGATTTTAAAACACTTGCATGTGTACTACCGGTATGTTGCAGGAATTAAAGTGCACCAAATTGACCACAGTTGTCTGACTGAGATGAAAGGTGACAGGTGATATACTGTCACTGAGGTTTGTCTTCCTTGTTGCATCAGTCTATGTAAAAATGAAAAGGTTAAAAATCCCATGATTGGTTTCTACTATTATTCATCATCTTTTCCCACCAGCACCCAATCACAACATGTGTCGTGTCGACTTCTCTACCAGCTTCCAATCACATTCTGCTACATGTAGCCTTTGCCATATTGCTGGGCCAATCAGAATGTTCTTGTAATTTACTGATGAAATAGAGATGAAGTATCATTGATTTGTCAAAAATACAGTCCACCTTAGCCTGGTGTCCCCGTGATTCGTCAGTGGTACAGTCCACCTTAGCCTGGTGTCCCCGTGATTCGTCAGTGGTACAGTCCACCTAAGCCTGGTGTCGCGTGATCTGTCAGTGGTACAGTCCATCTAAGCCTACAAAACTACACTTAAGAGTGACATTTTGATGCAATCCAACAACTATTTCACATACATAATTTTTCCTCATAGTTCACTCTGATGCATAATTTTTGTGCAGCGGAAACTTGAAAGTGTGATACTTAAGTAATAAAGCATACAGTATGGTACACCGCGACATTTTGACCAGTTCACTTGAACTTTTGAGCACACGCCGCTCAGTAAGTGCACTAACATGGTACGGCAATTTGTACAGCAATTTTTAATATAAAGCAAAAAGATGCAGCCATTTCAATATAATAATGAAACCAGTTATGAATACAAGTATAGGCTGATTGAAATAAACCATTTAAAGGCACAATAGCTGAGAATTTAAGTATTTATTTTCATGATTTTATTTTCAAATCAAAGTTGGTTTGTGTATGTGCTAACTGAATAATGTGTATAGAGGTACCGCTGCTTGCTGAGTTGGACCATGTCTACATGTTTTATCAGGTTAAATAATAAACGTGCCACACTCGTAAAATGGTGCCCCCATGGAAAAGTACAAAAAATGCAGTATTTCCTGCACATACACATCGTGATCAGAAAAGGAACAAGCATGATGTCATTTACTTGAATGCACAACACATGATGGCCAACATTTTCCTGTTGTACCGGGTAATCTTTATTTTCTCTGTCCCATCATTAGTTTTTGAAAAACGATGACTTTTGAAAATACATGCCACTTTTGACATATGACAGCATTATACATTTTTTTCAGTCTTTAATGGGTCTTACTCAAAGAAAACTTGGAAAACTCCGGATATTTTGAGATCGCTTTACTACATATTTGCAGTTATTGGGGTTTAAAAAAATCTGTAACAGTCAAATCAAAGCTGTTGACATATACCATTTCTTTACTACATAAATATGACAATACATGACCTTTGCTTGTCATAACACAAGCAGTGATAGCATTGAATTTGGCGGACATTATTGTACTGTATTTTGTTTGTGTCTGTAATGACTCATCGGAAATATCTGATAACAGGGTCAACTTCAGCAGACACCAGGATGTGAGTGTCGTGATACTCAAAGCAAAGGGAACACCTAAAATGATATTTGATGACTTCCCTATGGTAACATCCCTCTAGCAACTCAAAGATGTGACTCGGTGATAAGCAGAAGATACAGGAAATATTTTGATTAAAAAATAGAAGGAGAGTATATCAATCATTCTCTTGGCAAAGATAAAACCAAACAGAGACAACATCAAGTTCCTTGAACTCTTCATATCTCTAAGCTAGAGCAGGCCTTGAAAATTACAATGAGGACATTGCTGTGTTTTTATGTAAACAGAACTACAAAAACCTTTGTAACCATTATTCTGACAAGCCTGATGCTCCTGTATGTGTTAAGTCAGTAAAAAGCAGTATTGAGCTAAAACATATACATACTGGTATATTTTCACCTGTTAGTACTTGAATTTGGGATGGTGTGTTTTGGCAGATTACAGAGCTTCCATTAGGATTTTCAAACCTGCATAAGGCTGTACGCAAATGGTGCTTTTATTTGTGTAAAATGTATCTAAAGTGTGTACAACTACATGTAAGTACCTACCAGTATAAAATAGCTGTATACGTGATATTGAAAACTAGTTCAAAAGTCAATGAATAAAGTGTTCAATAAACATCAGCAGTGACAATTTTTTTTCTTTCACGAGTTTTACAATCTTTAATACTCTTCTGTTCTATTGTCAGACAACGTATTCATTTCTTACTAATTATTTAGACTACTACTTCTGACGATGTCTTTGCTGCCTGAACTCTATCATTGCTACTCTGAAGTCAAATTCGCAAAGTTTTGGGCCTTCCATGGTTATCACCATCAGATCATTTGTGACATCTTCGCTCAGACAACTACATTTCGATGTTTTAATCCTGTTTTGGGTACTGAACTCATGTTTACGTGCGACAGATGAGACTGGAATCATGGCTGCAATTACGGCCAACTTTACAATATTTGGAAAGAGTTCATGATAATCGTTGTAAAGAAACGCGCAGACCAACCATTAAACTATTATTTCCAAGTCTGCTAAGCATTAGCTTAAATTGTTGATATTCGACAAGGAGATCTTTAGGGTAAGTACGCATTTGCACAACGGGGAAAAAACCATTTTTTTTTTAAATAACGACGAACATTAAACATGTTACATCTCTATTGGTACCACCTTGAAGGAAACAATTGACGCGACATAATTGACAGGACGTAGGACAAAATATTGCAAAATAATGAACATTTTTATCAGAAAACATTGATTTTTAGTCCTGGATAAACTACGCAATGGAGGGAAACCACGTGTGCTCATGTCTTTATTGCGGAGACTGTGTTTTTCAATGCGTACCTCAGATTACACAGACGTCCATTTACTTTGCATACTTCAGAGTAATTATGCGTGAAATACGCAGAATTTTGCGTTAACGGAAGCTCTGAGATTAAGGCAGTAAAAGCATGTTTAGAAGCTTCAGAAGCCTTTTAATTTTTGAGTCTTTGATAAAATGCAACATATTGAGGATCTTATTTCTCACTGATTTTACTCAACCTGGTGACACATGAACTTGGCAGGATAAGGGTTAAAATAACTACCAATAAAACAATATTATTATACGGCAAATGGGCTAGATCAATGCTAATCAAGTCTTCACTTGTTTTCTTCTGGAAATACTACACCAGTAGGATTTCACTAATGACTGTTTTTGAATTTGTTTTATCTACAGCTCTGTACATTACTGACCATGTTGTACAAACACATTTAAAGTTGTGTTTAATATAGTAACTATTCTACAGGAAAGTATATCCCATAATACTATGACAGCCTTGATGATCCAAGGTCATTTGGTGATGCAAGTGATTTTTGCTAATCTGTTAGGTCTGTCACATTTTCTGTCACAAGATTTGTATTACTAGTAAATGTAAGAAACTGAGACAATCATTCATTTCAAAACCAATTTAATGCAAAATGCTGTATAATAACAATGCTCTCTTATTCACATTGGGCAACAAAAACAAATACATGCACAATTTGAATTTATTTCATCTTTACTAAAATGTTCATGGAAAACACTCAATGTTTGAATATAAAATTGACAAATTTAAACCTAGAGTGATTTTACAAACAATGTGACCATTTTTACTCCTAATTATTGAATTTTCATTTGCAGTTGATTTCAATGCAACTTTGGAAATGTGACAAGTAACTTAGCTGTTTACGGTTTACCAGTACTTCCATTTCTGAATGTACTTCAAGTTTCTGCAAATACTGTTATTTGATGGTTTCATTATCAGCAGCATAAAGCAGATCAGCTACTGTCTTAATAATTACTGTACTTCTGAAATCACATCATGCATTGGACAGTTGTCAAGACATCACAACGTGCACTCCATTCTGACAACACACAGTGTTGTTTTCAAGGATTAGACACTTTTATTCACCCACTGGTATTTGAAGTAACTTCTGTAGGCTTTGCTATAAAGTACATAATCATGATTCGGGACTGAGAAAGATATTTACGTGGTATCTTAGCTTGGATCTATGTTCAAATCTCTGTTAAGAAAAAACAGCGCACCACATTACAAATATTCAAATATCCAAACTATTGCACTGAGGCAAAAGTCAATGCTGCTTACACACCTATATGTATGTACTATCACTGCCACACAATGACATCATAGTAACTATAACACTTTTCAAATAAACAGCCTGATATGGATAGCAACAACACTGAAAGCCAGTGTAAATTTGTCCTCTATTTTATAGGGCAAAATACATCATACTGTACTTGCAAAATTCAAATTCTCACACCATTAACAATCCCGAAACTTCACTGAAGTATATTTATGTAACCTTTGACAAAGAGAGCAACCTAAGTGACATTACTGCAGATTGTTGGGTGTGAACCATGAACTTGGTGAAACTGAATGATATCTCACAATGTACATCTTGTAGTCTACACTTCTTAGCTGTGAAATCATCTACTTCTAACATTCAAACCAGCCATGTTTCTCACCTGAAAGAAAACGCATAAAGGCAAGAATGAGGAATTACAAAAATATTTCCACTGAACAGCCTCTCACTCTCCAAAAGACAAACTTCCTCATGAGCCTTCTTTTCAGTCTCTCGTTCACAGCAAGATAAGATTTATAGCAAGAGAGTCCGTTATTGAAGTTATCAAGGCACAGATTTCATCTTTGAATATTATTATTCTACTTCACAATTGATACCGGTAGCCAACAATGATAATACAATGTGAATAACCATGAAATACCAAAATTCAAATTTTTGGTTTGTATTAAACGGCCAGTAGCCTTAAAATTTTGGTGCTCTTTCACTATTTTAGTTTTTAATGTTAACAACAGTTTCTTGTTCTCTCCTTAAAGAATATCAAGATACATGCTCAGAGTATTTAGCTTGTAAACTCAGTCTGTATATGTGTAGAATGTATTGATATTGTTGGCAGGTGTAGAATTCAAATGTAAACAGTAATGGTGCATTTTGCACATAGTAGAGATGCTGTGTTGATAATCTGAACAGTGGGTACTTCAATATGCTTGGGGTAGGAAAACAAAAACTTACACTTCACTTGAAAAACAATAGGGTAAACTTACTGTTTCAAATGCTGTAGTCGCATTTACACCAAAGTTTCCACTGAACTGCTCCAACTGTAAAAGATTGATAAATAAATAATTATATGCCAAGTATCACTATGCTGGGACTTATAGGTGTTCTATTCCAGGATGTAATTACAAAAGTCAAATTCCGTCACATTGTTGTGTACGATACCAGAAGATGGATCAGACACAAATTTTCAGAATTTGTTGTCTTTGTTAAGTAAGTTTGCTAATAGCCATTTTCAATCCGTATAATTGTGGTACTTGAATTTCAGTCCGAGAAGCAAAACAATTATTGAAAACTTACAGTCATTCTAAGGTGACCAACAGATGCCGCGTCTGCAAGCCTTCTGTCCAAAAATGACCATGTTTCTTCAAAGTCAAGTGAATTATCTTGAATAAGACACATTTCTGTTGTTTTATATACAACGGCTAAACTTGCTCGTTTCGTATACCAGCTGAACTGAAATTAAAATAGTGTATAAACAAATTACAATGATCAGTATACTGCCTTGACACATCTTAATTGAATTGAATAGAAAGAAGAGCTTGAAATCAATGTCATTGTTGGAAGTTCACTTGAGTAAAGCATTATATTTTTAGGTTCATCAACTGATGAAATACACTTGGCATAATTTAGTTAATTTAGTTAACTATTGTGTATCCACAGTAATCAGTACTATGACAGTGAATGCAGAATAAAGAAAAGTAAAACATTTCAACATGACACTAAAAGAGGGAAGTTACACCCAAAAACTGCAACAGTTACTATGAAGCACTTCTATAGATCTCTCCTTGGAAGCAGTTTCTGTGAAATGTAGTTCAAAGGTCCCTTTCACAATAGACACATGCATCTCTGTGATTTGAATATTCAAATTCTGCCACGTGTCTACTGACAGTCTATATTCATACTTTTCACATGAAGCCGGAGAAGGTACATTATAAATATGGTTCATCACATGAAATAAGAATTTACAATGATAGTTTCAATCATTTGCAAATTAAAGTATTTTTTAAGGCTGAATTTTTGTGTTCACAGACAAGACTTGCTGACATTGGTATATTAAAAACTGACTCTGTTGGTAGTTACTGTGTGTGAAGCAATACAATGTCAAAGCATATGAAAGTCAATGCGAAAATTATGCCATCATACCGGTATATCTGAAGTATGAGGACAAATTTGATGACAAGATATTTCTGAGTAGTTAATGATAGACTGTGGAAAACACTTTCCACCTTTGATGGGAGCCGTTAGACTTGCTCCAAGTCTGTAGGCATAAAAAAAGATCAAAACAGAACGAACTGGAGGAATAAACTTCAGCAGACTGTCGCTTTGCCAGCCAGTAACTGCTGCATGCTGCTTCATGAAAAGCCAGGTGACTGAGTACAGTGTAGGGAGCCCTCACACAATGACAATGTCAACATTACAATGGTTGAAAAACACATATTTTCGAATGGAGCCCTCTGGTGTTGGTTAAGAATTTTCTGAAGCAACAGAGTACATATACAGTATAATTCTGATGCAAGATTTTATGGACACTGAATTCAAAGAAGGTATTGTCTAGGATACTCACATCTGTAGATTTATCACCTGCATAGAACCAAATATCATCCATTAAAATACCAAGGTTCTTAAAATGTTCCGTGATGTTTTCAGGAAGAGCAGTCAATGCCATTGCCTGTGGCCAGCTATCCACATATGGAATAATCATGCGCAGTCTTGTCTCAACTGCATCTCGTATGATTGCTGTTCTACTTATTTTCCTGAAAACAAAACAGCCAAGCAAGAATGATGCACAAAGTACCTGGCAGTGGATTGCGCAGCCATGGTCATCATCACATCGATGATAATGATATGGCATCTCTTTCACAGTTCAAATCTAATTCAATGGACTTGAAATGGCAGTCTAGATATTAAACATTTTCCTAGAGTTATTCAGTAATAATAATCAAGATAACACATTTATCTAAATAATTTCAGAAAAGTTACTGAAAGTGTGTTTTTAAAACCTACATTGCTAAATTGCTAAATTAGAGATTTTCAAACTTTAAGCTTCCTCAAAAGCTTGTACTATAGTGACATACATCTGTTTTTGTGACATTATATGTATGATTGTAATTTACTGAACACAATTACTTCATGAAATTACTCAACTTTTCTGACTGTTTCAATTATGATCAGTACCAACCAATCAATCAATCACTGGATTTCTGTAGCGTCAACTTCAAAATGCAGTTGTGTTCAATGGTGCTTTACAGAGTCAGAGTTGTTCAGTATGCTCTACTAAACAGAAAAGTTTTGATGTTCTTCTTGAAAGTATCAAGAGTGGCTGGTTCACTTGTAATGGGACACTGTTCAAGGTGAAGGGAGTGGTGAGAGAGACAGCATGATTGCCATAAGTTTTTCAGTTACGCTGGGGTACATGAAGTAGAATTTTGTCATTAGATACCTGGTATCTTTCTGTTGTTTTAAGCAAGCCCTCTCAGTTTGTCTACTTTGATTTTCCCACAAGTTATCATGGCCAGGTTCTGGCAAGACTAGTGTCATCTATCTCCCAATTTCCCATTCCCCCCGCCCCTTTTTTCTGGATTATTCATGCCTTCTTGATGTGTAACATATAATTCTTGGGTAAGTAGACAATAGTGGAGTTAGGTGCACAAAACCACTTAGTATTTTGTGGTTCAAACACCAGTATTTGGTGGTCCAAACACCAGTGCTTGGTGGTCCAAACACCAGTGCTTGGTGGTCCAAACACCAGCATCAAAGAAAGTCAAGAGATCAAAACGTCCAGTTTGGCAGTAATGTAGACATTTTTTAACAGACAAGTGCATCAATATTCACAGGTCTGTTGGACTGGTGCAATGATAAATTCACTGATAGTTGAAAAAATTAGTCGACAATGACACTGTAGCTCCCATCCTGGACTACTTAGTGTTTGTTCTCTGGTCAGATATTTGAACATGTGTGAAAGGGATAAAGTGCATGAAGTGAAAATACTTAAATGTAATGTACTAGAGACAGTGAAATATGTTTAATGTATTAATTCAGAATATAAAATGGAAAAAATACAGAATTAGATATATTGAATACTGTGATACAACCATTAACTCAACAAGTCATTTACAATGACATAGTCCCCACTTGTAATAGGAGTATTAGTCTTGATGGGGCAGGAAAATGTGGTCATTAAGAAGTATCACTGGAGTGTATATGTTGAGATCTATGGGCACATAGGTCTATGTCGTTGTTCCCAATTTGAAACACATGAGGCATGTCTAAGTTATGGTTCTAAATCGGGAAAAAAGATCAGACCTCTAGCAGTATTGGCCAGCCAAGAAATACATATGCGCATCATAAATGAGGTACAAGATGTGACATCTTAAGGTCTAATATCCTATCAAAATTGGAGGGTATAGAACTTGTGGTTACTGAGATATGCATATATATGTATATATATGTATAATCAAGGTCAAAGGTCATCGACGTCACATGACATTTTGAAAAAAAAAATTATATTGCTCATTAATCCCTATATGCCAAAAAATCAGATCTCTAGCTCTATTCGCTTGCCCAGAATTAGATGTGTACATAAAATTAGATATGCGCATAATTAATGAGGTACAATATGTGGCGTCATAAGGTGTCCCATCATACCATACATGAAGGCTGTAGCACTTGTGGTGACTGAGTTATGGACAAATATGTATATTTGAGGTCAAAGGTCACCGAGGTCACGTGACATTTTGTCAAAAAAATTGTTTTGCTAAGTTATCCCTATATACCAAAAATCAGACCTCTAGCTCTATTGGCTCGCTCAAAATTAGATATGTGCATAATTAATGAGGTACAATATGTGGCGTCATAAGGTGTCCCATCATACCATACATGAAGGCTGTAGCACTTGTGGTTACTGAGTTATGGACAAATATGTATATTTGAGGTCAAAGGTCACCGAGGTCACGTGACATTTTGTCAAAAATATTGTATTGCTAAGTTATCCCTATATACCAAAAATCAGACCTCTAGCTCTATTGGCTCGCTCAAAATTAGATATGCGCATAATTAATAAGGTACAATATGTGGCGTCATAAGGTGTCCCATCATACCATACATGAAGGCTGTAGCACTTGTGGTTACTGAGTTATGAACAAATATGTATATTTGAGGTCAAAGGTCACTGAGGTCATGTAACATTTTTCCAACAAAATTGTATTGCTAAGTTATCCCTATATACCAAAAATCAGACATCTAGCTCTATTGGCTCGCTCAAATTAGATATGCGCATAATTAATGACGTAAAATATGTGGCGTCATAAGGTGTCCCATCATACCATATATGAAGGCTGTAGCACTTGTGGTTACTGAGTTATGGACAAATATGTATATTTGAGATCAAAGGTCATCAAGGTCACATGACATTTTGTCAAAATATCCGAGATATCTGTGTGAACGGATGGACTCACGGATGGACGAACAGACGGATATGACCCACTCTATAAGCCCACTGGCAGTGTTCTCCCCAGGATCAAGCAAAAGCGTAGCGGCTAATTTGCATAATCATTTGCATATCATTAATTTATATTTGCATATGGATATAAGCTTGCACATGCACCCACACATTCATATACACTCACAACAAAATGCAATGGTAACACACAAGTATGCAATTTGAACATCATGGAAACTCTTTATTACACTTAAATAAATCATCACAGTATAGTGCAATTGCAATTAAAATAGAAGATTCAAACAGTAACAGCAAGTTCAGATTGAAAGCAAGAAATGGTTTGTCTGATTGGACTTTCATTGATACATAATATTGCTAATAAAATTGTCAAAAATTGCCAACAAAGAGGAAAATTCATAAGTTTAAGCTTTACACAATTCAAATGTAATTGAGTTTTATATCATTTTTGAACGACAAACACCGCGAATAATGTTTCATCACGGGGATCAATTTCAACCAGCCGCCCCCCCCCCCCCCCCCCACCCCCCCCCCCCCCCCCCCCCCCCCCCCCCCCCGCGTTACTACCACTGCCAATGAACATCGTCGTTCGATTCTTGATTTTAAAAATACCACCAAGATGATCACAAGACATGAACTAAGTACGACTAGAATCACTCGAAAATCAGGTGTAAAATCTTTCAGAGAACGTGTCAGAGTGGAACCACACGCGACGCCCGGATCAATGTCAACACGTTATAAACACGTCGGCCAACATGGCCGCCGCCATATTGGAATTTATGCAATGTGAACTCGATCGCGATCGTGATCGTACTCGGACAAAAAAAAAAGATCATGATATCATCGTTGTAAAATCATAATCAACCTCACTAGTCAACTGCTTCTTTGTTTCTTTTGCGGTCCATTTCGTTGATCAAAGCATGGGAATGTGATCAAAGGCCCCGCTAGTGCTACACCGCCTAACTCTGTGAATACTTGTCCTCGATGTATACCGACTAAAGGTCTTTGTTGGTCGTAATAGTCGTTGTAGAATGAAAACTTGTGAACAACCCAGCCGATTCTTCTATTGTTTCAACGTTCCTCTCAACACTTACGAACAAGTTATCGGACGCCTACCATTTTACTTCGTACTTCGTGTCGGCTACATGGACGATCATCTGCCCATACTTCACACCTTCCACTCTTTCACCAGGTTGAAAGTTGCAGTGAGCGCTATTATGTAGACAATGCATGCAACAGCTGGTAGCTACGCAGAGCGCTAGCGTGTGAACTAAAGGATGGCGGGAATATTTTAAAGCGTAGCGGGGAGAATCAAAGCGTAGCGGGAGAATCAAAGCGTAGCGGGGAGAGGCGAAAGCGTAGCGGGACCGCTACGCTAAAATGGCCTGGGGAGAACACTGCACTGGACTTCATCCGTGGGGACTAAAATTGTGTCACTGCATCCTTTTTGCAATATGAATACGATGAGAAACTAAATTTTTATTTTTCGTGGCCTTATACATGGGAGTCTATAGAGATCAGCCTTACACATGGGAGTCTATGGACGTGTAAAAATATGCAAATTTCACCACGATTTGCCTAAATTTGGGAAAGGTCACTCCTATGCACTTCCATACCAAGTTTCAAATCAATCGGACTTGTGGTTTCAGAGCAGGAGATTTTTTGACCAAAAATGGGAGAAAATTACAAAAAAATTCATGAAAAATAGCAAGTCTAAGATACTGACCCAAGATGTGCACAATCATTTCATGTCAGCCCAAAGTACTTACATGCTAATTTTTCATGTAATCTGCTCAGTGGTTATTGAGTTTTTTCAATTTTGACTGTTTTTACATTTTTTCACTTAATTTGCATATTTTTGGCAATGACAACTTCATTTGAAAAAAATCTCATCTACAGCCCATCATCCATGTACACACCAAATATCAAGATGAAATGTACAGCGGTTTTGGAGTTTTTGATGTTGACGGACAGACATACAGACATACAGACATACAGACACACAGACATACAGACATACATACATACAGACATTTCCCTAGCCTATAAGAATAGCTTCCATTGCCATATATACATATGGCTATGGGAGCTAAAAATTAGTCGACAGTCAACACAGACCTAAGAACAAGCTGAGTTACTCAATCAATCGGTATACTGGTAGATCAAAAGATCCATTGCTTGAAGGCACTCTCTACGCTACCCCCTCTTACATAGAGGGCGCCCTTATATAAGCGATTGATCTTTCAGTCTACCATTGGTACTGAGGAAATCAAAATAATCAACTTACGCTGAATCTTCACTTTCTTCTCTCTCTTGCATTTCATTTGACATTTTCTTGGCCAACTCCGAGTTACAGTTTCGTACAAAATGATGGACAAGATCTCCACCTCCTCTTGGAAACATTCCGTGTGTCACACTGGGAAAACCCTCGGCTTTTGCCGCATCAATAATTGCCTTCTTACTCCAACCATGGATTGGAACAAATGACAATGCAGTGTTCAAAATTCTCTGTTCAACATCATCTTCATCCATTCTACTTCCAGGGGAAGGGTCCTGTGTCTCTTCTGATCTGCAAGGAAATTATCACAAAAACATTAGCTACATTAAAATAAACATTTTTGATGGCAACAAGTGATTTGTATTTAATGTCATTCTTAAAGACAATATCCTTAAAAATGTTTTGTTAATTTAATGCTTGGGAGTCATTCACTAATACTATCAAGAGTTTTATGAATTTTATCACTTCAAGATTACTCACTATGTTACTGATATTATCTACATACTACTCCATGCAATAATTAATTCAAAATGCACTTTAAGAATATTTTCCAAGAATACAAATTAATAATGAAAATAACATCACCTTTATTTCTAATGTGAATGTGATATTAACAGATATCAGTTGTACCCACATTCCAATACATATACACTAACAAGTGTATCTTTGAAGCAGTGTGGCCCTGTGCCTAAAGTATGTGGCTGTATACCTACCTTTGGTCATGGTTATTGCCATTATCAGCTGTACACATACATCTCTGAGAAACCAACACACATCTCCTGAGACCTAAATTGACCAATGAACATGTAATGACAAGGGTTAAGTAAAAGAGGATATGATATGCGAATAAGTGAATTTCTCACAATGGTAATTATGTAGACAAAAACTATCCTAAGATATCCATTGTTGCTTTTCCTTTCTTTTGGTCCATTCTGTCTGACAGCTTGACTACATAAATATGTCCACTGCAGAGAGGGCAGAATGATGGTTTATACACCAAGCAGTTATCCTCTGATATGGACTCTGTCAGCATGCAGTTATCCCTTGATATAGACTGCCAATCTGTCAGCATGCAGTTATCCCTTGATACGGACTGACCTGAGCACCATATGCAGTTATCCCCAGATATGGACTGATCAGACCTGATCAAAAGATTACAATTCTTATTGGATAACATTGACATTGATATCATATGCCTGTGGGCTAATGACTGGACTATCCAGCCTAAAAGTGCCTGTGGGCTATGACTGGAGTAAGTAAGGGAGCCTTCAATATAATTACCTGAGGGGGAAATTCAGGTCAAACTTATTCAGCAATGTGACCTCCCCTTACACTACTCTCTAAAATGTGACCCTCCCATCTGTCCCATGTTCTAAAATTTGACCATCTCACTACTCTGTGGTGAGACACTTTGCACTACGATAGTACGACACACACACACACACACACACACACACACACACACATATATATATATATATATATATATATATATATATATATATATATATATATATATATATATATATATATATATATATATATATATATATATATATATATAAAGTGTCAGTGCAGTTTACCAGTGGGACTGATAAATAGCAAAATATTACAATAAACCTACACTACTTTCTTATTTATGAGATCATTGAACTTTCACTGTAATACCTAAACTTTACTTTTGCTTGATATAATTAAGCAACTGTTTACCTGTTTCACACTACTGCTCATATGTACAGAAGTATAGGATAAAGCCCGAGTACGAGGGCTCTTCTGGTATATAAAGTCCAACCCAACGATAAAATGTCGAGGCCGCAGGCCGAGACATTTTATCGTAGGGTTGGACTTTATATACCAGAAGATCCCGAGTATGAGGGTTTTATCCGACTTAAAAACTATCGCCCCTAACTGATATATTTTCGTTTTCAATGTATTTACGTCAACCGTCCCCTTTGTCAATGTAACATGTTTAGGATATGAATTAAAACTTTTATTTGTGAAATAGCCTTCCAATGTAATGGAACATCCTATAAATGCCCTAGGGCACATAATATAAATGCCCTAGGGCACAGCAGATTTTGTGCTGCAGCTGGTTTCCGCTGTATTACCAAATTTGAATATTAAAACGTACCAGATGTCTACAGAATATGACATGTTCACTTTTGATTGGACAGTACTTTACTACGGCGCTGTCATTCGTTTCTGGAATTTGGTGACCAGGGCTTTACGTGTAAATAAAACACCCTGAATTGAGCACTCTGATTGGTCAATCAACAGTGGATAGTTTTTAAGAAAAAGTTATTAACCTTCAACTTTTCAAACCAAAGAGTATTGTGGGTAATTTATTGTACTGTGAGATACATGTGATTGAATTGGGAAAATACATACATGCACGTTTTAAACTTAGACAAGAAAAAGTAAAAAAAAATAAAACATTGATGAACATGTAATATCCTCATATATTAATATATATATATGAGGATGACCCTGAGCACGTGTTTACGCTCGTGTGTGAGCTGCTGGCTTTACGCAAGAGCACAACAACATTGACGTGCTATATAATCATACGCTCACGATGATAGGTAGTGTGCAAAAAAGGTAAATATAAACGCATTGAAATTCGAAAGTAGACGATTCGGCGCCTTGTTTAACAATCTTACAGTACAAGAAGGGTGGATACACTGTCCGAAACAGCATATTAAAATACATACCTGCTCTAATGAGGCCCAAAGACATGGAACCACTGATTCTCGATAATGGTTGGTACGCCATCTTCCGACCAGTTCAGCTGGCATAGAAATAGGGTCAGTTCATTTTGATGTACTGTCAGCGCCCGGCAGACGGCTGCACCCTGCTCTGGAAAGTTAGTTACAGTTCGAGACAAAGGCTTTGTATTTTATATAAGAGAAATAATTTTATATTCAACAAAACAAAACTGAGCTTATCAAACATCGATGGTATGAAGTTATTATACTACGGATGCGAATTTGGATTTCCAACCCTCAACAAATTTTGAATGGTATCAACCATTAAGGCCATTTAACTTAAGAAAAAAATAAACAAAACATAGGCGTTTTCTGAACACCTGATAAATATTATAATATTTGCAAAGAACAACATTTTTCACCTTGCTGTGACTGTGTTTGTGGCATACAAATATTTACCTCCCCTTTTGTCCTTGATACATAGTAACTCTGCCGACATAGCGGTACATAGACTAGTCGAGATGTCCACCATTACCATTCACATGCGTGATTCGAAGAGATGCACATGAAAACATAACCTTGCTAGGGGGTCATTAGTGATTAGCAAGTTGAGATCATGGCTGACACTCCCAAATAGAATTTCACTTCCGCCTCAACGAAGTTTGGATTTCCTCCTGTGAAAAGTCCTCAATGTTTTATTGTGCGAAGTGACAGCCGTGTAAAAGTTTTAGGATACCCATCAGGGTTTCAGGACAGCCGTTAAAGATGTCAACGGAGAACAGCATACCCAAGGAAGCAGCAGGCAAGTTGCACGAATAAGTTTGTTTCGATGTTTCTCACACGAAATGGTGAACGTAAAAAGTAAAACGTCAACACTCAGTCGAGCAGTTTACGTTGAAAATTTGGTAAATTTAAAATCGATTACTGGAGTCTGTTTTCATTTCAGAAAGCATACGAAATGAGCTGGGAGAGAGAGGCAAACATGTACAGTTCAAGCTCATCAAGGTCGAAACGAAACAGGAAAAATTAGAGGGTCGCATATTGGTAAGTACAAGGTCATATGATAGCGGAAATGTTGCTTGAATAAAAGCCCTTCGTTAATATTTTCTTTTGTAAACCATGGCAAAAAGGGGGAAGTTTTAAATCAGTAGCTTCTTATGTACACCATTCTACTGTGCATTGTATTTCGCTATAGGACATCCGTATCGTGGAATTCATTTGTTTGGAATGAATGTATACTAATATTATGACTATTCGTAACGTAAATAAAACAAGAGAATACACTGTAAAAGGATCTTCTTCATACAATCTGCAGAGATATTTCAATAAGCTGCTGCCGTCTATTTTATCATAGTTTCTTATGGTCTTATCCAACCACGTAGTACAACATCTTTTTACGCAGTTCTTGCATTTCACTCCTCGTGTTCTGTCAATAAAAAGATGAAACTTTAAACATTACATAAAGTTTACATGATGATGACATCATAGGTCAGCAAGTCTTTGCTTTAGTTTGATATGGTTGAAGGTCATGGTCAAAAAAAATCTTGCAGGGGAAAGTCTTGCTCAGGATAAAAAGTCCTTATATTCTTGTACCATGGTATGGGATTAGCATCATACAATATCAAAGTGATTGTGTCCCTCAGTGCATGTTGGTTAGATAATAGACCCTGGAGTTAGATGTTTTGTTTGTGCATCATACGTATATACAGGTATTCAGGGTTTTTTATGATTAATTTAATTGTATGTTCACCATGAAATGTTCACATCTATTTTTAAACATACAGTCAGGAGTCCCCGCTTCCTCTTATAATATGAGCAGGGTCTGCTGTTATCAGTGACCCAGGGCATATGTCAATTGAGCTGAGTTATACACACTAATTAAGTGCTAACATCGCATACATGTAACGAGTGTAGCTTCCACTATATTGTAATGCTGACACATTAGATTACTGTTCAGTCATGCTAGTGTCACCACTCATTACTGCAGTGATGAAATGAGAAAAATTGTATTATTTCTGTCGATTATCCATTATTTTTGTACCTGCCCTCATTTTGAGTCAACTCAACAGGAGAGAGATCTGAAATATTAATTTTTATCATGTAATTCTTGGCAAAATTCTAATCTGTCAGCCTCATTTGGGATCAGAAATGCACACCAACATGTGAGAGTACAAGTGTGTTTGTTTCCGTGATAACCATTTCACAGGAAGTTTTGTTTTGAAACTCCCAAAAAGTTGACCCCAACTATAGCAATAAAAATCACAAGTTTTAACATACAGTTTGCTTTACTCCGTAACATATCATCAGAATGTTTTACTTGTTCATGAATCATGAGGCATTTGAAATTTTAAAAATTTGTCTTGTCCTTGTGGCTTAGATCATTCACTTGTAGAGTGATGTGTAACATTACAAAGTAACAATACCAGTTTATTTCTGTCTGTGATGTAGTGGCCAAAGTGAAGATATGTGGAACTATAAACCCACACATGGGAACAAAATCATTATGTTTTGACTGAAACTCTCTGTTTACCAGTACAAAAGTTTTTATGAAGCTTTTGTAAAGAAAAACCACTGCAGAGTGTCATTGCTGGTAGTTCACTTGTAGAGTGATTTGTAACATTACAAAGTAACAATACCAGTTTATTTCTGTCTGTGATGTAGTGGCCAAAGTGAAGATATGTGGAATAATAAACCCACACATGGGAACAAAATCATTATGTTTTGACTGAAACTCTCTGTTTACCAGTACAAAAGTTTTTATGAAGCTTTTGTAAAGAAAAATCACTGCAGAGTGTCATTGCTGGTAGTTCTACATACATTAGATTTGCTTAAAAATAAGTGTTTGTTGATGTTTGTTTCATACATGGAATCACTACTTGTAAGAACTTGGAAAAGTGCAACCTAACTATCAGTAATGGCCTCGAGGGATGCACATAACTGCTTTCTATTGGAAAAACAAAAATTGCAAATACAAAGCTTTTGTTTCCAGCAACTGGCATGCCTTTCTAGAATGTATCATTAGTCACAGTCAATCACACTGATCTCATTGCAGTAGCTGTGTCTTACAGTCTTGATGGAAAATCTTAGTGAGCAGAGATGATATACAGAGATGAGAATGAAATATCCTGACATATTAAGTTAATTTCTATCCATTGAGTCTTATCATATGATTTTAGGAATCCAACTGCAGCTTTTGGTTGTGAATGCTTCTTGATGTATGTCATATATCTGCAGTAAAATTCTTGAAAATGTCATCAACGTATCATATTTTACTGATATGAGTTCCATTCCAGTAACTGCTGCACAGTAAGTGAGACTACCCACAATTCCCGTTGATTTGTTCACTCAGACATTTTTTGCTAAAGGCTTTTTCAATTTTATCAGTTTCTTAACATTTTTAATGTACAATTTAAGTTCAGGATTATTTGTTAAAACTATGTTCCAAAATTATTGATTATGTTTAAAATTCAAGAGTAAATTGAATGAGAAGTCGATGTTTGGAGGTGCTAAAAATTGCACACTTGTCAAGATAAAGTTATCAGCAACTAAGATGGTCTCATCATACCACCTGTAAGACATGCAAATTTCCTTTGTTACGAACATTAAAAAAAATCAATACCCTTTCTTTTGCCAACACAGATGAAACTTATTCCCTTAGTTTCCTTGAAAATATTGTGTATGGCTGTCAAAAATATATGTCAACAAAATTACAAAATTGCTATCTCCTCCGCGGAAAAGGGGTTGATCTTCTCATTATTCACAGTGAAAAATCAGAAAATTATGATTATCAGAACTATGTTGCCAGAATTTTGAAATATGGACCGAGTTGTTCTGTGTACAGAAGAAATTTGCTTCAGTTCAGTGAGTGATCTCCGTGTGTACAGATCATGGAGAATTGTGGGTAGCCTCACTTACTGTGTGCTGTGAGAAAACAAAAGTGAATTTTTTTTCTTCATTTGTTGTCTGTAGGTGTTGTCTGTATGCAGAGCTTTTATATTTACCTTGCCAGCAAAGTCACCACCGAAAGTAAGTCAGATAATTTTCATATTTAGATTGTTTCTGTTTAGAGGATGGCTAACCAAACCACCATGTTATGGAGATAGATGACTCTTGGGAAGATATGTCCATTTTGTGATATGTGAAAACCAGTATACACACCATCAAATAATTGTGCTGATCTGAGATACCGTTCAAACTACTGGAGATTGGTATTTTCGAATATTCTGTATTATTGCATGTCCAAGCTGTATATAATGCACAATCGGGGCAGATGAATATTCCACATTGATAAATAATCATTAGCATAAATTTCAATACCAAAACAATGTTCATTAATATAATTTGCATAAATTAATTCTAATCTGCCCCGTATCTTGCACTAATAGCCAAGCTGTCATCATCTCATTGAATAGTTGTTATCTGATTAAAATAAAATTTCAAGTCCTAACGCCACTGAGTCTTCAGATCAGTGCTTACTGGTTTCAGCACAAGTCTTCAGATCAGTGCTTACTGGTTTCAGCACAAGTCTTCAGATCAGTGCTTATTCATGCTTTATTGTTTATTCTGCGATGTTTGCAACTTTCAGGAAGTTGTGAAAAACAAATAACTTTCTTATACCCTTCTTTTCTTTTCCTCTTCTCATGTTTTCTTTCATTCACTCCCTATTTCTCTCCGTTCTTTCTTTCTTCCTTTCTACAGTTGGAGCAGGAGTTTCATTTCCTAGACATACAGTCTGTTGAAAGTACAAAGCCCCGGAAGGTAATTAATATATTTCATAGTTTTTTTATGCTAACTGAAATACACGATTTAACATTAAATGTAAAATAACCAGATGTAGTTGATCAGATTTGGATCATGGTACAAGGTCATGTCTAAAATTCCTGGGTTTTTTTGCATCTATGAAATACAGAAAACAACCGAATGAGATTAAAAAAAACTGATTCGAACACACTATGTCGGGCCTGGGCCAGCCATATTTATGTCGCATCTCAGGGATGGGTTCAGAGTCGACATGATTTGCGACTTGGCCCACATTGCAATCGTGTATGTGTGTGTGAATGGTTTATATCAGCTCTGGGCCAAATGGATACCATAACAGTTGGTCTAGAACAGAGCCAATAAGTGACTTAGAGGTCAGAGATTCAAATATGTCATGTAGTATCTTATCACAATCTTGCACCATGTCAAGAGCCATCCTAGTGCCTGAATGTGAATCTGGCAAAAGTATGTTGACATTTTTGTTGATTTAAGAACTCTTTCAAATAGCTGATATGTGTAGTTGTTGTACTTTTATTGAAATAAGTAATACCATATCAATCACCAGCACCTATCTATTCAGAGCACCGTAGATGTTGTTTTCTGCTTGTGTATGTATTTTATGTTTGTTCTTTTACCTATGTCCCTGGAATCTTCAAAAAGATCTGTAATTACACCACTATGCACTAATCTCGACAAAAATAAACTTTGTGGTACAATCATACTGATGTAGAGAAATTGTGAATACGATAAGCGTGAGAGATTTGCCCTTTACTTGATAAACCTATTTATGATATATGGCAAGAGATTACTTGTAGTTGTAAACCAAGTGTCTATCTGGTGTCCAAAGGTTCTGTCACATTTCGTACACACACTGCACTTTATATCCTTCCTTGCAAAAGCTGCTATATTTCTGGAGAAAATGTTGGAATTGGCATATTTTTAATTAGTCCCCACGGACACCGTCCGGGGGGACTTATAGTTTGGTCGTGTCCGTGCGTGTGTGCGTGGCGTGCGTCCGTCCGTGCGTGCGTCCGTCCGTCCGTTCACGCAGATATCTCAGAGATGCCCGAAGCGATTTCATTCAAACTTGGTACAAGGATTACTTCATATGTCATACAGATGCACGTCGATTTGTTTTGTGATACGATCCAATATGGCTGCCAGGGGGCCATTTTATTACGATTTTTTCATGTACAGAGCCATAATTCAGGCATATTTCAACTGATTTTATTCAAAGTTGGTACAAGGACATTGACCAATGTCATAGATATGCACGTCAATTCTTTTTGTGATACGATCCAATATGGCCGCCGTGCGGCCATTTTGTTACGATTTTTTCATGTACAGAGCCATAACTCAGGCATATCTCAACCGATTTTATTCAAACTTGGTACAAGGACATTGACCTATGTCATACATATGCACATCAATTTGTTTTGTGATACGATCCAATATGGCCGCCAGGCGGCCATTTTATTACGATTTTTTCATGTACAGAGCCATAACTCAGGCATGTTTCTACAGATTTTATTCAAAGTTGGTTCAAGGACATTGACCAATGTCATAGCTATGCACATCAATTTTTAGCTCCCATAGCCATATGTATATATGGCAATGGAAGCTATTCTTATAGGCTAGGGAAATGTCTGTATGTATGTATGTCTGTATGTCTGTGTGTCTGTATGTCTGTATGTCTGTATGTCTGTATGTCTGTCCGTCAACATCAAAAACTCCAAAACCGCTGTACATTTTCATCTTAATATTTGGTGTGTACATGGATGATGGGCTGTAGATGAGATTTCGTTCAAATGAAATTGCCATTGCCAAAAATATGCAAATTAAGTGAAAAAATGTAAAAGCAGTCAAAATTGAAAAAACTCAATAACCACTGAGCAGATTACATGAAAATTAGCATGTAAGTACTTTGGCTGACATGAAATGATTGTGCACATCTGGGGTCAGTATCTTGGACTTGCTATTTTTCATGAATTTTTTTGTAATTTTCTCCCATTTTTGGTAAAAAATCTCCTGCTCTGAAACCAAAAGTCCGATTGATTTGAAACTTGGTATGGAAGTGCATAGGAGTGACCTTTCCCAAATTTGGGCAAATCATGGTGAAATTTGCATATTTTTAGTTTACACGTCCATAGACTCCCATGTATAAGGCAGATCTCCATAGACTCCCATGTACAAGGCCACGAAAAATAAAAATTTAGTTTCTCATCGTATTCATATTGCAAAAAGGATGCAGTGACACAATTTTTAGTCCCCACAGATGAAGTCCAGTGAGCTTATAGATTGGGTCATGTTAGTCTGTTTGTCCATCCGTGAGTCCATCCGTTCACGCATATATCTCGGATATTTTGACAAAATGTCATGTGACATTGATGACCTTTGATCTCAAATATACATATTTGTCCATAACTCAGTAACCACAAGTGCTACCACCCTTCATATATGGTATGATGGGACAGCTTATGACGCCACATATTGTACCTCATTAATTATGCACATATCTAATTTTGAGCGAGCCAATAGAGCTAGAGGTCTGATTTTTGGTATATAGGGATAACTTAGCAAAACAATTTTTTTGACAAAATGTCACGTGACCTCGGTGACCTTTGACCTCAAATATACATATTTGTCCATAACTCAGTAACCACAAGTGCTACAGCCTTCATGTATGGTATGATGGGACACCTTATGACGCCACATATTGTACCTCATTAATTATGTGCATATCTAATTTTGAGCGAGCCAATAGAGCAAGAGCTCTGATTTTTAGCTCCCATAGCCATATGTATATATGGCAATGGAAGCTATTCTTATAGGCTAGGAAAATGTCTGTATGTATGTATGTCTGTATGTCTGTATGTCTGTACGTCTGTATGTCTGTATGTCTGTATGTCTGTATGTCTGTATGTCTGTCCGTCAACATCAAAAACTCCAAAACCGCTGTACATTTCATCTTGATATTTGGTGTGTACATGGATGATGGGCTGTAGATGAGATTTTGTTCAAATGAAGTTGTCATTGCCAAAAATATGCAAATTAAGTGAAAAAATGTAAAAACAGTTAAAATTGAAAAAACTCAATAACCATTGAGCAGATTACATGAAAAATTAGCATGTAAGTACTTTGGGCTGACATGAAATGATTGTGCGCATCTTGGGTCAGTATCTTGGACTTGCTATTTTTCACGAATTTTTTTGTAATTTTCTCCCATTTTTGGTCAAAAAATCTCCTGCTCTGAAACCACAAGTCCGATTGATTTGAAACTTGGTATGGAAGTGCATAGGAGTGACCTTTCCCAAATTTGGGCAAATCGTGGTGAAATTTGCATATTTTTAGTTTACACGTCCATAGACTCCATGTATAAGGCAGATCTCCATAGACTCCCATGTATAAGGCCACAAAAAATAAAAATTTAGTTTCTCATCGTATTCATATTGCAAAAAGGATGCAGTGACACAATTTTAGTCCCCACGGATGAAGTCCAGTGAGCTTATAGATTGGGTCATGTCCGTCTGTTCGTCCATCCGTGAGTCCATCTGTTCACGCAGATATCTCGGATATTTTGACAAAATGTCATGTGACCTTGATGACCTTTGATCTCAAATATACATATTTGTCCATAACTCAGTAACCACAAGTGCTACCACCCTTCATATATGGTATGATGGGACAGCTTATGACGCCACATATTGTACCTCATTATTATGCGCATATCTAATTTTGAGCGAGCCAATAGAGCTAGAGGTCTGATTTTTGGTATATAGGGATAACTTAGCAAAACAATTTTTTTGACAAAATGTCACGTGACCTCGGTGACCTTTGACCTCAAATATACTATTTGTCCATAACTCAGTAACCACAAGTGCTACAGCCTTCATGTATGGTATGATGGGACACCTTATGACGCCACATATTGTACCTCATTAATTATGCGCATATCTAATTTTGAGCGAGCCAATAGAGCTAGAGGTCTGATTTTTGGTATATAGGGATAACTTAGCAAAACAATTTTTTTGACAAAATGTCACGTGACCTCGGTGACCTTTGACCTCAAATATACATATTTGTCCATAACTCAGTAACCACAAGTGCTACAACCTTCATGTATGGTATGATGGGACAGCTTATGACGCCACATATTGTACCTCATTAATTATGTACATATCTAATTTTGAGCGAGCAATAGAGCCAGGGGTCTGATTTTTGGTATATAGGGATAACTTAGCAAAACAATTTTTTTGACAAAATGTCACGTGACCTCAGTGACCTTTGACCTCAAATATACATATTTTTCCATAACTCGGTAACCACAAGTGCTACACCCTTCATGTTTGGTATGATTGGACACCTTATGACGCCACATACTGTACCTCAATAATTATGTGCATATCTCATTCTGAGCGAGCCAATAGAGCTGGATGTCTGATTTTTGGTATATAGGGATAACTATAGGAGAGAAATATTTTGACCAAATGTCATGTGATCTCGATGACCTTTTACCTAAAATATATGTTTATGTCAATAAATAAGTAACCACAAGTGCTATGTCCTTTGTATTTAGTAGGATGGGAGACCTTATGACAACACACGCTTTACCTCATTAATTATGTACACATCTAATTCTGGGCAAGCGAATAGAGCTAGAGATCTGATTTTTTGGCATATAGGGATTAATTAGCAATAATTTTTTTTTCAAAATGTCATGTGACCTCGATGACCTTTGACCTTGATTATACATATATATGCATATTTCAGTAACCACAAGTTCTATACCCTGCAATTTTGATAGGATATTAGACCTTAAGATGTCACATCTTGTACCTCATTTATAATGCGCATATGTATTTCTTGGCTGGCCAATACTGCTAGAGGTCTGATCTTTTTTCCCGATTTAGAACCATAACTTAGACATGCCTCATGTGTTTCAAATTGGGAACAACGACATAGACCTATGTGCCCATAGATCTCAACATATACACTCCAGTGATACTTCTTAATGACCACATTTTCCTGCCCCATCAAGACTAATACTCCTATTACAAGTGGGGACTATGTCATTGTAAATGACTTGTTGAGTTAATGGTTGTATCACAGTATTCGATATATCTAATTCTGTATTTTTTCCATTTTATATTCTGAATAATTACATTAAACATATTTCACTGTCTCCAGTACATTTCATTTAAGTATTTTCACTTCATGCACTTTATCCCTTTCACACATGTTCAAATATCTGACCAGAGAACAAACACTAAATAGTCCAGGATGGGAGCTACAGTGTCATTGACGCTATTTTTTGTATATAGGGATAACTTAGCAATACAATTTTTTTGACAAAATGTCACGTGACCTCAGTGACCTTTGACCTCAATATACATATTTGTCCATAACTCAGTAACCACAAGTGCTACAGCCTTCATGTATGGTATGATGGGACACCTTATGACGCCACATATTGTACCTCATTAATTATGTGCATATCTAATTTTGAGCGAGCCAATAGAGCTAGAGGTCTGATTTTTGGTATATAGGGATAACTTAGCAATACAATTTTTTTGACAAAATGTCACGTGACCTCGGTGACCTTTGACCTCAAATATACATATTTGTCCATAACTCAGTAACCACAAGCGCTACAGCCTTCATGTATGGTATGATGGGACACCTTATGACGCCACATATTGTACCTCATTAATTATGCACATATCTAATTTTGAGCGAGCCAATAGAGCTAGAGGTCTGATTTTTGGTATATAGGGATAACTTAGCAATACAATTTTTTTGACAAAATGTCACGTGACCTCGGTGACCTTTGACCTCAAATATACATATTTGTCCATAACTCAGTAACCACAAGTGCTACAGCCTTCATGTATGGTATGATGGGACACCTTATGACGCCACATATTGTACCACATTAATTATGCGCATATCTAATTTTGAGCGAGCCAATAGAGCTAGAGGTCTGATTTTTGGTATATAGGGATAACTTAGCAATACAATTTTTTTGACAAAATGTCACGTGACCTCGGTGACCTTTGACCTCAAATATACATATTTGTCCATAACTCAGTAACCACAAGTGCTACACCCTTCATGTATGGTATTATGGGACACCTTATGACGCCACATATTGTACCTCATTAATTATGCACATATCTAATTTTGAGCGAGCCAATAGAGCTAGAGGTCTGATTTTTGGTATATAGGGATAACTTAGCAAAACAATTTTTTTTGACAAAATGTCACGTGACCTCGGTGACCTTTGACCTCAAATATACATATTTTTCCATAACTCGGTAACCACAAGTGCTACACCCTTCATATTTGGTATGATTGGACACCTTATGACGCCACATATTGTACCTCAATAATTATGCGCATATCTCATTCTGAGCGAGCCAATAGAGCTGGATGTCTGATTTTTGGTATATAGGGATAACTATAGGAGAGAAATTTTTGACCAAATGTCATGTGACCTCGATGACCTTTTACCTAAAATATATGTTTATGTCAATAATAAGTAACCACAACTGCTATGTCCTTTGTATTTAGTAGGATGGGAGACCTTATGACAACACACGCTTTACCTCATTACTTATGTACACATCTAATTCTGGGCAAGCGAATAGAGCTAGAGATCTGATTTTTTGGCATATAGAGATTAATTAGCAATATAATTTTTTTTTTCAAAATGTCATGTGACCTCGATGACCTTTGACCTTGATTATACATATATATGCATATCTCAGTAACCACAAGTTCTATACCCTCCAATTTTGATAGGATATTAGACCTTAAGATGTCACATCTTGTACCTCATTTATAATGCGCATATGTATTTCTTGGCTGGCCAATACTGCTAGAGGTCTGATCTTTTTTCCCGATTTAGAACCATAACTTAGACATGCCTCATGTGTTTCAAATTGGGAACAACGACATAGACCTATGTGCCCATAGATCTCAACATATACACTCCAGTGATACTTCTTAATGACACATTTTCCTGCCCCATCAAGACTAATACTCCTATTACAAGTGGGGACTATGTCATTGTAAATGACTTGTTGAGTTAATGGTTGTATCACAGTATTCGATATATCTAATTCTGTATTTTTAGCTACTATAGACTATAGTCTATAGAAGCTATTGGGATGGGTATCCGTCCGGCGTCCGTCGTCAGTCTGTATGTATGTATGTATGTATGTATGTATGTATGTCCGTTTGTGAGGCGTCCGTCCACTCAAATATCTTGAGAACCGCAGTACTTACTGATTCGATATTTGTTGTGTAGATTAAAAATATGATTTTGAGAAACTATTTTTTTTAATTTTTTGATATTGTTGAAAATAGGCAAATTAATGCCAAAAAGGTGTTTTTGATAAAAAATCTTCTTCTTCATAACCGCTGGTCAGACAGCTTTGTTATTTGGTATACAGGTCCCTAGGGGTAACCCAACTTAGATTTGTTCAAATTGTGATGAAATATGCAAATGTGTATTTTTAAGGAATTTTTTTGTCATTTTTGGTCAAAATTTGACTTGCATTGTATGTAATTCTTGTACTGTAAAAACCCTATCAATTCACCCAGAAAAAAATAATTAATATGATTTTAAATAATTGAATTAATTAGGAATCATCAAAGCCAAAATAATTTTTATGTAGAATTATCAGAAAGTTCAACCTTTTTTGACAGTTCGTAGTGAAATGCTTACCATCTTGGAGGATTAAAACATGTAAACGCAACTTTCCTGAATCCCAACTTTGACATATTCTGAACTGTCATTTATTGTGCCCTGTATGTTATCTAAAAGAAATTGCTCAAAATAGTCAATAGAGATAGAGATAGAGAAAGTTCTAATTTCCATTTATGGTTGACTTGGTAAGGATAAAATAAAATTACTTTTTGAGGAAAAAAATAGAGTGGTCAATTAAAAGAGTGGTCAAAGTGATAGGGTTTTTATGGTACCGTAAAGCTTCGCTGTAAGATTCCTCATGTGCTATTTATAGCAATTGTGCAATCTGTGTAAACAGTGCAATGAAAGTTACATGATTCCTTATAATGCTTTTGATGACCTTGAACTTCTTAAGTTTCAAACATTTGTCTCTTCAGTGTGCTTTCTCTGCGTATGTACAGTCTCAAGTTATTCAACAGAACTCACTTACAATGTTAATGAAAGATATCCACCTTCTTCATCAATACATGTGTCACAAAAGGTTATTCTCTACATAATACACAGCAGAGCTCTGTCAACTGTGGAGTTGCTTGTTTTTTCAAAACCGCTGGTCAGACAGCTTTAACATTTGGTTTACAAGTCCCTAGGATGACCTATTAAAGTGAGATAATTTCATACAGTCAGGAAATACTTAATTTTGTAACCATGTCTATTGTAGCTTCAGGGACTTTGGCCCTATGTTTTCTATTTTATATTCTGAATAATTACATTAAACATATTTCACTGTCTCCAGTACATTTCATTTAAACCGGTAACTCTCGGTAGGGCCCTACCGAGAAAAATCGATAAAAATGGGCGGAGCAAAACATAACTAATATGGTATCTTTGTGAACAAAAAGTAGCAAATTAAAACAGCTGGTTGAACACCTCCAAAAATAGAACGTGCACGCCACATAATGTAACATTGACTGCACGGTGACTTTTACGTATACTATTTTCACCCAATTTACGGTTTACTTTCCATACGTATTTCCATACGTATTTCCGTATTTCCATACGATACATCCACTCATTTCCCCCATAGGTTTGTCTTGAACATAGACTTTTTCGAAGTCTTACTGGAGCAGGGTTCGGCGCGGCGTCGCCTCGGATTTGTACAAACCGTGATGACGTTGCCAGGCGATCGATCGACACCCCTTAGATCTCATGCGTCATGGTATACGTTTCTCGTCCCGAAAACGAAGCGTCTGTCATTGTATTCTGCGCGTTTTTGAATGATTCAACATAATGCATATCATGGCAGTGGCAATAGCTATCCGCATCTTTGTATACGGGTAAACGATGCAGAAATCCAACGAGTAGTTTTTTCTGCCACGGGATCTATTATCGGAGTTTTCCTCGGCTCAGTCATGGTCATAGTGTACATCACTCTTGCAGGGAGTCTTGATTGAAGATAATAATGAAGCACCGTTTTGTCCAAACGCCGTCCTAGAAATGCCGCATTTCAGGAAAGAACGGGAAAAAATCAAAACAGTTCTGAAAGAACAGCAAATTCGCCTACTAGATGTCCAAATTTATCGAGTGTGGTTATTTCAATGGACGACGTTGGACATTTACCACAATGCTCAACGGCCGAGTCGTCTACCAAATTTTGTAGAGCTTTTGTCTTACAAACAATCCTTCCTCATTCTACCTTAGTTTAGCGAGGCAGGGCTGTGTCTCCATTATAAAACGTAGTTTTCCACAGTTCTTGGATGGTAGTTGTAGTTTCCTTTTCAAAATTCGGCGCTGTCGCGGATGGGAGGGTACAGACAACTATTCCCCCGGCTTCGATTACAAGTTTTATGGTGACCGAAATGAAATGTGGTGTCGATTTGTTGTCTTATGATTATTTCAAAAAGCTTCTGAAAAATACTTACTTTAGAAATCAAACCTGTTAATATTTAATCACCTAAAATAAAATCAGAATAAAGTGATCGCATGATCTCTCGGAGTATTCATTTCAATGTTCATCCCTCCTTATAAATGGTGAGTTCTAGTATTTCGCTACTTTGAACGATCCCGCCAAAATCGAGTGCACTTGCACTTCTACACTCTCCACGCAGTCGCGATACTAGTTCATTACAAACGCGTGGTAGTCAGAGTCAGACTGCTAATCACACTGTATGTCAACTGGCTTTATGAGGATAGCGGTCACTGATGAGCACTAGAGGTAGCCTCGGGAATTTTCTTTGCCAGGAATGAATTGGAGCTAGCTGTGGTGGGGATCGAGCGCGGACATTTGAGTGCAACTTATGGGACTGATTGGTACGGTGACCTCTGCTGCCGCCGGCGACGTTTGTCAACTCGACGTCTGATCAGCACAGCAGTGACGACCGAATATGCCGAAGGCGATAGCAGGCGTCAAAAAAAATCCGTTTTGTCAGCACATTGGATTCTGGAGGCTACTTGTTTTGTGTTACATAGGCATGCACGGCTTTAGATCGGGAAAGAAAATGTATATCACTTTTGGAAACAGCTAAGCGTAAGCGATAGTTACGCATATCGCATTGCGATGATTGCGCTTTCAACAGTATGTTTACTCGAGGGTAAAACTTGAAATTTGAAAAGAAGACAGAAGATATACAGACAGTGCAGACAAAGTGAGAGATCATGCCAGAATTTGCGCTGGTACTTGTCCGTGGTCTCAACCCGAACATGCCAGACGTACTTTATGTCGGGCATAAATGACAGTATAGGCCTTCCTGTCTGTAAAATGTACGGCTCAGGTAGGCCAACATAAATGAAAACGGTCCTTTTCAGGACCAACAAATTTTCCAAAAAGAGAACTGCCTAATCAAATGTGTTTGCATGACATTGTATTTATTATACACACTGTGAGTGCGTTTGTATCTTTCGGTACGCTCCGAGTATTTGGTGTTTTTTCCCCGCGTTGAACAATCAACGCTACGTACGTAAAAAGTAAACAACGTATCGCTCATGACTCATTTGCAATTTGCATATCATGTCAATCATGCAGATTCAAACTGAACATCGAACGTTATACCGGCGATATTACCGGCAAGTATTTTATCCTTTTCCTGGTTCCAGACGTCATTTCAAATTTAATTTCGTCAGAAACCAAGTATATTGTGCTCCAAATACTTATACACATATCCCTCAATTTCCAAGAAAAAAATTAATCGGTAGATTTCTAAATTAACGGTTTTTATTGACGACGTCCAGAGCGTACCGAGTACGTTTGAATATCCCACCATTATGACCACTCTCGTAGGTTCTCGCGCTTTTATACGGGAGTTGGGGCTTTAAGTATTTTCACTTCATGCACTTTATCCCTTTCACACATGTTCAAATATCTGACCAGAGAACAAACACTAAATAGTCCAGGATGGGAGCTACAGTGTCATTGACGCTATTTTTGGCCCACGCGGTGGGCGTAGCCCACCTAAGTGGGCCATTGTCATAGGGTGGCGTTTGTTAGTCTGTATGTGTGTCTGTAATATGTATGTGTGTGTGTGTGTGTGTGTGTCTGTCTGTGTGTGTGTGTGTTATGGATTTGTTTCGTCGATATCTCTCAAACTCATTCATCAAATGTCATAAAATTAGGTACACAGAATCTTTAGGATGGGAACTAGATCTGATTAGGTTTTTGGGTTTGTTGGTTGCATAGTTGAGCAGAAATTAATTTTTGAAGTAATATTTTGACTTATTTTTGCTCATTTTTGCTCATTTACATAGCAAGGGAGGATGCACTAAATTATAAGCGGTGGGCTACAGAACATTGAACAAAAAAAATAAATTTGTATAGTTAATTGATTGAAAGTATTTTGTTTTTCTAAATTTGTGCAAGTTATGATATTAAACGACAACAGTGATGCCAAAACACAAATACATCGTTTAGGAAGAAATCAAGATGCTGCATTTTTTAATAGAGGAACAAATCTATCATATTAGCTGATATGATATTGAGGCAAAGTATAGGCATTTAATAGGCATAAACTGTGCACCACTTGTTGCAAACCTATTGTATTCATATGAGGCTGAGTTGATGTAGTTTCTGCACAAAATTGAATGTAAAAGGATTGGCAAGCATTATAAAGTCATAAATGATCTAATAAATTTAAACAAACCTATAATACAGGAAATTATCTTGTGTATGTATACCTAGATGACTCAAAATCATAGAAACAACTGAAACTGTGGATCAGCAACTTGTATCAAAAATAAATAGAGGTTCAAGATTACCACATGTGTATTGTTACGGCCTGGAAATTATCTATCTGAAATAGTACCTTGATTATTGAACCTGTTATATTATCTATGTGTAATATCGATATGGTTGAATATTTAACATGTACTTTTCCAGAAATTTATTTTGCCCTGATATTTATATTAAGTAGTAATTAATATGTGGATGCAATATTTCTGTGCATTAATTGAGAAATGTGAATGAAATGTATATGTATGGTTGTGTTCACTATAGAATCATGAATGTGAGTATAAACAAACGATTTTGTACATGTGGGTTCACAATTCCATATTCTGGTAGGTGAGAAAATTGATTCAGGAGTATTGTCGTCTTAATTTCGCCAATTTTCAGAACTTTTTAATCATTGACACACATATACCAAAAGTTGAATACTTCTTTTTGTTCTAATGTTTTCCTTTACATGGTGTAATGAAAGCACAATCATTAGGAGAGACTATTGTACAGCAGGACAAAGATGTAATTTAAGGTATACAGCATCTTCTTCAAATAGCTGAAAAGTTGAAAAGAAAATGGAAGGAAGTGTAGGGATTAGCGAAAAGTGATTGCAAAAGAAGTCGATGAGACTCAGTCTGCTAAAATCCTGTCATAGGTTATGTGCTCAACCCGGTGCTGGCAGTGTGGTCAATCTCAGTTCATTATTTTAGTATGTTTTATTAAGTAACAAATACAATGAGCAGCAGAAATACATCAAATGAATAAACTACTTAAAGTATAAGTAGGTACATCCTAAACAAAAGGAAAATATGAGTTAAAATATTAATGATATCATAACAGCATGTGCTTCATGGCAGTGCATTGTTCTAAGAGACCTCACTTAATGGGGTGTTGTAAAAATCTTCACCAATCGTAAAATGGACATTAGCACAAAAAGGCAGTTTTGGTGAAAAATCTTCTTCATAACATCTGATCAGACAGATGAAAATCTTCAATTTTTGTCTTATTGGGTGAATTTTTGCCATTTTTGGTCAAAATCTTCGTTTCTCAAAAGTTACTCATCTGATAGCTTTGATATTTGGTATACAGGCTCCGAGGGTTTACATTAATGTTATATATTGAAATGTTCAATTTTGTATTTTTGCAGCTAAATTTGCAATTTTTGGCCAGGCTTTCCTGAAATGAGCTATCAAAGATATCCACCTTTGTGTCACAAAAAGTTATTCTCAACATAACACGTACCTCTGTTGACTGTTAGGTCGCTTGCTTTTTCAAAACTGCTGGTCAGATGGCTTTAATATGGGTATACAGGTCCCTAGGATGACTTTAGTGAGATAATTTCATACATTCAAGAAATACTTAGCTTTCCATAATGTGTATAGTAGCTTTAGAGGGACATTGGCCCTATGTTTTTAGTAAGCAACTGGATGGAGTTTTTTGACCCGACAAGTCCTCCTGGAACCCCCCCCCCCCCCCCCCGATAACAAATGGTCCATACCTAATTGTACGCCCTAGAATTTTATGTAGTTTTGTAAATGAAGTGATAAAGATATAACTTATAAGTGCGTATGTCTTAAACACCCATGGTCACATCATAATCGGTATGGTGATTATGAACCCTCTCTGTGTAGTAAAGAATGGTGTAGCCCTACAACACGTGACTCAACTTTGCACTCGGCACGCACGCCATCATCACTGATGTTTCCTGATAGTCTGATCTCGGGCAGCTGATCTCTCGGTGCCCTTGAAAACGTGTGTGATCTCTAATTTTGGACCGACCAGAAGAGAAGCAATACAGTTTGTGCGGTGGTATTTGGAATCAAAGTCGTTCACTTGATGAGCAGGTAAGAATTTCATGGTTTGCAAGCTGTCATATCTGAGTGATTGACCATGTTATTTGATCTTGTTGGTGACTTTCATTCTTGACCGTGTGAATGAAATTTTCCCATTCTGACAATGATTAGGTCCGTTTCATTTACCAGGGTAAGCAAAGTACTCATGCGTCTTTGTAGTTATGATAGTTTTCAGCTAGCTTAATCAAATCACATAAACGAAGGTATCACTCTCAAATTTCAAAGTCCCCGTACGCATACCAACAGTAAATGCTTTCAAAAACGTCATTGACTTGTACTATGAAACCAGAGAAGTCAGAGGGATGACCAGAATCCTGAAAGGATTCCTAATCCCGTCAACCGAACTGAACTGAACTGAACTGCATACAAGTTAAAACGTCATTGAACATAAACGAGTCGTCGGTACAACCCTGAACTGGCCTCACTGTGTATACTCTCTACTACGTCCATGGTACAAGTGTGTTTTCATGAAGAGATCAGGTTGTTTATAGTTAAGGGTCAGAAACCAAACACTGCCGTGTGTCCGTTTGTCAGAACCAGTGATCATGAATTTTCTTAAGTCCATTTCATGTTTCAAAGTTCATGCATCGATCACGTTATTTTGGTCCAAATTGACCGTTCGCGACTCCCTCGCCGTGCTGTATTTATTGTCCTTGCAAATTGGGGTGGGTTGAGGTCGAAGCCATGTCTGCAGGAAGCCAAGCGGTACGCTAAGCTCCAATTGTCTCTACAGCCAAATTACAGTGCTTAGCCAATTGTACAGCCTTTTCAAATTCATTATGCATGTGTCATTAATTTACGTTAAATTTATGTAAACTACGGAATCACCCAAAACGTCAGTTTGTTGTCGGGCCGGATGCCTACGGGGAACGATTTTGCTGTGGGCCCCTCAGTTCAAGTAGTTGCGTCGCGCCGGAGTGACACAACCTTGGACGTCAAAAAAGATTTTTTCACTTTCATGCTCCAAAGATAGCGGTTCAGCAGAATGGTCGTTAGGTTACACGAAATGAATGATAGCTCATAAATGTATCATGTGTGTGTATTTTTCAAACAGGCAACTCAGAAGATACTGCTCATTGCAGCAGGTTTGCCGCAAACGTAACGTGAGCGTTTTCAGTCGCGGGAATAATAATACCTTAAAAAGTCAAATGAATCATTGAATACACTATAGGGAAAAAATGCGTGACTAGAGTGAGAAACTGACGCTTTCTCGCAATCGGTGAGAATCTGTTCTTATTCTCACCGCTGTTGGGTGAGAAAATTTTAATCTCCACTGGAGATTGGTGAGAAATGCACTCCTTGGCGAGAATCAAGTGTGACAACAAATTCTCACCCCGGTGAGAATGGAAATTCTCACTAAGTACAGCAAGAATTGAAATTCACTGGCGAGAATCATCAAGACTCGCCGTTCAGAGTCTCTATGATTCTTGCCAATGAATGGCGAATCTTGATGATTCTCGCCAGTGAATTTCAAGTCTCGCTGTACTTATAGTGAGAATTTCCATTCTCACCGGTGAGAATTTATTCTCACACTTGATTCTCGCCAAGGAGTGCATTTCTCACCAATCTCCAGTGGAGATTAAAATTTTCTCACCGACAGCGGTGAGAATAAGAACAGATTCTCACCGATTGCGAGAAAGCGTCAGTTTCTCGCTCTAGTCACGCACTTTTTCCCTATAGTGATATGGAATTTTGTGAATATATTGACTTTTACAACAGACATAGTGAGCTGAACTGTACACTGAAGTGTACAGTACTTTGTAGGGAGGTAATGCAGATTAGAATAGAATATGATGATGGTGTATTTGGATGCGTGCACGCGTTGAACTTGAGTAGAAGAAATCGTACCGCTAAAATACAGATACTACCAAGAGAAACTGCTAAAATACAGGTACTGCCAAGTTCAGTTCAGTTGACGCATGTACACTGTAAAGTAACCGGTTCAAGAACTAGTAATTCTATGACACGAATCTACGTGTTTCCCAGTTCCTCAAAAGATATTAACAAACGGTTTCGTGTAAAGTAAGTGTTCATAGCATAAATGTAATACAAATTGTAAAATGTTGGTGAAATTTCAGTATCCTTGGGTGTATATTGATTCAGGTAATTCAGCATTTGATGTTTGATAATACAGGGATAATGAAAGCTATACTTACTGTAACTCTTTTGATTTTTTGCTTTCATGTCTAGTTTCTTTGTTGTAACTTTTATTGAAAAGTTATCATAAATGTTAGATATGAACAATTCTTATTCTGATAACAAATTTTTTTTACAAAGTGATGTTCAAGGTACATCTAAGAGAATCTATTCATGTCAAGCAGCCACATTTATTTTCCCACACATTTTGTGGGATATTGTGGGATGTTGGCCCATGCAGTATCTAGTATTGTCAAAAATCATTGTCTCTGAAATCACTCTTCGGATTGCTCTGAAACTTGGTACGTATGTTTCCACAGGTACTACTCACTGTGCCTGCCACATTGAATAAGCCAAGTGTCATTGACACTATGTTTCAACAGATGAAATATGAATCAGCTGAATGTGTTCTGGTTTTATCTACACTATATTAAGTCATACCTCAAGTTTCATTGTGATTACATTTATATATATTGATTCTGTATAAGTAAGTCATGTATCCAAGTGGGAATGTATGAAATACCTAAAACATTATGAGCGTAATTGTAAGCATTACGCATTTGCATTTCTTACTTTGATTAACATTCAGAATGCACTGTACTAATATCATTGCACCTCCTTTTTTCCTCTTCACAGATTTCCACTGGGAGGATTACTATTACATGAAGATAAATTCAAATCAAAGAACCCATTCACAAACACAAATAAAAGTGAAATAAAGTTATTGTATACAACTGAATCTCTGTTAGTGCATTTACTGAAATAAAAACATAGAGCATAATAATGACATACAACTTAAAACCGTATACAAAAATATTTTTACCATATTTCAGAAGTATTTCCGTAGTACTTCAGCAACAAAATACTTTCCTGGTGAATCTTGCTCAGACCTTTTATGAAAACCAATGTTACATTTAATCTTGTGACACTATTCAACATATGTCACTTTTTATTCTTAACGCTTTTCATGAAAGTTTATCCTATACTCACACAAACCCTCTTTTCCATGAGGAGTTTTTCTAATGACGCACTTTGTTATTGAAACCTATTCTCCATTTCATGTTGCTTTTTTCAACTATTACCGCGTGGGCAACTTAAGTTTTACTTTGATTTTGTGATACGATCCAATATGGCCGCCGTGCGGCCATTTTGTTACGATTTTTTCATGTACAGAGCCATAACTCAGGCATATCTCAACCAATTTTATTCAAAGTTGGTACAAGGACATCAACCTATGTCATACACATGCACATTGACTTGTTTTGTGATACGATCCAATATGGCCGCCGTGTGGCCATTTTATTACGTTTTTTCATGTCCAGAACCATAACTCAGACATGTATCAAGCAAATTTATTCAAAGTTGGTACAAGGAGATTGACCAATGTCATACCAGTGTTCGAAATAATCGGTGGCAATGGTGGCATTTGCCACCAAAAACTATCAATCTGCCACCAAAATTTTTTCTGGTGGTATTTTTCTGCCACTAAATTTTGGGTCATCATATCATTGATCCTACCGCTTGAACGAAGGAACACTGAAGGAACACGCGTTGTCTGACAGCGGAAAAAACTCATTAGCAAAAAAAACCCAAACTAATTGCGACATTTTGGCATGAATGAAAACATAGCGTGAATCCAAACTTGTGATTGGCTAATCTCCATATCGATGACAGCAGCTTTTGTTACACTTGACATGTTGTTGCCCTCTGTGATAGCCGCATATGCAGTCATAGGGCACAAGATAAAAGCATGTTGTGACATTTTGAAAACAAGCCAAACTGCAGCCTGCATGAATACTTGCAATTCATTAGCCAGTACAGGCCTCGAAAATTCCTATCGCCCGACCCCGGTGGCTAGTGAATTTTGCATTCGGGCAAGTAAAAACAGTATGCTTTCCCTTCCGATGGGCAAGTGCACCAGCGGTTGAATTAACTAAGCCCTGGACAATTCAAGCTTGAAAATGTATTTCATTATGTCTGTACACGCCTACAATCATTGTAAGTCCTTCAACTCTCAAAAGTTTTTCTGAAAACCCTTGAAAATCCGCCTGACATCGCAAAATATCGTTCTTGCTGTTGTAAAACACAAAAAGTCGTAAAAATAGAGTTTTGCGACATGTTCTCTCCGACGACACGGAGTGAACTCACTGTTTTGTATGTGTATGCCGTAAAGTGGTATGCTCTTGACAGTGGTTGCCATTCTCTTTGTGCAAGTGTATGAGTCGTATGACAGTCGATCGGCTTCACGCGATAGTGTAATTGCACCATGTGCTTGGTAAATGGATGTAAACTTATTCGAAGCCATGGATCTTGGCAATGCTTACTGTTCAACGTAAATCAACACCCAGTTGAAAATTACAAGTTTACATCGTAGTCGAAACGGCTCAGTCGACCAAGGAGGCCACATATTGCAGCTACGTAGTGCGTGAGATGCAGACAGTTTCAAATTACGTGACCTTGGTTGTTAGGAATCGGCTCTCACTTACAGAAAACAAATCTGCACTGAAGAGTAACGAAAACGAAACTTGAATCTGCTCTCTTGACGAATACGTTTATCAAAATAAAACTTTGAAAGACTGCTGTGCTCAGTGAGCAAACATGTAAACAGGTAAAAGGGTTGCAGATGTACATGTGCGCATGCATTGGCAGATAAACACCAGCAGAGCAGTTGTTTGTGATCTCAGCTTGATAATAAAGAGCAGCAGCCAGCCATGCACATTGTAAATCACACAATCTTATTACTCTTATGCAAAGATTTTAATTTGGATTAGGTTGTGGAAAAATTCCAAATTCAAAGATGTTTTCTAGATGGCCAAATCTACAGAAAAGACTAAAGTATTCTCACATTTCTTCTGTGACATTTCAGATTTGGTAATAGTCCTTCATTTTAACAAGATGTACATGTAGTTCATGTTTGAAAATGTTTTTTCCCTCTTTGAATTCACTTCATATGGCCAAACTCTTGCTCTCTGTTACAAATTACTGGTACAGTTATTAGAAATTTAGGGCAAGTAATTTTTCCTCTCGGCCAAGTAAAATGAAATTCACGTGTCCCGCGGTTAGTAAGTTTGCAAACTTGTTTTGAAGCCTGTAGTATGGGTGACTTTTTGTGACGTGTACTCACCATATTTTCAAGAATTTATAAATTAGAATGAGTATGTGGCAATAATGACAAAATGTTGTATTATACCGATCACATTATGTGTTAAACTGCCACCAGATTTTTAGCTCCCATAGCCATATGTATATATGGCAATGGAAGCTATTCTTATAGGCTAGGAAAATGTCTGTATGTATGTATGTCTGTATGTCTGTATGTCTGTACGTCTGTATGTCTGTATGTCTGTATGTCTGTATGTCTGTATGTCTGTCCGTCAACATCAAAAACTCCAAAACCGCTGTACATTTCATCTTGATATTTGGTGTGTACATGGATAATGGGCTGTAGATGAGATTTTGTTCAAATGAAGTTGTCATTGCCAAAAATATGCAAATTAAGTGAAAAAATGTAAAAAACAGTCAAAATTGAAAAAACTCAATAACCACTGAGCAGATTACATGAAAAATTAGCATGTAAGTACTTTGGGCTGACATGAAATGATTGTGCGCATCTTGGGTCAGTATCTTGGACTTGCTATTTTTCATGAATTTTTTTGTAATTTTCTCCCATTTTTGGTCAAAAAATCTCCTGCTCTGAAACCACAAGTCCGATTGATTTGAAACTTGGTATGGAAGTGCATAGGAGTGACCTTTCCCAAATTTGGGCAAATCGTGGTGAAATTTGCATATTTTTGTTTACACGTCCATAGACTCCCATGTATAAGGCAGATCTCCATAGACTCCATGTATAAGGCCACAAAAAATAAAAATTTAGTTTCTCATCGTATTCATATTGCAAAAAGGATGCAGTGACACAATTTTTAGTCCCCACGGATGAAGTCCAGTGAGCTTATAGATTGGGTCATGTCCGTCTGTTCGTCCATCCGTGAGTCCATCCGTTCACGCAGATATCTCGGATATTTTGACAAAATGTCATGTGACCTTGATGACCTTTGATCTCAAATATACATATTTGTCCATAACTCAGTAACCACAAGTGCTACCACCCTTCATATATGGTATGATGGGACAGCTTATGACGCCACAAATTGCACCTCATTAATTATGCACATATCTAATTTTGAGCGAGCCAATAGAGCTAGAGGTCTGATTTTTGGTATATAGGGATAACTTAGCAAAACAATTTTTTTGACAAAATGTCATGTGACCTCGGTGACCTTTGACCTCAAATATACATATTTGTCCATAACTCAGTAACCACAAGTGCTACAGCCTTCATGTATGGTATGATGGGACACCTTATGACGCCACATATTGTACCTCATTAATTATGCGCATATCTAATTTTGAGCGAGCCAATAGAGCGAGAGGTCTGATTTTTGGTATATAGGGATAACTTAGCAAAACAATTTTTTTGACAAAATGTCACGTGACCTCGGTGACCTTTGACCTCAAATGTACATATTGTCCATAACTCAGTAACCACAAGTGCTACAGCCTTCATGTATGGTATGATGGGACACCTTATGACGCCACATATTGTACCTCATACTTATGCGCATATCTAATTTTGAGCGAGCCAATAGAGCTAGAGGTCTGATTTTTGGTATATAGGGATAACTTAGCAATACAATTATTTTGACAAAATGTCACGTGACCTCGGTGACCTTTGACCTCAAATATACATATTTGTCCATAACTCGGTAACCACAAGTGCTACACCCTTCATGTTTGGTATGATTGGACACCTTATGACGCCACATACTGTACCTCAATAATTATGTGCATATCTCATTCTGAGCGAGCCAATAGAGCTGGATGTCTGATTTTTGGTATATAGGGATAACTATAGGAGAGAAATTTTTTGACCAAATGTCATGTGATCTCGATGACCTTTTACCTAAAATATATGTTTATGTCAATAAATAAGTAACCACAAGTGCTATGTCCTTTGTATTTAGTAGGATGGGAGACCTTATGACAACACACGCTTTACCTCATTAATTATGTACACATCTAATTGTGGGCAAGTGAATAGAGCTAGAGATCTGATTTTTTGGCATATAGGGATTAATTAGCAATATAATTTTTTTTTTCAAAATGTCATGTGACCTCGATGACCTTTGACCTTGATTATACATATATATGCATATTTCAGTAACCACAAGTTCTATACCCTGCAATTTTGATAGGATATTAGACCTTAAGATGTCACATCTTGTACCTCATTTATAATGCGCATATGTATTTCTTGGCTGGCCAATACTGCTAGAGGTCTGATCTTTTTTCCCGATTTAGAACCATAACTTAGACATGCCTCATGTGTTTCAAATTGGGAACAACGACATAGACCTATGTGCCCATAGATCTCAACATATACACTCCAGTGATACTTCTTAATGACCACATTTTCCTACCCCATCAAGACTAATACTCCTATTACAAGTGGGGACTATGTCATTGTAAATGACTTGTTGAGTTAATGGTTGTATCACAGTATTCGATATATCTAATTCTGTATTTTTTCCATTTTATATTCTGAATAATTACATTAAACATATTTCACTGTCTCCAGTACATTTCATTTAAGTATTTTCACTTCATGCACTTTATCCCTTTCACACATGTTCAAATATCTGACCAGAGAACAAACACTAAATAGTCCAGGATGGGAGCTACAGTGTCATTGACGCTATTTTTCATAATTGCCACCTGATTTCATATCCAGTGGCAGACTTTTGCCACAAAAAATAAAAAAGTATTTCTATCCCTGCATACATATGCATGTTAATTTGTTTTGTGATACGATCCAATATGGCTGCTGTGCGGCCATTTTGTTATGATTTTTTCATGTACAAAGCCATAACTCAGTCATATTTCAACCAATTTTAATCAAAGTTGGTACAAGGACATTGACCTACCGTATGTCATACATATGCACATTGATTTGTTTGTGATTCGATCCATTATGGCCACCATGTGGCCATTTTATTACGATTTTTTCATGTCCTGAACTACAACTCAGACATGTATCAAGCGAATTTATTCAAAAGTATTTTTATCACAGACCTAATGAAGAGGACTCTATCCTCTCTGAGGACCTGTAATCAAAGCACCCATTAACAAGTGGGGACTGTGTCATCAACGATGACTTGTTTAACTTACTTTAATCATTTTCAATATCTCTTTATGTTAGTTGTTCCAACCATTTTCCCCAAGAGATTTACAATTTTGAAAAGGATAAACAAATTTAATTAATAATCAGTAAACTGATTGGAGATTGCCATACCTTGACCTGTACTACGAATACCTTGTATTCAAGCTGTAAGTTTGATGATTTCTTTCACTACCAGTACTGGTTTGTTTGTTTTTAATGTCAATGTCAATACCAAGTTCATGTTCTACATCCCAAATTAATGTTGAATCAACTGCCATGTAGTTTGTTTACACAGCCTGTGTACATGCATGGATGTACAAAAATAGATCCCATGGTACATGTCAATGTGCTATTAATTGTTTACATTTGAATTGTAGTCGGCATCAGAATTCACTGTCAACAATAACAATGCAGTCTGTTCATGTACAGTCTGAGTTGACAAAGTGAGTACTGTGTACCGGTATCTCCAATATGCTTTGGGGAGTAGAACAAGAAATCATTGTTGACATAAAAAAGAAAAATTGTGGAAGAATCATCTAATGTTACAGCTACAGGCCTTTTAAAAGTGACAGTTACTGGCTTTTTAAACGTGACAGTTATTGGCTTTTTAAAAGTGACAGTTACTGGCTTTTTAAACGTGACAGTTATTGGCTTTTTAAAAGTGACCTGAGAATGTTTTAGAGTGGGGAAAATTGGACAGGCTATGAAATAGTTCATGAAAAGAAAACACAGTCATATGACATTTCAATCAGAACTGTACATCAGTGAGAAACCAGAAGAGAATAAAATGATCTATTTTTTATCAGCAAATAATATACCTGACATAAAAACTTCCTGAGTAAATTTATTTGACCAAATTGAAAAAGTTAAAAATAATTTAAGCTTTTCTTAGTTGAGTATCACATCTGTAAATCCCGAACTAATAGAAAGAAAACATTCTGAAAATTCAGATTTTTTCTACTTTTGTGTTCTGCTTTTGTGTTCTGCTTTGTTTTGAAAGAGGATAACTGGGCGGGAGTCCTGGCATAAATTTCAAATGTCAAAGGTCACTTGTGACACTTTTAAATCATGACGCAGTGACCAAAGAGACAAAGCAATAGCTTGAGGGGGCAGTGGTCACCTATTGAACTGTACCAACCCTGTGTTCGTATCAGGCATCAAGCACTGCAGTTTTATCCGGCATCAATCACAGTGTTTGTATCCAGCATCAAGTTGTGGATTTGTATCCAGAATCAACCCTGTGTTTATATACAGAATCAAGCGCTGGGCCAGTTTATTTTCACACTATGACAAGCCACTGAAACTGTAATGAAAGTGTTCAATGGCAGCATTAAGCTGACAAAGACACTGATAATATCAAATCACTATAGAGTTTTGAAATTTTCAGATCTCTGTTGCACTGTCAATACATTTACATATATATTCAGTGGCATTATCAATATGTTCATATGTAGTACTGTATATCTATCTTGGATCTTTGAAGGCATGGTACTTTACTTTTGTGAACATTTCTTTAACAAAGTAAGCAATAACTGAAGTATTCTATTTAAGACTGGATGTTGTATTAATGCTTGATCAACTCTAATACATGAATTATTTCCTTCAATAGTAAGGAATTTTAAATGGTTGGCCACACAAAGCTAACAAACATCCACTCTAAAGCACTGCTATGGGTGATGTTATTCAAACAAAGGTCAGCTAGCAGGAAATAGATCACCGGGAAATATCTTTCTATTAAAATTGTCACCAGCTTTGGTACAATACTGCTTTACTGGATCAGTCATATGTCATGATGTTTCCATGAAAATGAAGAGATTTTGTGAAATGTTAAGGTGATAATTGTTTCCATGGTTATTGGGTCATGTTATCACACTTACAATTGGTAAACAACAAAACAATACCTGTCATGGGTAAATCAATATACAATGGATATTAAAGAACATGAGAAGTGTTACAGAGGGTCAGAATCTGTTAATCTATTGTTGTCTGTAATCTTGAGGGAAAATGAGAATTATTTATTTTGTGTGTATGGCATATCTTGATGTCCTTGTGGAGAATAAACTATAAATATCTCAGGAAATAGTATGACAGATGCACACAGTTCAAGACCACATTATTTTTAGACACACAGTGAAAAACAAACAAATCAAAAGTGGTGATTGTGTTCTGATAAAGAGTCACCTCAACAGTGTGCTGTTTTAGAGTGTAGGTGATTTTTCAGTTACCCTTGTGTGGCATCACTCTATCATTAGGGTTTGTAATAGTCTGTGTGGCATCACTCTATCATTAGGGTTTGTAATAGTCTGTGTGGCATCACTCTATCATTAGGGTTTGTAATAGTCTGTGTGGCATCACTCTATCATTAGGGTTTGTAATAGTCTGTGTGGCATCACTCTATCATTAGGGTTTGTAATAGTCTGTGTGGCATCACTCTATCATTAGGGTTTGTAATAGTCTGTGTGGCATCACTCTCTCATTAGGGTTTGTAATAGTCTTGTGTAGCATCACTCTATCATTAGGGTTTGTGATGGTCTGTCTGTCTGTGTGTCTTGTGAACTCTGATTATTATTGATAATTAAGGTATTGATGATTGTTATGAAGTGAGCAAAGCATTCTGGGTAATGAGTCCTTGGTAATGAGATCTCATGGAACAGCGTAATCAGAAGTCAATTCAAACAGTCATACACAGACTGGCACAATACATCGATATCTGTGTCTGTTTTCATGTAAGAACTTGTTAGCAAAGCTTACAGGGGATTGTGTTGTAATAACAATGTTCATGCATAAATGTTGCTGTGAATTATCTATATTTTATTTCTGTAAACAAAGGCTAAGAGTTGATTTACTGATTGAAATGCATAATGGATCAATCAGAATATCAAATACTGCAGGTCACTATGAAATTGAATGTTTAATGAAATATTGTGATTCCACAGCTATGCCTGGCTGTTTCTGACAAACTTCAAGTCTTCTTGATGGCCACTGAGGGCGATGCTGATGAAGTCATCACACATGTTGCAACATCTCTCAAGAAATACTTTCCCAACACACCATTTGAGTAAGTTATATCTTGATTCCTATCCATGTTTAGGTTATACTATACATCATTCTAATCGGGGAAGGACAGGCATCTTTGGAAAGGGACTTTGGAAGTGACATTGACTTTGCCAATACAGTGAAACGTGTCTAAACCGAACCCTGTCTAAATTGGAAACCTGTCTTGAAAACTTTTCCAAGTCCCATTCCAATAGAACTCTATGTTAAAATCACTTCTATAAACTGAACACTTGTTCAAACCGAACAATTTTCTCAGTCCCAGTAGGGTTTGCTTTAGACAGGTTTACATGTATTAAGCTGATTATTCATACAGCAGAATTGTGACCGTGAAAACTTTGTTATGTTGTTTTCTTTTCTTTAAAAAGTATATGGCTCATTACCACTTTTCACTAATTTGGCTGACGGGGAAATGATGCTGTCTTGCAGGTAAAGGGACATGTCTTCTAGCAGAGTGCATAGGTTGGCATATTGTACACATGTCAATGTTTGTTAATCAAGAACACAATTAGTTATTAATTCAATAAATCCCAGTATCAGAGGAATGAACTGCTTTAAATTTTGTCAAAGTCAGTCCTTATCACTTGAAATCAAGGTGGAGCCTTGTTACTATTGGTGTTCCAAATTTGACAGCTGAAAAGTCATGTTTAGAAATAACTCATTAGAAACTCTGTCAGTTGTATGAATATGCAGAAGGAAAAAACAGTAAATTCAAATTAAAGAGTGGTTTACTTCCCAATATTAACAAGAAATATAAAGAGATACATATCAGGAAACAATTTGTAAAAATACTGTAGATGTTTTCATGTGGATGATTTTCATAAATTTGGATTGATGTAAAATATCTGATGGCTTCTCACACCAAGGAAAAACAAGACATTAAGTCTTGTATAAGGTAAGACTGTCACAGTGACAGTGTTTAGAGAAAGGACAAGTTGTATTTGATAAGATTATTACATATAAGGGTGTTGAGCCAGCCTAAGTGAAGTGGTCTATGGTATACCAGTATGCGGCCAGCCTAAGTGAAGTGGTCTATGGTACATCCTGTAATTCCAGTGAAGCAATGATTTTACAAAAGCTGGAAACTCATCATCTTAAATTTCTCAGCAGATATGATTGTAGTTGTACATTAAATGCAGGTGGCATGCCTTCGAAACATTCTGTAGGGCAGCTTTTGAGTTGTGTACATGTACAGTACAGTATGTCAAATTCATTACCCTGCTAATGTCTAACATTTGACTGTTGTTACAAATGTAGACGCTGTCAGGTAAAACTTGCTGCACACAAGAGAGAAAGGACAGGTTGAAAAATGTGCCTCATTAGCATTCATCATGTGATTCAAGTTCAGTACATTCAAAGCACATTAATTAATTCAGATATGTACATGCTATCTCATATACACTGCTATTGTCAGTTCTGTATTAAAATGGAGTCATATTGTTTGTTATGATCTTACAATGTTGAAGATCAAACATTGGCCTTAACTGTAACGGTAACAAAAATGTACCACTGTGTACATTTGTAGCAAAATTTTATATAATTATAGTGTGTATTTACATAATCCTTTGTATGTTAATGTTGTTCTGTAGGGGGTATTTTAGTCTCTAGGAATCAACCTGTTCTTTTTAGGTTGATATTTTACCCAGTGATTCAATGTGGCCATGAATTAACGTTGTAAGCGAAGTCAATCGTTGAAAGTTAAAAAGACATATTGATGATTTTATTCTCTGATAGAGGGAATATGCTGATGACATTAAAATTTAGTGTTTTGTAAGACTTTTGAAATTCTGTGTACAGTGTATTCAATTACAATCTGTTCTGACCAGGATATTTTCTCATGCTTTTTCAAAATGAAGGAAATTTGTGAAAATGGTGACCTTTGACCCAACTTCAAGATATGATGTGATCAAGGATACAGTGGATAAATTGACTATTACAGATCAAGGTCCCTGTGGAGGTTTCTCCAACATGTATGCTTGTATGTGTGATTATCATCAATTGCCGTACAGAGAGGAGATAGCCTGGGTGAGTTATTACCATTCTAGTCTGATCAGTATTACCAGGCATTGAATGTCTTTACTTTCTGTCTCAGTCACAACATGGCAATTGTTTCACTGTCACCCGATATGGCTAAATAAAGAAATATACATGTATGTATTTCCGGTAACCTGACCTATCGCATTTAAAACCTTCAAACCCTAAACTCTTTTTGCATTTTTAAATACCACACATGATTTTGCCAAATTTTGTCTTTATGTGATTGCACCCAATTAACAGTTAAAAAATAAAAGATTCTGACAGTGCTACCCTATTTGCTCTAAAAGCATATTACCTGAAAGACACATGACTTATGTTTTTGTCTCTGTTTGCTGAATGGAATTAAACAAGTGTGTCATTTCTCATTTATCCACATTAACAAATGGTGACGTGTGTATACCTTGCATTGAAATTATTTAACTTGATTGCATTTGATAAGCTGGATAATCTGTTTGGCATTTCAATATGGAAATGAGTCATCTCCTGCAATTCCTGCACTGAACACTGTGCTAAATGAATATGAGGAAAGATATGTTGCATATATCAGTGAGACAATGGTTCTCTGATTTGTGACTAATTTACTGAGTGCATGTGAACACTCATTAAGATACATCAATCATGCAAAGTACGGTACAGGGGTCTGTTTTATTGACACTAGTCTTTGCGTTATTCATTCCTTCTGAAGTGGGAAGTTTTGGAATATTATGAGAAAATCAAACATTTTTGTAAGTGCACATGGTGTTTTGAAAGTTGTGACAGCTGAGAACAGAAACTGTAATTGTGTGTTTTGATACGGATAGCAGATCTTGTAAATTAATATCAACGTTTCCGTTTTCTATTCAAATATACAGTGTACCGGTACACCTAAATTGTCAAGCTGTCATCATAAATTGATTGCTACATTAAAGCACATGTGTAACAATTCCCCTCTGATACATAGATGAGTGAATACATGGATGAGTGAATATTTGATCTTCAAGCATGAAACTCTAGATTTTGTACACATGTTGTGTTCATGTCACAACATGCAATTCTGCTGGCCAAAACCTTGATTCAAAGCCATGATAATAAGCCTTTTTTCAAAGCCATGATTCAAAGCCTTAACCCATTCACCACCATGGTTTGGCCGTAACCCATTTGTTATCAATGGTGATTGTGGGCCTGTTTACAGGGAATTGGGGGTAAACAGGTTAAAGGTAGGGGACTCATCCCAGGGATGAGTTTGTTCTAGTCTGTAAGAGGATTATGAAGGTGTCATAGCCTTTTGTTTTCCATTGAAATTGTAAGCTAGTAAGTAAATTTCCTGGCAAGACAATCTGATACCTGAACCATGCCATTTTAAATCAAGGCTTTGATTCAAAGCCTTGAAGGCTTTAATTCAAAGCCATGATTCAAAGCCTTAATGGTTGCGGTGAGATAATGTTTATTATAAACATGATTAGTGCATAGTTTTGTCAGTTTTCTGTTTTGTTGTTATGTATACCATGTACTTTGTCAAAAACCTAACAAGGCTGACAACAAATTTATCATCAACATTTCTAAGGTTTCTCGATTTGCACTTGTGACAAAAACAACCTGCATTCATTTGATGGTCATTTACATGACATTGTTGCTGGTAATCTGTTTTAGAAGGGAAATGACATTAATTATGAAACACAGTGAAAACAAACCCTTCAATCAAGCATGTCAATGGCATTTGCATTTACAGTGTCTCTATTCAGAGAAGGAGAAGGATTGACAGAAATAATGCATGCAGTAAGATTTTTAAAAATCAATGACTAACAGAGACACGCCCACAATAAAAGGAAGAACAAATATTTAGTTTTGTAAGCCTGGAACGATATTTGTATTTGTTGACTTGCTGTGTGTATCAGTAAATTGTAATTAGTCTTTTAGTATCAATTTGCTACTCACAATTAATATTATCACATTTTATCATTTATCAATGTTTATTATTAAGTTTGTGTGTCATTCCATGGCCACCATCATTTTCAATCATTGAAGACATTTAAACCAATGGACATACATCTGTGTTAAAAAGAATGTATAAATGCAATATACATATACATATATACATGTGTGTGTATATATATATAATTAATATATATATATATATATATATATATATATATATATATATATATATATATATATATATATATATATATATATATGATATAAATATATAAAATGGACTTCTGTGTTAAAATGAATGTATAAATGCAAATATATATATATATATATATATATATATATATATATATATATATATATATATTATATATATATATATATATATAATGAATTTTTGTTGCTATTTTGTAGGATGTAGATACTATATATCTGAGTCAAGACACGAAGGAGATGTGCTTAAACGACTTTGATCATCTTGAAGGAAGGTATTAACATTTATTATCTACCATATATTTTGTGTTTTGCATTTGTTGAAAAGTCATTTCTTATAACGGATATGTACCAATATTTCATTATTGCAGTCATATTTTCTTTACAAACAGCAATCAGTAGTTAGAAAATATTTTCTGCTCATGCATTGCATAAAACATTGATAAATTTTGTGTGACATTAAAATTTGATTTTACCTGCAGATGACCTGTTTATATTGATTTTATTTAGTTGAAAGAATGGACATGATACAGTTAGCTGGTTACAGTTAGAGTTATATGTGTACTTCAATTCAATTTACTTGGATTTTAATATCCATTTGATGGTGTTCAGTTTTGGACATGTTGTTCTTTCATCTGAAATGTACCATACCACACTCTCTGTCAGTGTGTGCTGAGTAATAAAAGATTGATTGATTGATTGATTGATTGATATTAAACTATGTGTGCATGTTCATATTGAAATCTGCGTACAAATAAAGTTGACCTAGAGTTTAAATGCCATTCAAAAGGATAGACACATTAAATATTGGTTTGAAATGAAATGAAATGAAAATGCGAGCATTTACATCATTTATATCATGGTTAAGTTTTTTGTGACTTTTAAAATTGTTTCATTGTTGGAAGTAAAAAAAAAGGAAATAGTGTATAAAACTACAATTTAGAAAATCATGTTGAAAATGTAAGGGCCATTATGTTATCAATGCCAAACTACAATTTAGAAAGTCATGTTGAAAATGTAAGGGCCATTATGTTATCAATGCCATGACCAAAACTTTCTCCACTGTTTTGGATAAAATTTATGGTATTGTTTATAACAGAAAAGTGGATAGAAAAATTGAAAATATTGACAGTGGAACTGAGGTAGCAAAAAAACTAGTCTAAATGCAGTTTGTATACAACCATAGAGAGAAGACAATGTGAAGAAATGCAACAAATGTCAGCGGCACACATAGTGTACACATTCGCCATAGTTGTTTAACGCCAAAGATATTTTTCAAATCTGTGTAATTCCTGAATTTGTGACCATGAGGTTGAAACAGGCAAACGGAGGTGCCTAGTGAAGGTTTAAACATTGATTTGTAAAGATATTTGTGATTCTGGTTGAGTTGAATTTATGAGGAAGTTACTCCAAGTCATGCCTTGTTTACACAGCTCTGTTAAAGCCAGACAGGTGGACAACATGTGTCCAAAAAAAGACCTGTGAAATCATGTTTGCATCATAAAAAGTATTTTAAGAATGTTCAGAGTACTATCAGTATCTTTGTCAACAAAACAAGGAAATGGACCATGACATTCATAAAAGTAATACCCTGACATACTAACTATGATTTGTTTGCATAGAAAATGACATTTTATTTTACAGTGATATTTATCAAGAGATAAGAGATAGATGCAAAAATTTCTCAAGGGCATTGTTTAATAATAGTAATAATTTTAATAATAATTTATTTGTAAAGCGACAAACTCCACAGAAAAAGTGATCACAGCCGCTAAAAGATACATTACAATAAGAAAATGGATAACTAATAAAAATATAATTGATCGAGAAGTTAAAAACGAGCAAAATCATAATAAAGTCAATCAATAGAGAAAGCCAACTTAAAAAGGTGTGTCTTGAGCGTACGTTTAAAAGTAATAAAATTATTACAAGAACGAATGTTCACTGGAAGCTCGTTCCATAAAATTGGGGCTGCAGAACAGAACGCCCTATCACCATACTTTTTTGTCTTGGTCATGAATGTATTGAGTCTAAAATCGTTGGCAGAACGAAGTTCGCGCCTAGGTACATAAAAACTTATTAAATCTTTCTGATATTGTGGACCAGCACCATATAAACATTTAAAAGTAATAATTCAAATCTTGTAAATGATACGCTGGTATACAGGTAGCCAATGAAGTTCCTGCAGAAATGGTGTAATATGATCAGAACGCTTTGACCGAGTTATAACTCTGGCTGCTACATTTTGAACATGCTGAATGCGATTAATCAAATACAGTGGTAAGCCATACAGCAAAGAATTACAAGAATCGATACGTGAGGAGACAAGCGAATGGATATTAAAGTTGTTCAGTGGCAGATCTGGATAGGTACTTACGAATGAGGGCAATGCGTCGAATATGGAACATGGAAGAGCGACAAATATGACTGACATGAGATTTCATAGTGAGACCGGAATCAAGAATGACACCAAGTTTAGTGCGTCGTCTGATAAAAATGCATCAAGGAATTCCTCGGAAACTCTGGCCTGAAGCATTCTCTTTGATGTGTAAATATGTAAAAACCTTGAAGTCTACTGGCATAGTGTTTTATTGTGTACTAACAATGCAATACGAGTGCAAAGCGGAATGTGATAGGATCCTTTGAGATATGGATCCTACATGTGAAAGAGTTTGAATAAAACAGGTGCAGGTAACACACATGGTTTGATCTCAGTAGGAATCCAAAGTTTTATTACCAGGAAATAAACTCTAATATCAATGAAGCATGCAGTGTTCAATTACAGTCTTGACTACTCATGCAAATGGATTTCAGTTGACTTTTGATCAATTGAATTTATTACAAAGGTCAATAATTTGAATTGCTATTGTACACAGTGGTATTTACCAACATATCCACAGTGTATGCTTTAATAACAAGTTAATATAGCCTGTGTTAAGTGAAGGGGAATGTAATGTTAATTGTCATAAACTGATATATTGCGTGACCTCACATACAAGTGATATTAGGTACCTGAGAATTTCAATTATCCAGTGTCCACTGAAGGGTAATCTAATGAGTGTACTAACATTAATATCAATGGAAAGACTGAATTGCTTTGTGAGATGATATGAGATAAGTAATTGCAGGAACTTCAAACCATTAATTCTCAATAGGTATATCAAAAACAATTATTTTCCAAGCAACCAGCTAGATCAGGATCGCTTTTGATGTTGATACCTTTGTAGTAATGCCATTCATGCACAGCGCCCTCTATTATCACCATATGACACATTGTAGAGACATGTCACATTGCTTCAGATGAATGTACATACCATAGAAGAGCTTGTATTTTCCGATAATCATGTGGTTACTGTTTTGTGAAATATGCAGCAGTGAGAACAGGAAAATAATTCTAAGATGACATCATTCTGATAGGAGAACCCGACTGTACAGAATTTTAAAATGATAGAAATTAGACTTGCAAAATGTTTTGACATGTGAAACAAATGGTAATGACAAGCCACTCATTTGAAATTAATAGCAGAAAAAATATCAAGGATCAAATTTTTGACAACAATCAGAAAAGTAATCGAAATGATGAGATTCTTGAAATCAAGATTAGTTGATGCTGTGCAAAGTTTAGAGAAAGATCTTCACAGTGTGTGGACTGAACCGAGATCTAGTTTTAATTCCATGTGACAATACTAAGACTGTTCATTTGCATGTAGCTGTCTTGTCAAATTGCATTATTTTGTGACTGTGACATAGTGCTATGTCATTATTATTGGTGAGCTGTTGTATCTGTCTAGTCCTACGTGTATCCTTGTCAGTTTCCAGCTAACCATCACTCTATGTACTGTAGCATAGTGTACCATATAGTGGAATAAAGTAGCATCTTAGATTGTATGGTAGTACTCGCTGCCTCCAGTCTTGTTTACATCCCTTCAGCAATGGAATACCAGCCTTGCTGGCCCTGATATGCTACCAAATGATTGACAATACCATCATAACTCAAGTCATGTCACAGTGACTTACTTATAGATACATAGGCTTCAGGAAGAAGACCGTGAATAGCTAGCTCTGTGACAGTTAGCTCTGTGCCTTAAACAGGGTGACCAAAGACTGCAATGTTTCATGCATTCCAGGTTGCTATCAAGACTATAAATACAAGTATATTGAAATTCACTGTTGTATAAGGATCTATCTCCAATTATTTCTGATCATCAAAGCTTTGTATAGTAATTTTGCTGGAGACAGTACTTGATAGTATGTATATACATGTAGTGACCTCGTAAATGCATCATGTTAGATGATCAGTATGTAAATATATGACAGTAGTGATGATGTCACTAAAGATTTTGCTCTTGATGTCATCAAAACGTGTATCATAAGCCAGGTTCACAGAATAATTTGAATTCCTTGTTAACTTTGATATTCTGTTCAATATTTCTACTGTTTTCAGGGATTTGATACCGGTGATAGCAGCGTTAAGTTACAATCAGTGGTTCAATAAAATATCAGCCAAGAATTTTAGACTGGTGAGTAGAAATTAAAATCACAAAAATAAATCAAAATATTCTTATGTGCTCTGTAAATGTTACATAATGAAAAGACCTCATCTCCATGAGTTGAAAGTAAACACAATGGTAGAATCTTTATCAAGCTGTGATTATCAACATTTGCAAAAGATTGAGGTCAATGAACCTTAATCTGCATTTCTCTGGTTACCTTCTTCAGTGCATGTGTCCTCTCATCTAACTGGACACACTATTGATTCTAGAAAGTTTTCTGCAATGCAAGGCTGGGACTGAAGCAAAGAAATTTCCTCAAGAGACTCAATGATTTTTAGTTCAAGGGCACACTTCTCCCAGGGACTGGAGAATATTGAATGCCAAATGTATATTGGACACACTCTGGTCACTGTCAAATTCCCATTTTCCGCTTCTCCTTTCTTGTGGTGATATTTTTAACTTTACTGACACCATCTTGTTATATTTGTCTGAAATTTCGTAATTATCATTACAGCTGCCTGAAACTGCCAAGCAGATTGTCAAAGTACTGATGAAAAATCCAAACATTCGAGAACTTGAACTTGAAAATACAGGAATAAACAGATGGTTAGTAAATCTATAAACACTCAGTCTCTTTCCAATTATCATCATCTGGCCTTCGTTCAGATTTTCTTTCAAACACACCAGTTTTGCTTTTATCTTGTCTACTTAGTTGTAGCAGCTCTCCTGGAATATCATCTTTGTTTTTTATTGTGTTACTGAATAATACACATTGGAAGACAGCTTTGTAAAATCATTTGAGAAAACATTCAAGTATTTTTCCTGAATGCCAGTGATAAAATATTAACAAATCGTTCTTTAGTTATACCATTCATGTATATTGACTCTCTCATTGTCAAGATACCATATGTACCAACAATTATAATTGATACAAAAACAGAAAATGATCTCGAACAAATTGCATTCTGCAAGCAATGCATTCAATCCAACATGAATAGAATAGAATATAATATTCAATTTCAAGAAATTGTTATGTATGATAATGTCTGGACTAGTACCATAATATGACTGGTACTGTAATATAATAAGTTCAGCATAGTACCATTCTCCCTTAAACAGGATATGCAAATTAATTTGACTTTTTGTATGAAAACCTGATATTATTTCTAATAGTGGAACCTGGCATGATTTTCACAGTCCACATTTCATGAAACCTGACATATCCCATGTGTACATTTCATGAAACCTATGTCTACATTTTATAAAACCTGACATAACCTATGTCTACATTTCATGAAACCTGACGTAATCTGTCTAAATTTCATGAAACCTGACATATCCTATGTATACCGATACATTTCATGAAACCTGATGTAATCTATGTCTAATTTCATGAAACCTGACATATTCTATGTATACATTTCATGAAATCTGACATTCTGTGTACATTTCATGAAACCTGACATATTCTATGTCTACATTTCATGAAACCTGACATATTCTATGTCTACATTTCATCAAACCTGACATATTCTATGTGTACATTTCATGAAACCTGATATATTCTTTGTCTCCATTTCATGGACTCTGACATGATTAACGTTTCAGGGAGTTTGGACAAGAACTGGCGTTAGCACTCCAAGCACCATCCAGCCTTCAAGTGTTGAACCTCAAGGGTAATCACATTGATGACCGTGGTGTACAGCATCTCTCAGCAATAATTACCAAGCTGTCTGATGGAATGACGGAGTTGAATTTATCAAACACAAAAATTACCGCCAAAGGTAGAGGTATTTATCCAGAATCTCCTGCTTGCCAGCATGCACTTAAAATAGTCTCTATTGCTCTGACACTCTGTCATCTAGTAAATACATATTGCAAGCAGCTTAGTACCTTTCATGAATTTGCACCTTTTTTTAACACTGACTTTTTGTCTTTGTGTGGTACTTTGTTGTTTTGTTGTTGTCGTTGTTGCTATGGAGTGAGATAATTGTGACATCATTCTTCATACAGTACCTGTTAATACTGATTTGAGAAAAGTTGCCTCGTCATTCTTGCAGCCGATTCTAAGTTTCACAAAAAATATCCACTATTTAATTTTCATGACACTGTCTTAATTTTGCTCTGCATCTGTACTTGAAGACATGCATCTGTGGTTGAAGAACTACATTACATACTGTTATATGATTCACAGAAAACAGCATTTCTTTCTACTACTGGTAGTAAACATTTTAAATTATGTGTGAGGGAAGTTTGATAAAGGAAACGATACGGACCCCAGTGAATTCATGCTAAGTCTCATCAATATCTAACTGTAATCATTTCCTTGTTTCTTTTGTAATGGTACATTTAAAGCCCCAATAGCTGTAATTCTGTAATAAAAAGATCTCAAAATATCCTGAGTTTTCCAAGAGTTTTCTTTGAATAAGACCCATTAAAGACTGAAAAAGTGTATAATACTGTTATAAGTGCCAAAAATGACATGTAAATTCAAACGTTAAACATCATTTTAGATTTCCTGCCATGTTCAAAAACTAATCATATGACAGAGAAAATAAAGATTACAACAGCAAAATGTTAGCCATCGTGTATTGTGCATTCAAGTAAATGGCTTCATGCTTGTTTCTGGTATGATCACCATGTGTACGTGCAGGAAATATTGTTTTTTGCACTTGTCCATGAGGGCGCCATTTTATGAGTGCGGCACCCGTTTATTATTCAGCCTGTTAAAACGTGTACACATGGTCGAAATCAGCGAGCAGTGATACTTCTATACATGTCCTTCAGTTAGAACATTTACACGAACCAACTTTGGTTTGAAAAAAAATTATGAAAATAATGCATAAAATTTCCAGCTATTGGGGCTTTAAGTACAGTTCATGAATGGCCTTTGTTTTTGAACAATATATGGATTGAAATTTTATGATAAGACACATTTCATAAAAGATTGTGATCATTGAACAAGTGAAAAAGCTTGGTTTTACATAATGAGTGAAAACTTCTCTGAAACATAAATGTGTAGTATCAAGCACTGATAAAAGTGACCACAGGAAGTCTAATGAAGTGTATGAGTTGGAATCAAAAGCACAGATGAAAACCTACCCCAGCAAGCCTAAAATTTGCAAGTGATGGTTTCAACACAATGATAGGCTTTGATGATGCACGTGTTCATGTTACAGTGTCATGTGAAAAAAACCAAAGATTTCCATGAATAGTTGTATGATACTTTGTACATTTTGTTTTCATAATGTGAAACGTTTAAAATTACTAGAAGGCACTGTAAGTATTGTGATGTCTAGACACAGCAACATACTTTGTAGTTCCCTGTATTGTATGAATGCATTATGAACTTATCAAATCCCTCTTTCCTCATGTCCTAAAAACTCTAAAATACGTGACAAATCACCGTGTGTTGTGTTTCCTATCCTGCTTGCAATATGAATGAAGTATATGTCTTTGTCTGTGAAAGCTGATCCTGTGTAAATGTTCCAAACTTTGCCTGAATGTTAGACACACAGTGCAATGTTACAAACTTTGCCTGAATGTTAGACACATAGTGCAATGTTACAAAGCACCAACAAAGCAAGCAAACTGCTGTAAGTTGCTTCACCCATAGTAGTTAGTGACCTTTACTATAATGCAGACAATCTTAATATTATCAATGAGGATGATGGGTCATCAGACCATGATGGGAAGTTTTAAATTTTCATTTCTTCAAAAAAAATAATTTGCCTGTAAACACAAAACATTGATTGAATTACAGTGTTTCTATGAGTGGATATTTTTTATTCAAATCAGTTTTCAGATTATGCTGTCATGTGATTATAAAAAAATAAGTTTTTCCCTCAATCAAAAGTCGTTTTCTCCTTTTAAACACTATGATTACAGGGTTCTCAAAAATTTTTGAAGTAGGCGGAAAATTCAGTAAAGTAGGCGGTTAGCTTCTGTGCGCAACCAGAATCCCTGGGCGGGCGGGGGAGACAGTTCTGAGCAATTTCATGCATTCTTATACAGTGTATAAAAGGCTATTCCAACATATACACAGGGGGAGGGTTTCCTGTGTGCAGGAAATTTTAAAATTGAAGGCATTTTGGAGTAATTTCATGCATTATTGTACTGTACGGAAAGACCATTTCAGCATGAGAGTGTTAAGGATTATTTTTAAATTTGAAGACATTTCTGAGCAATTTCATGCATTCTTATACAAGTGTATAAAAGGCTATTTCAACATACACAAAGGGGTAGAGGGTTTCAGGGACGGGGTCCATGTCCCTGTGTGTGGGCAAGAAATTTTTAAATTTTGAAGACATTTTGGAGTAATTTTATGCATTCTTGTACAGTATGTAAGACCATTTCAGCATACAGAATAATCATTATCATTGCCAATTACAACATGTTTTCAAGGGATAAAGTTTAAAAAAGTGAGAAAAATTAAGTTGATATCACTCGGGCCTGTCAACTGCATTCAGTTGACATGGATAATAGCAAAATTTCACCAGACTGTTGTGTAGAATTATGTTTAGCTCATGACTTGAACAAACATTTTGAAATACATCATAGAATAGGGGTTTTCACAACCCAGAAAACGATCCGCTAGAATCCTGACCAGCCTGGCTGCACAAAGTGTTTTACTGATTTAAATAAACTTGATTGAAGATACAGTAAAATCAAAGAGTTTATTCAATTCAATGAATTATAGGAACACAATTTTCAGTGATTTTAATTCACTGTACTAATTTCACAATAAAACGAATCCGCGAGCTGATTATTGATTTTTTGCTGATGTTGAATATAATTGAAAATGAAAGCTAAATTTCAGTCTTCATGTTTGATAAAACCTCAAACTAATGACACTGAACGCCAGCCTGTACAAAGCACCGGTAGTCAATTGTAACACAGTACACACAACGCGATATCGGTCGACCTGAAATTTGACACTGTGATCGACGTAGCGTTTCAAAAGTACGAAAAGTGAGACCAAGTAATTTTTTGTTTATTTAGATTTGATCTAAACCTCCCAAACAGACAAAGTCAGAAAATCAAAGTTTTCGAGCGTCGACTTTCTCTTCCGCGATGCACACAACCACGGCCCCTCCACAAAACGCGATGTCGATCGACTTGAGTTGACATCGTGATCGACCATGGATAGATTGACGTGGCGTTTCGAAAGTATGAAAAATGAGACTCAGTAACTTGTGGTCGCTTTAGATTTGATCAAAAACCTACCAAACCCATCAGACTAGGCCCTACTCTTAGTTTACGCAGAAAACCAAAGCTCTCGAGCGTCGACTTTCTCTTCCGGGTTTGAGCGAAACAAAAGTCGGCTTCATTCGGAAATGGTCGGCTATTCGCGGGCATAACGTAATTCTACTAATTGTATGTTAGTCCAATTTTCGGCTATACCCGATGTGAACGTCGGAATAATTCGGGCTGTGATCGGCGAGCGAGGTTGACATCGAGAGCGATTCCCAGTCACGGTGTACAGTACAACACGTTCGCTGATTGCGGTACTACAGTGATAGCAACAAGTTCACCGCGTAAATTGCTAGACTACATATAGCCACATCGGCACTTCTGAAATATTATCTGCGGCTTGCAAGACCACCAAAAAATCTAATTATTGTTATCAAAACCAGAATTTCCGGGCCAGAGAGCGAAACAGTGTTGAAAAGTAGCCGGCCAAAATACGAAAGTAGCCGGTCAATTTGGCCGGCATCCGGCTAAAAATGAACACGCTGCCTGATTTGTAAGTATTTGTTGTTTGAATGAATTGAAAGGTGAATTATGACTATGATTGTGGAATGTGTCAAAGGTCACATCTTGAAAGAGCTCAGGGTCAAGTCAGGTCTTTCCAGGGCAGGTAACCTTGAGCAAGAGAAGAGCCAAAGACAATCATTGATTGAGTTAATCATCACAATGGAAGGCATTCAGGGAATTCAACTCTGTTGAATGTAAAGTGTTTGTTTTGAAAGTGTCATCGTAGAATCAAGCATGGACTGTTATTGTTGATAGTATAAGGTCAACTCTAGAGGGGATGATTTCCAAGAGGATGTGAATAGGATCAAGTATGGAGGTACAAGTGGAAAGAAAAACTGTGGAATATAATTAGATTAATTTTTATCATCTTTTGCCTGACTAAGTGAGCTATCTCCTTTGTTTTCTTGTCTTTGACTTGACTTTAGAATAGAAGCTGCATATTTGCACTGTAGTTGGGAGTTACATGATGATTTAACATAACTGTATAAAATATAGTATTCATAAATCAAATGTGCAAATTATGAATAAGCAGATTATATGGGAGCAGTTTAGTAGACTGCTAACTTTTGGTCCCACTTTCCATAGTACTACAGGAATGGATCAGCTGTTCATAGGAAGGGTGTGGTTTTCCTGCTGTTTTTGAATTTTATATCTCAGAAAATGTGGTTTTTCATGTTTTTGTAATGATTTTCTGCAAACTTTAGCAAAAAAGCGAACTCTCTACGAATTCTATGTAAACTCAGCTTTCCGACCCAATGTTCAATTGCTGCAAATATGACCTTCCATTGATGCCAAAATCCTATCTAGTATGGATGTAGTATGGATGTCAAAGAGTGGTGTTTACTTGTTTAGATTACTGATGCTATATAAAACAATTCTGTTCAATTCATGTAAATTTTTATCATCAAACATTGCTAAATCTTCCCATTCTGAATGAAATAAGGTATTGTAAACCTCTACTCCTTGTCACATACCGGTAGCATGGATGCCAAAATTGACTGTTTGTGCTGTGTAATCTTGTCAAGTCGTTACACAGGAACAATACATGCCGCTACTTACCTAGCAACCAAGTGACACTGAACTTCATCTCAAGTAAGACAGTAACCATGGTTTTTCCTTCTCACCTGTATTTCCATGGATCATGCAATGATCCTGCAATGAGCCATCAGTGATGCAGTAGAAATATGTCACATATATTAACCCTTTGCACCCTGACCCCCTGGTACTCTATGACATCATCGGACATTTATGTCTTAGCCGGGTTCAAAGGGTTAAAAGAAAGAATAAGATCACAGCGCCATGTTTTTCAAAATGTCACTTGCACAGACAAAGATAAACTTCACAAACAAATCTTAACAATAGTTTATATTTTTTATTCTTGAAACTTCCAGCAATTTGTATTCTCTTTTAACTTTAACTTTCAGGTAAATGGTCCACTAAGTAAGTTATTCATTTCAACAATAATTGACAAGCCTTGTCTTTTAAGGCAATGGATAACTTGGAATGTCTCAGCTGTGATTTTCTTTTATCTAAATCTGGTGTATTTGTCTGTCATGTACTTCTCTTTTGTACATTAAACGTTGATCAGGTGCTTCCAATCTTGGAAACAAGTTGGCGGCTGGAAAGTGCAAGAAGACACTGAAGAAGTTAAAGTTGTCTGACAACTCTTTCAAGGGAGATGACTTTGGGGTAAACACATTTATGTTTATCATGTATGCATTGTCAGGGAGGACAACTTTAAAACTCTTTCAATGGTGACTTCTAAGTCTGACCTTACTATTTAAGTAATCCTTTTTGTCAAAAATACAAAACTTGAAACATAGAGGGCTGAAAAGACATGAGAAATGGTAGAAGCCATATTGATAAACGTCTCAAAACGTAAACAATTTTTTTCAAGCTGCCATTCAATAACATTTTGTAATTTATCATTTTCACTGACACCATTCATAGATTGGTATTCTTTTAAAATGACATGATGAATATATGAATAGTGTAACCAGTAAATCAATGAGTTATAGTGGACCAGTAGATGACAATGATTATGATAGCTTTCCATTTGTTTGTTATCGCCATCTACTGATAAATTTATATGTCTTTACAAATATACTGTTATAATTTTATTAATTGTTTGTTTCTTTGTTTTTTAGGGATGAAAGGTTAAAATTTTTTTAATAACAGTAGTCTGCAATTTTTTCTATATCTAGCCGATGCTGAGTTTTCTATCCAATGGCAATGCAGTAAGCCATCTTGATCTGAGTAACTGTGACCTTGCACTGGAAACTGTATTCCCAGCATTGGCAAAGGGATGTCTTCTTAGTCTGACTCACCTTAATCTATCCAAGAACCAATTTACACACAGGTAAGACAACTGGAAGTAGAAGGTGAGCTTTAAGTTGAATTAAAAGAATGAGATTTATTGTTGATGAATGTTAGTTTGCATTTTGTTTACACACTGTATTTCTCAGGTAATTCTTAGATGCATAGGAAATGAACAACAGTTTACCATCATTACAAAATGTAGCTTCTCCGTGTAACATCATTGCTTCAAACCAGTCATCTGGACAAGTCATATATGATTGTATTTCTGGCATTTCTGTCTATTTATTCATCTACTGTATCTAACAAATTCATATAGCATATTCATATCTATCTAACAAATTCATAAAGTGCCTAATATCCAAAGTTAAACAATGCTCAGTGGTATTTTGAGTGATAATGAAACTTAAAGTACCGTCTGAAAGATGTACATATATCAAAATATGTTTCCTTGAGGCCAGCTTTTATGTGCATTCATTTGTTTGTTTGTTTTAGGAGATACCCAACACACATGATGTTTCCTTTCCTGTAAAATATTAGGGGACTCAATAAAGTCCAAGTTGTGTACAATATACTAAAATGTCAGGCAATCAAATACACAAAAACAATTTTCTGTGAAGAATATCTTTCAGAGAACAATACTACATATATATTGACATATTTACTTCCTAGCTCACATGTGGTGAACTCCTGTGTGTTAGCAATTCTTGTGGCATTGAACTTCAAAATGATAACGTATCATATAATTTCCGTAAACACAGTGGATATTTTTGTAAAATCAGGTAACACAACGCTCTATTGGTAACCTTGACTTGAGTGTGTCTTTGTTGAGTTCAACTTTCCAGATCTATACGCAAGGTAGTTGTGTTAAACCTTTAGAATTTGCCCTTTGTATACAGTAAAGACCCATAGTTCATTGCAAAATTGAACTAACTCAACAACATGATTATTCATTCCTCTTTGTTCATTAAAGGAAAGCAAAAGACATCTTTGTACCACAGGCCATGAAGGAGTATTTCTCAACAACGTCATCCCTGAAGTATGTGAATCTATCATCCAATAGACTACCTCCTGAAGTTATCAAGTAAGTCTTGTATTTCAGTAATCAACGTGTACCTTATTCATTTCATGACAGTGTTTGAGATAACATAGATGATAATTTTTACATTTGTTTTTTGCAGGGATGTTCTTCTTGGTATAGCCTGCAATGGAAGCATTAAAGATTTGGAGTTAGACCTCAGCAGTAATGAGGTTAGTAAATACTGATTGCCAATCTAAACCATGTTTTGGCTAAAGTATCAGAATTATATTACAGGGCCATGAAATGGTCTTCCCCCATTTTATACATACATTGGAATTACTTTATGGAATGTATTCAAGGTGGTATTTTGACCAAGAAGTTTAAAAAAGTAGCTATTTACAGATAGCACTTTAGATAGACCATTTTGGTCACATGGCCTAGCATCAGGTAATACATTGCTGGTTAAAGTGGACTGTGCAGCAGAAGGTAGTGGACTCTTTAGATAGACCATTTTGGTCACATGGCCTAGCATCAGGTAATACATTGCTGGTTAAAGTGGACTGTGTAGCAGAAGGTAGTGGACTCTTTAGATAGACCATTTTGGTCACATGGCCTAGCATCAGGTAATACATTGCTGGTTAAAGTGGACTGTGCAGCAGAGGGTAGTGGACTCTTTAGATAGACCATTTTGGTCACATGGCCTAGCATCAGGTAATACATTGCTGGTTAAAGTGGACTGTGCAGCAGAGGGTAGTGGACTCTTTTCACATTCAAACTAGAGATGGCAGACCACTGAACAATGTCTCACTATCATCATGATTGTCAATATCACAGGAGATGTGAAGTACTTTATATGTAAACTTTAAGATGCCACACAATCTTTGGATAAAAATCAACTGTTCAAACTTTTAGGAAGTGCCAATTCCACACTTTAGTAAGTCTGTTGACAATCAAAGGCAGACAATACATGACTACGAAAATGAACATATTCTAGGGGCCACTAGGAGTGATACTAATATGTTGTTTGTATGTAAGATTGTTTCATGAGCCCTGTAATGTACTCAGTGATTTGGAGTGACCAATCATAATTTAATGTCAAGTGAAAGGCAGTTATTTTCAAAATGTATGATGAGTTTGAAAAGGATCAATCATTTTACTAATAACATGGGTGACAATCAGTCCCTTCTCAAAACTTCACTGACATGGACAGATAACAAACTTTTATATCTGTAAATTTTAGATGAGAGGTGAAGGAGCCAGGGTCTTGGAAAGCTGTATTGCCAATATTCCTGCAATCAGTACGTTAAATGTCAGTGACAATGGATTTGAAGGTGACTTTGCCAGCGTCCTGGACTGGATCCGTAACAACAGACACATTCGAAATCTTCTCATTGGTGGAAACATTCAGTCAATCAGACAGAACAGAAAGTGAGTACCGGTATTTGATGATGTGTGAATGAAAAGTATTGTTCCAAAAATGATTTTGTTCATCATGGACACTGATGTGAGATGAATATGCATCTGCCAGACAGATAACAGGTCTGTGGTGTTCTGGTGTTCAATGTTGTTTTGCATAAAATGAGACTTTGACTGCAGGTATAAGTATACAGACGTAGTGATGTTCATGTGGCTAATCAGCATGCAGTTGAGTCAGATGCCTGAAGCAAAATACATAATCCATAATAAGCTATATCTGTTGGTCTTTACATTTAAATACAGTGAAAGAGTGAATTCTAGATCACATGCATAGTCATCACCAGTTGGCACAAGACCACTAATTAATTTCCCATAGGCCACCACAGTAGCGTTGAGCTCGATTTTCCTATTTTAAAACATTCAGCGGCACGAATCCTCTTAACAGGTGTTAGGACAATGTCAGCTTGACTACTGATTAATTTTTCATGTGGGCAAGTCCACGGAAATTTTGAGATAGTGATGAAAATAGTGCCCTCAGTGGTGTTTTTGACAAAATTCAGGCTTATTGTTATGATTCAATTAGCCCTAGAACTCCTCATATTACCACCAAATGCTTCAGCCATTATTCACAACAGTCTGCATTTTGATTCAGGCAGAAAAATATTTTTACAAAAATTCTTGACGTTAAAGTTCAAACTGAACAAGCACCCATGCAGATATCAAAACTTCAAGGTCTGCACTATTTTTCTTCCGAACTATCTTCGTTGGTAACGAACCCGGAAGTGAATTAGTGGTCTTGTGCCAATATAGTGAACCTTAAATTGACAAAAGTGCACAATTTTAACACAAATGAAAGTACTGGTGAATATGACTCAAATACTAAAATAAAAGAAAATTTAACCTTACACTTCAATTGCTACACCTGCCTCTAGACATACATTAATTAGCCCTATGGCAGCAATTTGCGTCACCTCTGTACCAAGCCATATGACACCATATGACATAAAAACACATTCCTGGCAAACAAATTTTGTGTCCCAAACACTCATATCAGAATACTTTTACAATTGCTTAGTTGTGTTCTTCCCCAAAAAAGATAATGATTTCACAAATAGAATCCCTCCCCGAAGTTAAACCCCAGTTTCAGGGGATAGGCCTATTTTCATTGACTTTTTACGGAAATTTTGAATAATAAATTTCTCTGTAGAAAACCACTATGGATGGATTTGCACGAATTTTTGATATAAAAGCAAGAAATTGTATGTCTAAACAATAAAAGTACTGGTTTGAAAAATTAAGTTGAATTAGGAGAGAAATTGACAAAAACCTATGCCATACCCCTATTCCTGACTGAGTCCAATATGGCCGCCAGCAGGGATTTGGGCCCCCCAAGTATATCAAAATTAGTGTCTGAGGTGGTTTCCACATACCTTTATATTTCCAAGTATTGTTCGGAGTGATAGAAAGTGCAAAAGGTTGTTCAGCATAGGACATCATACGTACTGAAATATGTCCCCCTATAGGGCTTCCTTTGGGCCGTCAATTAGGCACAAGACCACTAATTAATTTCCCATAGGCCACCACAGTAGCGTTGAGCTCGATTTTCTTATTTTAAAACATTCAGCTGCACGAATCCTCTTAATAGGTGTTAGGCCAATGTCAGCTTGACTACTGATTATTTTTTGTGTGGGCAAATCCACGGAAATTTTGAGGATAGCGATGAAAATAGCGCCCTCAGTGGTGTTTTTGACAAAATTCAGGCTTATTGTCATGATTTCTATTAGCCCCAGAACTCCTCATATTACCACCAAATGCTTCAGCCATTAATCACAACAGTCTGCATTTTGATTCAGGCAGAAAAATATCTTTACAAAAATTCTTGATGTTAAAGTTCAAACTAAACAAGCATCCATGCAGATATCAAAACTTCAAGGTCTGCACTATTTTTCTTCCTAACTATCTTCGTGGGTAACGAACCCGGAAGTGAATTAGTGGTCTTGTGCCAGTTCTGCTGAACTTTAAGTGTTAAAGCTGTCCATTATGTAAAGAGAATATAGCAACCTGTAATGTAGATAGACTGCTAAAAACGGAATTTACAAGAGATTATAAAAGCAGTACATTTAAATACTTGACAAGTAGTGATTTTGTGCGTAGTTATCCATATTACATATCGGTAATCTGACCGTCCTACAGTGCTGCAGACCATGGATGTAGTCAAACCAAATTGTTAACAAATCTTAGAAATAACATTTATCAGTTATTTCAGTTGTTCACTCCTACTGCCAAACTTGATCCTTTCCCATCCAGACAATTTTCAGTACTATTATTTGTCATAGGGTATTGTATTTGAAACAATAATTGGCTGGTACTGTTTATTATAGTGTACTCAAAATAATGCTTCTCATTAAAAAACAACTAATTTAGTCTCAAAAGTGTCAAATTTGTTGTTGTTTACAAGATCATTTGAGCCTTCAAATTGTTATGCAATGTTTTTAACATCAAACATAAATTTATATGTAGGTGTGTAAGAAATGAAGTGTTAAAACACTTCATGATATTGAAGTGAAATGAAATCAAATGCATGAATCTGTCAGTTTTATCAAACAAAATAAAACGGTAACTTACTGATCAGATTCATTGTGTACTAATATGCTGTACAATATCATGCACCCTCTGGAAATAACACTGTTCTTCACTCATGGCTTTGATTTTGTGAAATGTTTAAATTTAAAGATTTTCTAGCTTTTACACATTTACAAGTTCAATGTATCGTTTTGTGATCCTCTCATGTATTCAGGGTCCATTCATTTTTAATTAAACTTTGTCTGTATTGAAATCAGCAGAGTAAATGACGAATTCCTCACTATAAACATCCACTTCATTTTCACTAATTTTTATTGAGCAGAATCTAAATCAACGTTTTAGATTAGTCAGCAGAAATTTGGAGATATGAATCTTCCAATTACACAAGGAAAAATGTACTTCAATATTCCTTCTTTTAAGACCTTTCTTTTTATTCTTCTTTCTGATTATCCTCTCTCATCTTTTTGTCTTCTTTCAGCAATTTTCTCTGTAATTTTTGTCCATTATTTGACATAGGGGTGGGTATTTTTTCTTTTGAGGTTCTGTGTGCATATATACACATTTTTGTAATCTGATTATCTAGTAAAATGCATGGATATTGACTTTGGATTGGTTGGTTGGTTGGTTTGCTACACTCTTGTAGAGTTGAACCTAACAGAGTACAAGTTAGTTTTGACTTGAAAAAGTGTATATAAAAATTAACCCAAGAGTAATAACTCATATCATCTAAGTTCTAAAACTGTCTATCTCTCCGTTTGTTTTTGTTTTGACTTTGAAGACAAATGAACAGAATAGTAGACACAATTGTGACAATGCTGCAGGATGAAAATGGGGTGAGTAAAACAGAATAAATTATATGGAAATTCTCACATCCATCTAAAACTCTGAACTGTTTGTCATTGACAAAAATTTATGTGCTCAAAGAACTCCCACTAGATAAAAGTAGTGCACACTCACAACTCCATCCAATAACAAATTTATTAATGATAATTCATGACAAAGAATGGCTGCATGTGTCAGAACAAAATCTAAGAAAGCAGAATTATTTAAAGATCAAGCTACCCTTTTCTAAAAGGTGTGAATACAATGCGTGAACAATGATCATTCCATCTGAGAAACAAATGTCACCAAGCTGTATATTAGATGTTCATCAGATTCTGTTACTGTAACAATGTTTGCATCTGAATCTGTTACAATGTTTTCATCAGATTCTGTTACAATGTTTTCATCAGAATCTGTTACAATGTTTCCATCAGAATCCGTTACAATGTTCTGCTACAATGGTTTCATCAGAATCTGTTACAATGTTTTCATCAGAATCTGTTACAATGTTTTCATCAGAATCTGTTACAATGTTTTCATCAGAATCTGTTACAATGTTTTTATCAGGATCTGTTACAATGTTTTCATCAGAATCTGTTACAATGTTTTCATCAGAATCTGTTACAATGTTTTCATCAGAATCTGTTACAATTTTTCTACTTTGCAGTCACTGGAGTCTCTGTCACTGTCTGATTCCAAATTGAAAGCTGACACTGCAACTGTGTTAGATGCCATAGGCAGTAACACCATCTTAACATACTTGGATATCAGGTACTGTGTCTTCTGCTGCTCTGTCCGTATCTTATGTATCCAATTGTGTTCTATGCAACCTGATATGGCATCATTTATTTATGCAGTCAACCAGAATTATCAACCATTGGTCACAGCTTAAAAGGTAAACAATGTCTTTGTATGGAGTGATGAACGATAAAGTACTGTCCTAAGCAAGTTCATGCTTATTTTCACTCCTTTCTTTGACAGTGGCAATGGCATGGGAGATGTAGGGGCCAGGATTTTGTCCAAAGCACTGCAGATCAACACCAAACTGAAAACTATCAAACTGGACAGAAACAATATATCACACCATGGATTACAAGACATTGCTGCAGCCCTTGAAAGGTAAATGTTACAATACATTTCATCAAAAAAGATATCTGCCTAGCCCCAGAAATTCCACATGCTTGAGGGGGTAGCCCCTGCAAATGTTAATTTGTCTTGTAATGTGCACACATCTGCCTAAGAATGGCAGCTTTGCGCTGTATTTGTTCTGATGAAGGTAATGAGAACGTTTTGCACTCAACTACATGACTATACTTAGACATTGTAAAGAGATGAAATGTGAAGATGAAAAGACGTATTCATACTTTTCATGGGGGTGGGGAAAGATCCTCATTTTATACAAAATGATATTAAAAGATGTAGAAAAGAACAGAAATAAGGGTGTATGTAAGGATTTTCTCTAATGTCTATCAGTGCTTGCATTTATGAAGCTGTATATGTATAAGCCATGAATGTATCTATTTACTTGTATTTGTGTATATACATGGATACAATTATGTATGTACATGTATGCATTGACTGGTGAAATTAAATAAGAGAAAGGCACTAATTGTCAATTACTCATTTTACAATGTCAGGAATCATACGATAGAAAGTATGCCAACACCAGTTAGTGACGCGGGAAGTGCTTTTAAGTCCAATCCTGAGAAGACAGAGTCTGCTATCATGAAAATTGAACAGCTTCTGAAGAGAAACCATGGCAACGTAGAGTTTGCTGCTCAGATTAATGAGCAAGCCTTCAGATTACAGCAGAGTTTCCAAGTAACTACTGCACAACAGGTAGGTCAGGGAATCTCGTCTCTAGAGGGCGCTGTCTAGCTCTCTTCAGGAGTTCTCATTAGTCCTATTCTTTTATGGACGTGTTGCCAGCAAACCAACTTTCCTGCCATTTTACACATACAAAGGGTGTCATTGATTTTCCTTTTATAACTGCTCATGTAGAATGGCATGTTGATGAACAGAAATTTAAATTTACTACTTTCGATCCAATTATATCACTTGCAGAATGTAGACACAGTCACACATGACGTCCAACAAGCAGCTGAACAGCTTGCAGACTGTGAGGATGAAAGCGTCAAAGCAGATATCGAAGAAGCCATGAAGTATGTTGAAGATGCCAGCAACTCAAGAGAGGTCTGTCATAACCTTCTCTTCTGTAAAAATACACCTACATACATACACCACATCTCCGCATACACGCCACATCTCCGCATACACACCTACATTGAACATTGGTATTACCAACCACTGTCACTTATATTATTCCATAATGAGTGCACTACTCCTAGACCCCCATTCTTTGAATGAACAAAAATATCACTTCTTTCTTTCTCTGCAGTTGTTGAACAAGCTGTATGCAGTGGCAAGAGAGACATCACAAGGCATAATTGATGCAAAGGTTCAAGAATTGAAAGAAAATTTGACAGAAATTGTGAAAGTACAGATTCAGGTATTGATTAAATCTAACCATTTATTGACAAATTGATTCTCAGTGTTTACAGCAGTGTTGGTAGGATACTTAGAGATTTACACAATCCAGTCAGACAAGAATTTAGAAAATAGTGTCTTCATTTGATTCTACTTCTTTGAAACCAAACAGCAGGTGCCTTCTGTAGATGGCAAGCACCAGTGCTTGAAAGATCAAGTTCATTGTTGGCGTTTTTTAAAAGAAATGTCTGTTTTATTTCAGTGTGTGGACAAAAATGATGTATTGCACTGTAAAATGAAATCATTTCTTGTGGTCGAAGATTTTGATCACAGAAGTCAATTTTTGCCACTTTCCGCTGAAATTTGTTACAGTTGTTCACTTGTTTTGACATTTACACAAATAAGTCCTAGTACCTTGATTCTTGAAATTTTACTCTGTTTAAACATTTCATATGATAACGTCTCTATGGTGTAATGTTCATATTTATTTGTTTGTTTGTTTGTTTGTTTTTTCTTTCTTGCTAAACAGAAATCTGTAGTTGAAATGTTGAAATGCGGTGAGAATATGTGTCCGTCTGTTGTCAAGGATGAGTTGAAAACAGAAATCACAGAGACAGCTAAACAAAAGAGTAATATTCCAGAGACTTTTGTTGCTGATTGGGTTGAGAAGCAGGCTGGAGTAGCTATCTCCAACAAAGCAAGGTAGGTGACAAAATTCAAGTGTTTGTCCACATTTTTCCGAAAAATGATGATATTCTCATGTAGAAATAGAGTTTGTCTCACCTCACAGAGATTCTGTGGAATAAATGTCATGCCATGTATATTGAAAGCATTTTGTTGTAAGATATTTTAATCACAGATCCCAACCATTGCAGGCATAAAGTCATTTTAATCACAATGTCCCAACCTTTGCAGGCATAAAGTGATTTTAATCACAGATTCAACCATTGCAGGCATAAATTCTTTTTTATCACAATGACCATTACGTATTTTCTTACATTTTGTGTGCATTTTCTTACATTTTGTGTGCATTCTATGAGAAGAACTGATTGTTTATTTTTAGAAGTGGTACTTCTCTGAATTAGCAACATTTAATGGAGTTTGTATCAAGAATGAACACACTTCCACCATTGGTATTATTGAAAACTATAAATTTGCATACTCTTGTATCTTCCAAATTCTATATGGCTTTTTCTTATCTTGAACATTGTTGTACATGAGTGAGTGTCCAGGAAATACAGTAAATGGTGACTGTTATGTTTGACAAATACTCAAATACAAAATCAGTATGACTTCCAAGATTTCTCACTTTTCTCTTTAATTCATCTCGTACCTAGAAGGAATGATATTGATCAAGTTTAAACATTCTCAAGTTGAAATTCCTCGGCAACTCTTCCTGAAACAAAACATTTGAATTTTTTTGTCAAATTTTGAATTCTTCTTTATCTGTCCAACAGTAAGACAATACATAGATTGAAAATGGTATCCTAGAAATCCAACAATGCCACTTAGTTGCAATAATAAGATCACATTTCACATGTGTACTTCAGCAGGGTTTTACATCACTTTTAACTTTTGAGAGTCCCTGGGACTCCTGGTGTTAGAAAATGGGAGTCCTACATCAAAATATGGGGGTCCCAATTTATTTCACAAAAATGTTTATAGTTTATCAATGCCATGGTCTTCACTGTGTTCAATTAGTATTAATTTGCATACACAGAGACAACAAGGTTCCATATTGTACATGGAGGGTAACTATTGTGCAACACATGCACACAACTATAGGGCATATTCAACTGACTCTGTATAGTTTGAACCGCCTGTATAACTATAATGAAGAGTTGAAGACAAAAACACATTTCACTAACCTTTTTATCGATTAATTTTGGTGTTTGACCCAACTTACATTAGTTTAATTCACGTACGCGTGTGTAACTATCTGTGGCTTATCGAGTCACGGACTCGTACTACCATACATACTAGTCAATCCGTTCGCCAAGTTTGATCACATTTTTGACAAGCACGCCACAAAATCCGCCACAAAATGGAAAGAAACCACTAAGTATCGAGAAAAAAGTTTCATGTCCGGTTTATTTCAGTTAAAAAAATGCGTAACACGTAGGAAATGTCTCGCAATGTCAACAGTTCAGAACAACTACATTTCATTTACAAACTGGGTCGACTGTTATGGCCGTCTCGCTTCAGGACGGCCGGAGGTCAAATATCAACAGTTTAAAGGGGCTTTTTGGCAGTCAAACGCTTGAAAATTCACAAAATACACTTCAATTTAACCGAATCCTTACAAATTTCTCAATCTTGCATGTTTTGGACTTCGAAAACCTTAACCTCGGGTTCCATGTCGAGAGTTAGGCATCACACAGTGCCGCCATCTTGGCCGCCGATACGTTCGAAGTTCACTATCGCGATCGATTTGGTCACCAAATCGCGTCATTTTTCCATAAAATATTCTCAAAAAAACTGTAAAATCTATCATTTCTATCACCCAGAGGGCAGTAGCTTGGCATAATATAGTTGTCTTCCGTGTCTACGGCATGGTAAAGCTTTCAAAACGTACGTACGTGTTTCGTTCAATGCACTGTGGCCGCGTACGGGTGAAACTGCAGACCTGATTAAATATTCATGAAAACCGCTGACCTCTTTTGAAGAAAGTTCGCATAAATTACTGGAATTTTCGATTGTTAGGCTGCACGATGTCATTATTTTAGTCCTTATATGGTACTAAACTGGGTTCAAAGGGTCAGGAATACCCTCCTTCTGGCTGAGTTCGGCAATGCATAGCTAAGTTAGGCATAAGCATAGAACGCAATCACTGTCGGTTTATATACCGACGTGGCGCTGAGAGCGAGAATGCCGTGTCGGTTTATAAACCGACGCGGCACTTTAAGGGTTAAAGTACGGGGTCGGTAAGGTTTACTGGGATGTGTTTTACGTGTTCAGCAGCTTCGCAAGGTGTACACCAGCAACAGATATTGCTGCGTCCCAAGGGACGCGTGGTTTAGTTTTTGAGGGGTCCTGCGTCCGGTTTTATGCGTAAAGGACGCAGAAATGCGCGTCATGTAAAACCTGCTTCAGACAACAAAAGTCTGACAAATTTTGACATGGCTGTGTTTCCGCCAACAAAAAACCTTTAATTAGAGTCTCCAAGGCTACATAAGATAATCAAAACTACTCTCAGCAGTGCAAATCTTTTCAATATGTTAGAATACAAAATTTCCAATGAAAATTGTAGGTAAAAAAACTCATAGCTGAAGCTATTTCACTGAGTAAGGTAGAGGGGCGTGTCTGTGTTCTGAGACTTGAAAGTACTAAACAGTTCATTGTGTTCAAGTATCCAGCATGCCAGTGTTCAAACAATGCTACAAATGTAAATACACCTGGATTACTTAGACACATTGTGTCAGAATGTATAACCTTTCCATTCCATTGGATAACCCTTTGATAATTTGAATCAGTGTGTCTCCTTTGATTTGGTTGGATAACTTTGCATGATAGTGTGACCTTACTTGACCTGCAGATTCTCACAGTAAGATATGCGCATGTAATAATGGCTGGCGGAAACACATTACTTCTGTATTTTGAAGTGAGACCATAGAAAAAGGGGATAGACTACCAGGAAGTGACCAGTTATTGTAGTAGGAACCAAACAGAACAGACACATCTAGAAGCCAGTGTTCAAATTGAATATCTAACACCATGTTGAGCTTAGGAACAGAACTTTTCAATGTATGGCTGACGTGTTGTCTGGTAATTCGGAAAACATGATGTCTTAACTTTAGGTTTCTGTGTTTTATGTTGTATCAGTGAAGTGCATCTTGCAGCAGCGACAGCCGTATCCAACAAAATTACAGATGAACTACTGGATTCTCTTGCTGATTCACGCAGGAAATTGGTGAGTTTCTTTATGCCAAGAAAACTTTCTTGCTATTTCTTTCTGTAAAGGTAGAAATGTTCATGTAGCACAGAGTCATTTCATTTGAATCCATTATCAAATTTCAAAAAAACAGGTGCTTTGTATCAAATATTTGCAAGGAAATCGGCAAAAACACAGCCTGTTTTATCCTCTACTGCACACATTGACAGATAGTTGACCTTACACAATGCAATAAATATTCTCTCAAGTAATTCTGAAATTTCCAGTTGAATTGAGTCAATAAACCATATTCTTAGCAACTATGAAGTGTTTTATAGTTTTTTTAATGTACAAGTACATGAGGTATTTATATACAATATTTGTAGTTGTACTGTAAGGAGTAATTTGTATAGAAATCTTAATCATTTAGTACACACACATGTTGAAATATTTTTGCGATTGTTTGTTATTATTAGTGTCTTAAAGTAAAACGATGATGTCTGTTATTTCAATCCAGACTTTAAATGCTTGGTTTCCATTCAGATTTCATTTCCGTAGCAACTATCTTTCCACTGCTGAAATTTTCATCGTACTTGGATATTAAGTGACTTCCTGCTAGAAAAAAATCATCACATGGTCATCTGGCCTTCAAAAAGTAATCACTTGACCTTTGACCTTTGTTTTAATACAGACTTCTTTATAATATCAAAGCGTTTTCGGACACCTTTGGCCAGAGGCCCAAGCAGTGTCCAATGTTGCAAAAATATCTGTCCGTGCGTGTGTGTGTGTGTGTGTGTATGTGCGTGTGTGTTTGTGTCCATCCACCTATCCATTGACAAATTTTGTTCCAGCCCTTACTTAAAATGATTGGTCAGAATATCATGCAATTCGGTACCTAGCATCATCATAGAAAGATCTAAATTTGATTAGATTTTGTTTGATTTGTATTGCATAATTAATGGTCATTTGCACAATGAATTTGAGCATTAGGCTATATCTCAATAATTGCTCCACCAAATTTCATAACATTACGCAGGTACTCAGTCTGTTCTGTGGTGTAACTATGCCAAAAGTTTGGTGGGCGTGACTTACAGGTTTAAGCTCCTTTGCATATTTAAAGTATTTCTGTAATTAGGTTTTATATCAATACTGAGTGCACAGATTTTGAGTGAACTTCTACTGTACATTTGTCATACTTAGTTACACTCATGTTGAAAGCTGGAGGACCCTGATGTATTGATTGATATCTAATTTGCATTCTGTAATTAGGCTAAACATCAAAATTGAATCTACTGACTTCAATCATACGTCTAATATACAGCAGTTATATTTAACATCAAGTCATGCTGGAAGTTAATGGGTATGGCATCTCATAAATAGCTCATTTGCATATTTAAGGTCGTATTTGCCTCAAAAGTGAAAGAATTAAACTTTTGTTCAAACTCTCCTCAGTGAAACTTTCAACCAAACTCTCACCAAATCAATAAGAAAAATCAGGGGTCACTGTGCGTAGTTTGGTACTGGACAAACAAATTACCTAGCATTGCCAATATTTGATATTCAAAATGGCCACCATCCCTGTGTTAACTCTATGGAGAAAAATAAAATTTTCGATTTTCAAGTAAACCGAGATAGTGCCAATTATTCTTACTCCAACAGCTTAAAAATGAGCTCCAACCAGTGATAAAGTAGACAAGAATTGTGAAAATTTGAGAGTCTGAATATCTGTCACTGAGGTCACATTCTACATGTACCGTAATTACTTTCTATAAAAGAAAACTGAATGCAGTAGGTTTTACCAGACTCCTAAGATACATTGGACATATTTTAATTTATTTTTATTTTATTAAACCTTATTTAACAAGGGTAGCCTGGTAAGATTCAGTAAAGATGCTTATCTTCCCCAGGGCCCTCAATTTAGCATACAGACTGATACAAAGCAGAACTAGAAAGCATTTGCAAGCAAAAGCGAAGTTCCAGAGACCAGAGCAGCGGAAGAAACAAGAGAATGTGTGACAAAGATAGGTGCAGAATGAAAGAGTGCTTTGGATTTTAATATTCAGTAAATACCATAATACAACTAAAAGCTAGGCAGTCCGGGGAATTACAGTACACAGATTACAAATGCCTACATGTACGGTAAAAACGCAACAGATACATACGGGGGCGACAACGCACGGAAATGTATATCAGACGACATTCTCGCGAGCCAGAGCAATAATTTTCACTCCGCTGACCTACGCAAAAATCAATCGCTTGACGGGTAGCGCTGAGTTGTTGCCGTAAAGAGGCGCGTGGTTTACGACGATGATCAGACGAGAGGAAACATCGGACCTAGGCCGTTGAAATTGAAAACCGAGGCCACATGCATTTCATTTTCAAGAAAGAAAGAAAGAAAGAAAGAAAGAAAGAAAGAAGGAAAGTGAGCAAAAACTAACAGTTCCAGAGCTGGTCTCTGGAACTAACAACATGAAACATGACAAACAAAGCTTGCACAATACAATGCACAGAAATAAAAGGTGACCAGGAGTGAACCAGCACACAAGAGATAAATGAAGGCACACACCAGACACTTAGGTGGACATCGTATGCCAAAAGGAATGCATTAGAAACATGGTATGGAAGCAATGCTTTAATAGCATATACAAATATGTATAATTACCAATATCTTGTTTTGTTCCATGTTTGTAATACATTCCTTTTGGCACACGTTGTCCACCTAAGTTTTTAATTTCATTGTCAAATGGCAATGGAGAATATACAGGTTATACTAAAGGTGTGCAATTGTTTCCACATTATTTGACATACCCCGGTAGACTGCACAGTACTTGAGATATCCCATGATTCATAATGATTTGTACCACTGGAGATTCCTCAGTGTAGTCTGGCATGTCTCACATGTTAGACAACTTTATGGACTGATTTTATAAATTCTGAAAATGTACCTTTGAGTCCATGGTTCTTCTCCATTTCCATTTCAAATGGCATGGCAAATTACATTTGGTTGCAAGGAGAAGGAATTTTTTAAATCTTTCTGTCAATATGTTTGTAGTCATATAGAATAATGTAATAGAAAGTTGGAAAATTCATTACACCTCCTTTATGAAACAAAAGAATATTAATTTTTGTTACAAAAATGACAAGGGAAATTCACACATACTTTTCTCAGAGAATGACCTGTCAGTTTATCACAACTTGCTTCAAAAGGGTATAATTTGTAGCAACTGAAGACTGTGATTTGTAGTGTTATGTAACATAATTTTGAAATTTTCACTGAAATATCTACCTGCATTTTTACTAGATCTAATTAAATTATTTATATGCTTCACATGATTGCTTATACCGGTATATAGAGTAGCAAAAGTTATTAGTAAAGAAGCCTTGATTGGTACAAACCAAACAGCATTGTGGGTAGGTTATTGTACTGTGTGCACCTCTCCTAACTCTTTAGCCAATCAAATTCACTGTTTCATGTTGTTATTAGTCCCCACGGACACCGTCCGGGGGGACTTATAGGTTTGGTCATGTCCGTGCGTGTGTGCGTGCGTGCGTGCGTGCGTGCGTGCGTGTGTCCGTCCGTCCGTTCACGCAGATATCTCAGAGATGCCTGAAGCAATTTCATTCAAACTTGGTACAAGGATTACTTCATATGTCATACAGATGCACGTCGATTTGTTTTGTGATACGATCCAATATGGCTGCCAGGCGGCCATTTTATTACGATTTTTTCATGTACAGAGCCATAATTCAGGCATGTTTCAACTGATTTTATTCAAAGTTGGTACAAGGACATTGACCAATGTCATAGATATGCACGTCAATTCTTTTTGTGATACGATCCAATATGGCCGCCGTGCGGCCATTTTGTTACGATTTTTTCATGTACAGAGCCATAACTCAGGCATATCTCAACCGATTTTATTCAAAATTGGTACAAGGACATTGACCAATGTCATAGATATGCACGTCAATTTGTTTTGTGATACGATCCAATATGGCCGCCAGGCGGCCATTTTATTACGATTTTTTCATGTACAGAGCCATAACTCAGGCATATCGCAACCAATTTTATTCAAACTTGGTACAAGGACATCGACCAATGTCATACATATGCACATTGACTTGTTATGTGATACGATCCAATATGGCCGCCGTGTTGCCAGTTTATTACGTTTTTTCATGTCCAGAACCATAACTCAGACATGTATCAAGCAAATTTATTCAAAGTTGGTACAAGGAGATTGACCAATGTCATACATATGCATTTTAATTTGTTTTGTGATACGATCCAATATGGCTGCTGTGCGGCCATTTTGTTATGATTTTTTCATGTACAAAGCCATAACTCAGGCATATTTCAACCGATTTTAATCAAAGTTGGTACAAGGACATTGACCTGTGTCATACATATGCACATTGATTTGTTTTGTGATTCGATCCAATATGGCCACCATGTGGCCATTTTATTACGATTTTTTCGTGTCCTGAACTACAACTCAGACATGTATCAAGCGAATTTATTCAAAAGTATTTTTATCACAGACCTAATGAAGAGGACTCTATCCTCTCTGAGGACCTGTAATCAAAGCACCCATTAACAAGTGGGGACTGTGTCATCAACGATGACTTGTTATCACATAGGCATTGTTCAATAATCAAAAGTGTTTTACCATTGCTTGCTATGCATTCATTACTTTTGGTGAAAACTTGAGGAAGTAAGTTTTCCTTATTTTTTGTTAACTCCTAGAATGTTGCTTTGTATGAAGTACGGAAGAAGAGATCGTCAACAGCATCGCAGCTATCGATTGCCAAATCAGAGGACAAAGAAGAAACAGATGTAAGTCTCAATTTCTGTTCCGTAATTTATCTAAGCCAATGAGAACCTCTGTCAAAATGATTTGTTTGCCCAAACATGGCAGTCAATGGGATCCCTTTTTCTGTTTGTACGGGATTGTCATAATATACACTTGTAATTCATAGTTGTACTTCTGTAAAGTGGCAACATGCTAAGAGGTCAAATGGATGTGTTTGTACAGATAGTCAGTCTTTGAAACTCTGAGCTTGAGAACATGTGACAAAGAGTGACCTTGAGAACATGTGACAAAGAGTGACCTTGAGAACATATGACAAAGTGATCTTGAGAACATGTAACATACAGTGACCTTGAGAACATGTAACAAACAGTGACCTTGAGAACATGGAACAAACAGTGACCTGGAGAACATGTAAAAGAAAATGAAAGCAAACTAAAATATAGCAACTTTGACATCTTTTGAAATACAAGTAACATGGATGCATCGAACACTTACACAGTACATGTGTATGGTTACATAGACTCTTCTAACATTTATACAGTGAGGATGTACAGTCAGTAAATACTGCAATCTCATACTCAGTATAGATATACAGCTACCAAACCAGTCCAAAGATTCATAACCATGACAGTTCTACGTCTTCGTCTTGAATTTTTTTAAGCTTCATTGTCAGCGATGCAGAGCTATTCAGATAATTGAATTTTCAGTTATCATCCGTTGTGCATCTCATGGAGTCTCCATCAACTGTGCACTTCTCTGAAACCGCTGGTCAAAAATCTTTAACTCTTTTCCTGCCAGACAGTATCTCTTCCCCATCAGCCAAGTCAGTAAAAGCGGTATTGAGCCAAAACATGACCTATTTTCACCCACTTGGCTTGGTCTGTTATAGCATCTTTAGTAAAAAAAAAACAAGTTTACAGTATTTATGTTTTCAACAGCTTTCAAATGTGCAGTATTATGTTAAAATACACCATATGGAATATGTTGTGTTTCATTAATTTTAACCATCTTGACCTGATGGTGAAATATAGACTTGGCAAGAAAAGGGATATAGGGAGGTTATATTGTCAGAACTCTGCTCAAAGGTTGCCAGGGACCCCAATGACTGATGTTAACACTGTATCTAGGGTACACTGGCAATTGATGAAAGTTAAAACATGATTGTTAACAATGAATATCATAAAATTTGAATGTTGCAGCTATGTTCACAAGATATCATGCATGAAATGCATTGTTTGTAAACAAGAAAGTCGCACACGTGCAGTTCCGACAACACCCTCCCTTTAACATTTGATGATACAAGTCACTTGATAACTGTACTCTTCTTTGTTCATATGACAGTAATTTGCGCATGTCAATTTTTTAGGCTAATTTTCTCATTTTTGGTTAAACATTTTTTCAGGTACTACAGTACTAGGGTAGTCTGACAGCTAATATGTAGCATCTTAGGGATGCACATTAATAAACAATTTGCTTATTTCAATTTTTTTTAGAAATATTTCCATTATTTTCGCTCATTTTGTCAAAAATCTTTTTCTGTAAAAGTCTTTGCCCAAAAGCAATCAAACTCACTGTGTAAAGACATTAGGGATGACCTCACTCAACTTTTTTAAAATTTGTGTTGAAATTTATGAATTAAAATATTTGGAACTTATTTTCTCATTTTTGGTCAAAACATCACTTTCTCTGTACCACTGGTCTTAGAGCTCCTAAATTCAATATGCAGCTTTGTAGGGATACCCGTATTATAAAATCAGCGTAACATTTGCATGATTTAAATTTTTAAGAATATTATTTCTTGCTCAATTTTCTTCAAAAATGTTATATTTTAGAAAATGTTTGTCCAATAAAAAACAAACTTAACTTGGTTTGTACGTTTCCTTATTCACTTTTATTCAAATGATGATAGAATGTGAATATGCATATTTTGAAGTAGTCTCACCATATTTGGTTGTTTGCAGCTTTTTAGAGATGCTGTCTTGGAGATATTTTTTCTCCATTTTTTCCCAGGTTTCTTCAGAAAATGTTTCTCTGAAACTTTTCGTCTGATACCAATTAAATTTGGTAAAATACGTTTACAGGACTGACATCATTTAGTCTCGTACTAATGATGATGAGATTTGTGTGTGCAAATTTTTTTAGCTTGTTTGCTAATTTTTTAGATTTTCTTTGCTTTTAAAACAGCAACTTAGCAAACATTTTGAAATCTCTTCCCCAGCTAAACTAATGAAGCTGTCACTTGACAACTTTGACAACTTGATGCATAATTCACAAACTCATTGCAAGTTTGGGCATGTCATTTGCTGACTATGAATTTATTATTGGCATGATCTCATGTACTGGCATACCACAATCACACTAATACTGGCATTACTGATAGACAACCATGGCCAAACAACAGCAAAAATCAGTGATGATTTCCCAGCCAAGCTAAACACAGTATTTCACTCCAGTTTTCCAACAAACTGATTACACAATCCCTGGGTAAAGAAGTGCATGACAATTTAGTGAAATTTCAGCTTGAATTAATACTTGAAATAAAATGTGAACTTGTAACAAATTTGATAAAATTCTAAGTCAGATTTAATCTCACTAGCTATGGCACCCAGTCAGCTAGCATCGCAGTCAAAACCGCTCGTCCAAATCCCCACCCTTAAGTTAAAAAAAGAGTGGTTCAATAACCGATCTAAGTTGTTACAATTTTTCTGACTGCGAGCCCTCCACACACTGTAGAGTTCATGAAGCATTCCCACTCACATACTCACTATGACACATTGCACACAAACTTTATCAAAGCAATAAATACATTGGTTTACTGGGAGAAAGACAGCCTTAGGGGATAATTCTGTCCAATAGCAGTACTATCCACTTTGGGCAAAAAAATTGGTGTTTTCAATTAGGTTCAAACTCACAAAGCACCCAGTCAACTAGCGGAGAAGTCAATTTTTCTGACTGTAGCCTTTCCACATCTTGTAGAGTTCGTGAAGCACACATGCTCAAACAGTCACTACCACACATCATACACAAACTTTATCGAAGCCATGAATACATCGCTTAAACTGGGCGAAAGACAGCCTCAGGGACAATTCTGTCCATCAGCAGAGCTATCAACCCAGGGTTGAAAATTCAGTAAATTCTTGGTTAGATTGGTACTCACAAAATCAGATGTGAAGACGTTATGTATGCTACTGATCAGCATTAATTTTAATAACATGGTGTTAACATGTATTGGCTGTACATAAAAAGCAACTTACCATCTTGTGAAAACAATTTGATGCTCAGAAGATGATAACCAAGGTCATGGACATGAATAGAAATGAAAAAAGGCAGATGTGATGTCAGAGTAGGATTGTCATAAAGGGTAACAGAATTGTAAGTTATTAGGAAAATGTACCTTTTTTCATTACGGTATCATCGTGAGAATTTCAATGTCGCATTATTTTAACACTATTTACTAGTTTCTGAAGTCTGAAAAATAATTTACCAACATCAACAATCCATTGCACTCTCCAAAGCTTTCCTTATTTAAGCTAAATTTGACTAAGTGTTTATACTAAGATGTACACCACCTTCAATAGAGGACCTGCCAATAGAGGGCCTGATAGACAAGCAGGGGACTAGACTCATTGAATACGGCGGTTCACTGACTGTAAATGTGTCGTTCATTGACAATGAGTGTATCATTCAATGACTGTGGATGTATCAACATTACTGTACGTATAGGAAGGTAATTCTAAAGCATTTAGAAGCTTCACAACATCGCAGTGTCTGCAGAAAAAGACAAATAAAAGTGATTTTGTATCAATGGTTTCTTGTTTTCACAGAAACCTTCGGCAGCAATACAAAGAAAGAGGAGAAGTGTGAGACCAGTATCTGTATTAATTAAAGGTAACATCACTGTCACATAATTGTTGGAAAGACAAATATTATATTTTAAGGCTTTGTACGTGATTTTGCCCATGTTGATCTTGCTTTCATTTAAGAAACCTGAGCATTTGGAATTACTCTCACTTACAGAATATGAACTTATTAAGTTATTAACCCTTTGCACCCTGACCCCTTGGTACTCTATGACGTAATCAGACATTTATGTCGGAGCCAGGTTCAAAGGGTTAATAACTCATTTGACAGTCTTTCACAGCATGCATATAACCTTTCTACCCAGCATGCCCTTCTCTATTTTCTTAGTTTACTACTCTTTCCATATATAATAATTGGTGCATCGAGTTCAAATACAAATGTATCCAATAAATTTGCTGAAATTTTGTTGGTTTGTCACACGTTTTATTGCAAAGAGAGAAAACAACATCAAGTATCTGTAGCTGTGATCATTGTAAACTTACAATCCACACTTGTCAACTTTCCAACACTTTTATGTTCACTTCCAAATCTTGGTAGAGTAATTTTGCCGTACCTTGATGTTTCCAGGTTAAGTAATGTGCTGTATATTCCCATCAGAAATTCTGTGCAATGCAATTCTTTGCATGGATATCATCCTTTTACAAAATATTCCAAATTAACCGGCATTCTTAGAGAGCCAAGTGTTCAAATACTTTAGGAATGGCAATATTTGAATTAGAGTTGTGCTGTGATGAAGCTGTATTTGAATAATACCGGTATGCGGACTTTGATAAGGGCTGCATTTGAATTATGACAATATTTAAATTTTTTTAGCACTGTAGCGAAGGCTGTTTTAGATTACATTAGATATTTAGAGTTACCAGTGGTCCCTTTTTTGGGATGAAACAATAGTAACCATGGCAATTGCACCTGTAACTTTGCTAAATATACACAATTAAAAGCACTTGTGATGACATTGGCATGCAATAACATAATGTGATGAAAACACTCTGAATTTCTGAATGATAGTTGCACATGACTTACAGGCATTCCTATAAGATCTGTCTACATCCCTATCCCCAACCCATCTAACATCATAACTTGTTGAGTGTGTCTCTTTTGTTTCCCTCTGTCTATTTCTATCCTCTCTATTTTCTCCTCTTTTTCTTCCCTTCTCTGTTCAATTCTCACTGTGTTGCATTATGGGTAGACCCAGTAAGTCCTAACACGTCTTCATCAACTAGCAGTGAAGAGGCTTATCCAAGCAAACCTCTCAGACACCACCAGTATGAGACGGTTGACCTTCTTCCTCCTATAGGTCAAATGTCCTCTGTAGTGGAGGAGAACGACAACCGTCTTTCCCAGAGTGCTGAAAATAACAGTCTGTCATCAGAAGAAGACATGAAAACTGACGATAGTGGTTTGAGTGATGACAAGCCTGGAGTAGTGACAGGTCGTAGTACTCCAGACAGCATTGGAAGTAAGTGACTTTTATTTATCTGTTGTGTAGTTTCATATTTTACAAGTGATTGGAGGCTTCATATACCAGTGTGCAATGACAAGACCTCCAAATGCACAGTTAGAAAAAAATTGTTGAGTTTGAGACCCATGCAGTCATGGCCAGCAAACCAGACTCACAGTTGGAATTAGGATGGTGAATACAAGATCCTTGCATAACTCCTAATGTTGTGACCTTGAGTAAGGCATTTTGACTTTCATCTGTATCCCTTATCCAGAAGAAATGGCAATCTAACCTTGTAAGTGTAATTTTGCATGTTGGGTAATGGACAGAATCAAATGAATGACTAGATCATAAAATAATGTGATACCCAAGTAAGCCCCAAAATAAATTTTGTACACAAAACAACTAGCATTCAATCTGCAATAGCATACTGCATTGCATGGTATTTCTGACTTTCAGTGCAAGCAAATAATTGTATCTCATTCATTTTGACATCAAAACCAAAAAATCTCTGTTTACACTCCGCCCAGCAGGTGGTACAACTGTATTTACTGGACAAATCTGAGAGTGAACATCAAATTACACTTCCTTGTATGAAATCCTTGCTATGACATCAAAAACACATGCAGCTCAGAGGGCAAATGTTGGTAACAAAATAGGTGTCTTTGTGAGAACTTGCAGAGAAAGTCATTTCAAAGCTTATAGTCCTACCACATTCTCTGTTGAAATAAATACAATAATATTTAAAATAATATTTGAATATAATAATTCTGATGGTGGTTGTGGTAGTGTCAGGATCTAAACACTGATATTGTTTATATCAGTATGATGTGTTAGTTGACCACAGTAACTGATTAAAGCTACTTGTTTCAGCATACTTTTTTGTTTACGTATTTTCATACATGTCATGAAATATTGACCAGTGCCCGGTAAAATGAGAAAGAATTGATGCGGCTTTCTTTGCAGTTTGTGTTTGTTCTTCTAATCTTTTGAAGAACTTAAAACCAGTGAAATTTTCCCATTTCTTTTATTTCATTTGACTACTATGTAAAGGGAAACAATGTATTGCTGTTCTGGTTTGCTAAGTATAGTGTGGTTAAATGGAGAAAAATACTGGAAAGCTGTGCTGCAAATATTATTACTGTTTCTATTTACCCTCTTTGAAGCTTTTTTGAATATTTCACAGTCGTAATTGTTCTGCATCAGAATATTTAAGATAATCCACGCTTTGTTAATCATTTTTACTTCAACAGCTACAACAACAGCAACAACAGCAACACAAAACAGATAATAACTTTGTGTGGATGTCTTGTGTGATCCCATGATAAGCAGAGAGTCTTCCATGCAGTATATAGTCTTAAAGAGTGTATTATCGTAAAACACTACATCGTTAGGTATTGCTCAAAAAGAAACCTGGTAAAGGATGTTTGTGTATCTGTTTGTTATTTACGTACTCATGCTGTAGTGACAATGCCCATCAAACTTATGATAAGTATAATTAATGCTTTTCCCATCATATGACTCATTAATTTTTACAGTGATTTGAATAATGTCATAGAAATAAAAGAATACAGGCTCAGCATACTTTTTTTCAAGAAAATTGTTACTTAAGTTCCTTGTAGCATTTGCAAGAGTTTTTCATGTTATGTCAGATTATAAATGTCGATACATTTGCAACAGAATTGGTCTTGAATACCAATTCAAATGCAATGTTTACATGTTCTCATTTGTCTCTGTAATCTTTCACAGGTGATTCACTGTTGGCATCTCCAGTACCAGACTTTGACCACTTACCAGCGTCTTCACACACTCCACTGAAAGGCTTAACTAAAGGCCGAGCCCAGCGGCCTGGCAGAGTCAGACCAACCAGAGCGGCTGTTCTAGCACAGCAGACTGTTGAGGAAACTGAAAACCATGTCAATGCTGTGGACAGTAATGGAGAACAGAACTTGGATGTTGCCAAAGGTGTTGAATCATTCTTTGGAGCAAAGACTGTCATAGATCCCGATACAATCCGACCAGCTGCAGTTTCTCATGCCAGTGCAGGAAAACAACGGAGGTAAGTTCATTTACTCATCAACTTCCTGGTATATACATGCTACTACGATTATCAGAAAACACTGAACTGTTTACTCTGTATGTGAATTTGTACCTCCAATATGCTGTATGTCCATTGAGATCTGCTGATGTTGTCATCAGTATGTATGCTTGTCTGTATGTATGTCCATCCACTGCAGAAACTTGAGAACCACCATTCACTATTTAGTGTGAACATGTAAATGACAAAAGTGTGCAAATAAGTCTGGAAAATTTGAGAATGGTCTAAATAAAATAACTTGTAATTGTCATTATTCTTTTTGTTTTGTTTATTTTGTTTGTTTCTCAATACTGGTTATTTATTTTCCTCTAATAATAATGATTATTTGACTTGTTTTAACGTCAAATTGTTGTCAGTTTGCTTTGACATGTACCTGTAATCAAGGGAATGCTCTAATTTTAGATTTGTTCAGTGCAGCATTACATTTGCATTTCTAAATTTTTAATCATTTTTCCATTTGTCTGCAAAATCTTACACAAATCCATTCATCTTCAAATACACTTAAATTTGGTTTGTAGATTCCCAGTGATGATATGAAAGCATGAAGAGTGTTTCCAGGTTCCTTGTCCAATTTGATGATACTTTTATTTGCAAATCTTTGAGGCCACTTTTCTTGGTTTTGGTCAATCATCTACCTTTCTTAAATTTTTTGTCCAACGTGATAAAATTGGTTCAAGGGTATAAATCACTCAGATTTCTCGCAATACTCATGAAACAACTGCCATTTTTTCTATATTTTGTTCCAGAGACCAGCTCTGGAACTGTTAGTTTTTGCTCACTTTCCTTCTTTCTTTCTTTCTTTCTCTATTTCCGGTTTTACTACCATAGAACATGCTATACACAAATTTTACCTCAATTACCCAGAATGCATTGCGACACGCTTATGACGTCATCGCTCAGCTCGGACGGGTTTTACGGGCATTTCTTGTTTGTTTATTTATTTATTTTTTATTTGGCATTGCTCAACTATCATATTGCGTTCAGTTATTAATAATTCTAGCTTTCTTTCGCTTTGTTTTTTGTTGCTTTTTGATTTTATTTTTCTCTAAATACCCGCCGTACGTGGCGCTATACTGTTTCGCCCGAATGCTCATGAGACAACATGGCCGCGTTTCGATCGCTTCGCTCGCACACAGAGAGAAAATTAGCCTTTCCCTAAGTTTACAAGCGCGGCTGAGCACATCGTGTACCTAGGCGAGGTGGGTGTGCTCGAAAACGATGATCAATGCAAAATTTGGACTCAAAATCGGCTGTTTTGGCGGAGAAACTGGCCGACAGCCCTGCCATGCAGAGCTAGGATTCATAGTGAACGTACTGTCTGTCACGCACCGGCGCCGCATGCGTTGGCTGCACGTAAACGCAACTCAACTTTCCAAGATCAAACGGTCAGTATCTTGTGAAAACAGCGACATAGCAATGAAAATTGTTTTAGTCTGTGCTTTTAATCAAATGAAAATGCATGTGGCTCAATTTCAACGGCCTAGGTCCGATGTTTCCTCTCGTCTGATCATCGTCGTAATTCACACGCCTCTTTACGGCAACAACTCAGCGCTACCCGTCAACAGCCCAAGCGATTGATTTTTGCGTAGGTCAGCTGAGCGAAAATTATTGCTCTGGCTCGCGAGAATGTCGTCTGATAAACATTTCCGTGCGTTGTCGCCCCCGTATGTATCTGTTGCGTTTTTACCGTACATGTAGGCATTTGTAATCTGTGTACTGTAATTCCCCGGACTGCCTTGCTTTTAGTTGTATTATGGTGTTTACTTAGCCCTGCGCTGTGTGTTCCGCTACAGCTAATCACCCCGCTCTGCTCTGTGGTGAGCGGGGCGATTAGCTGTAGCGGAACCCACAGCATCGTACGCAGGGCTAGGTGTTTACTGCTATTAGCCCTGAATATTAAAATCTAAAGCACTCTTTCATTCTGCAGCTATCTTTGTCACACATTGTCTTGTTTCTTCCGCTGCTCTGGTCTCTGGAAACTTCGCTTTTGCTTGCAAATGCTTTCTAGTTTGTTGTTGAAACCGCTATTCACTCCCTTCTCCATCAGCTTTTAAATTTGGGTTGTGTTAAGATTGGGTGACTTCATTTAAATGTGTTCAAATTATTGTGAAATCTGCATATTAGAGCTTTTCTGTACTTTTGTGATTTTAGAAGGCAATATAACGTTTTAATTAGATGTATACTTAATATTGATTTGCCAGCATATGCCTGTAGTTCATCAGTACATACACTGATTATGTTCAAATAATGAAGCACAGTCAATGACTTTCATTTTCAATTATCTTTTTGTAAACTTACCCTTTAGTTTGTCAGAAGTCACTTCAAGTTTGATATCAGTGTGCTTCTGTGATTTGAATGTTAGGTTGACAAACCTTGATATATATTCAAAGGAACCCCCGTAAAATAATAGCATAAATTCAGTCAGCTTATATATCCATAAACCAAACCTTGTTACGTGCATTATTTGTTCAGTGTGGTATATATACTTTATTTTGTTGTACTTCCATTAAAGTAGGTAATGTTTAACAAATTAAATGTACCAGGGTATTTCATGGCTTTTGATTTCTGCCAGATCAGATCCCTGTGGTATTGATCGTTGTGTGACCTTTGACCTATATTGCTCCAAAGGTCTGCATAGTGCAAGTCAAGTGTTGAAATAGGAGTTTAGGTTAAATTTTTGAAGTGATTGTCTATTTGGACCACCATTAATATATTATAATGGTCTAAACTGAAGATACGGATCTGCAGTAATGCAATTATAACCAGAATATTTACAGGTAATGTTGACAAAGATTGGTTGGTTTCATTGTCCCTGTGTGTGATGGCACTTCCTCTGTTTGGCTTACATGTTTTACAGTGTAAGAGGTCACCCAATTCTTTGATAATTTTTTCACCAATTCCTTTTTTTGACATGGCATCTTACCTACTATCCTTTTTCTCATCTTACATTGACAGTATTTAATCTAATACACATTTTCACCCTGTCACTTTGTTTGACATTGTCAGTTCAAATGCTGTGACAGGCATTTACTGTTGAGCTGTGGGTTTCACTTGCCTTTGAAACCTAACTGATACCAAACTAGTAGGTACAAAATCAATCTTATTTTAAATGTCAGTAGACCTTTGTCATGTTGTCTTACATTTATCTGAATACAACACATGTCATTGCAATCCAAAACACAAAAAAGTGTGGAAGTTTCTTCATTTGCATAATTTATGAAAGCTCCTTTGTTCAATCTCACATCCATTGGTAACATAATGCCATACATTTGCAGATAGTGTCGTAAGTTTCAAGTTTATGGAACACACCATGACACTTGGTAATTGGACATGTGTCTTCACTGCACGGGCATGTACATACAGCATTTGATCTAGTCAGATTAAAATGTGTGACAGCTGGGTGCGGCCAAATTGACACTGCGAGCTGTTGACCTTTTCACTACAACACGGAAGTGTCTTGCATTCATCTTCCTAAAAAGGCAGTCTCTTTCTCATAATGTTAAATTTGTTGTGGCAGGACAGCCTTCAGGAACCCCAATTTCGGAACTATTGGTTTATTAAAATGACTTTTTTAATGTAAGACCATCTTTTATTGTGTGCCGTGCATAACATTTCAAGAAGCTTATGATTCCCTGTATTGGTAATCATTGTATAGAATTCTAATCAGAGCTCAGAAAAAGGTGGATAGTATGTCAGTCATGGTTGTACCAGTATGAAAATGCATGAAGAATTTTAAGTTTGTAAATAAACACTCAGCTTTATTGAAATGGACAGTTACTATAATTGTTTATAATATTTTAGTTGTTTTTGTCTTTAATTACAAGTTCCCTTTTTCCTTTTTACTTTTCTGAAATTATGTTGAAATACAAAATGTTAAAGCATTACAAAGACAATGCTGATGACATTACTTTGCAATTTTAAAATAAATCTTGTTTAGAGTCAAGGTCACTGTCAAACAAAAACATTGGACTTTTCACACAGATAGAATGTGGATATATTGGCAAGTAGGGTGAATACAATTAACTTTGATATAACCGTTATGAATAAAATCAAAATACTGATATATACCAGGAAAGTTACATCAAATGGAGGATTAACAAGCTACAGTGATCTCAAATGGTGGTCAGAAACAGTGACTTCTTGACCTCACCTTTGACATATTTTCCCTGAGATCTGTCATATAGGAAATATAGCATTGATAACAAATTATTGCTCTCTTCACCTTTGAACTCTAACCTTTCCTGTATCAAGATGACTATGCAATGTTTAACTTGTCCACTTCCGCTCAGAAGGTAAAACATGATATAAACAGGAAAACTGACATTAAAAATGACAAAACAAGCAGACTTATTATGACAGTCTAACTCTGTTAATACTCACAATTTCTCTTTGTTTCATGCTTTATTTGGATGTCGTCATGGTAAATATCTTCAATAATCCAATAACTTTGAAATGAGTAAAACCATGGATCAAATCATAATCCCATTGTTTTTCAGAGCAGCCAGTCATGATGTTGATAAAATCTCACAGCTTTGTCACATTGAAGGATGCAAAATACAGTTATTGGATTTAAGAATGTTTGCAATCTAGAGTCACACAAGAATTGATCCCATCGGAATATACACTTTGTTCCCAAAATCTAGGCATTTGAAAAATACAGAAATAGCAGCACTAGATAAATAACCAGCTGTGCGTGTGCGACTTTCTTGTTACAAGCAATGTATTTTATGCATGATATCTAGATGCATCAAATCTACAAAGCTGAAAGATTTAAATTTTATGATATTCATCGTTAACAAACATGCTTCAACTTTCATCAATTGCTAACGTACCCTAGATACAGTGTTTATGTCAGTCATAGTGGTCCCTGGCAACCTTTGAGCAGAGTTCCGATTACCGCCTCCCTTGAACAGGGAAGTCTTTGTTTTTGATAGAAAGCAATTTTTCTTTCAACAGAAGTTGTTGACAGAAAGGTTATACAAGAGCAATACACTTCATCCCTGAAACATACATGTACACAATAGTTACAATTGTGCTACTATTTAGCCATTCTGGAGTAAACAACAACAAGAACATCAACAACAACAATAATAATAAAAAGTGACAACAGTTTATTCATTTCATTTCAACAGCCAGAGGAATATAACCAAAGACACTAGTTACAATATACAGAGTGATAAAATGTGTCTAAAAATAGACAAAACAATTGCAAACAGAGCAATAAAGACAGTTCAAATGGTGTAATGGTGTATCTCTATGAAGCCTTACCAGTCTGAGAGTAGATTTCTCAGACTCAGCAACGTAACACCAATTCAATAAATTCAATGAAACAGTCTCTGCTGTACAATCGGTAAAGTGATTATTCGTGCCAAAAGTCAAATTCCACTCAAATCTCTTCATTATCTTTCAGTGCATATCGTGTTGAGGTTTTTTAGTCCAATTTTAGATGGTGGCATTTGCACTGAGATGTGCCTGTACCAGTATGTATTTCATGAAATTGCTGAAAATGTGTCCACTGGTTCAACATAGCTGTAATGGTTGTAAACCAACATGAAACAAAATTGATAAATAATAGTTTCCCCTTTTTCAGAAAAAAAAACTGTTCGTTCCCCTTACACAAACATAGCAGGTTATTGAATAAGGAATCTCTTTTACACATTTGGCGTTTTTATGGTGTCATAATGTCTTTTGTGTGACATTGTAGCAATGTGTAATTCTAGCTCAATATCAACCAAAGTGCATGTTAACTGCCATTTGCTGCTATTATATGGCATTATCAGCTTCAAGATCAGTCAACAGTTTTAATCTTCTGTACAAGTATGTATGTATACATGTATGCACATATACGTGTATGTCTGTCTGTCTGTCTATCTGTCTACAAAAATTTGAAAACCACTGCATGTGTTGAGTATCTGGATTAGAAATGCATCATGGGTTGAAGATGGGATCTCTTTCCAATATGAATGCGATAGTCTCGGACAACTACATTAATATTTGGTACATAGCGGTATAGTCCTTGGGATGCTTGTAGTAAATTGTATTCAGTGTAAATTTGCAAATGTAAACCCTTAGAAATATTCTGTCAATTTTCATGAAAAATCTTATTCTCTGAAACCAGATTGCCGTGAAACTTGGTTCGTGTTCGGTTTCATTCAAGTTTAATTTCTTCTGTTGACAAAATTTTCATAATTCATATAAATATTGTTGGCAAATTGTGTACATTTTTGTCAAAGTATCTGCTGTTTTTTCTCAAACAACTTGTCCAATAGCTTTAAAGTTTGGTTTGTATCTTCAAAAACTCAAATTGATTGAAATTTGCTGATTTATATTTTTGAATGCCGCTGTTCTCACTTTGTAGAAAACGTCTTCTGCATGTATACCTTGTATAAATCAGTAGATTCCATCATATCAGTGTATCTACCCATTTAACAATAATCAGTCCATCATCCAACGGGCATTAGCCCAATTACAGGATGGGGTACCCATAACCCACTACCCCAATGGAGCACTGAGGAGTAAATTGCCTTGCTTAGTGGTACAACACCGTGCTGGAGTCTCAAACTCACCATCCTCTGACAGTGAGTCTGTTACTCTGGCTCTACCAGGTCTTGAACTCACCATCCTCTGACAGTGAGTCAGTTACCCTAACCACTGGTCCATGGTGCGTCAGATCTATGTTTCACACATCCCTAGTATGCTGGGAATGTGAGAACACCAGTGTGCGATGGATTTGTTCTCACACTACATGTTGTCGCACTTGCAAAATATAGTTTTGTGTGATGAATACTCATTGGTCCTTTGCTATCCCCACACCTGAGCCGTGTGTATTATTTGATGAATGGGCAGTCATGTACTATAAAACCAGAACTATTGCACAGGCAGATGACATGCTTCAAAGTGAATTGGTTTTTTGCAAACCCTTTTATCGAGAATGGCCAAAGCATGATGGCATTTGACTATTTTGACCGATACATTGCCAAATTATGTATACTTGTACTTAGTGCTGTCTGAGTAGTGAGAAGAAAACTTTCATCAGTATAAACATGTCTAATAAAGCATTATATTGTGACTGGATTTGGATATGTTTCTTGAAGGGGCATGATATAAATCAAAGAAAACTATTGATGAAAAGGTGTTTTCTACAATCAAATACGATAATTACAATTTGTTCAAGTATTGAACGAACGAAAAATAATTCCACAGGCCCATGGGCTGAGACTGAATGTCTCACACTTGTTGGGGAATTTCTGTCTCATACGAGATAGAGAAGGAAATTCCCCACCTTGTATGAGATATTCCATCTCAATCCATTGGGGGTGTGGAATTCTGTTAATCTACTCCTCATTGGTCAATTCCCATCAAATGGGAACAGAGTGCAATTGATACTATTGTTTTACCTTGTGAATTCTAGTTCAAGCCCTAGTTCATCTGAGACTGAAAAGAAAAAAGCAAAGAAAGAAAAAAAGGATAAAAAAGGCAAAGATCAGAAAGATGTGGACAAGAAAGATAAAGTCAAAGACGACAAGAAAACGAAGAAAGCCAAAGAGAAAAAAGATGACAACAAGAAAAGGTATCTTTTTAAAAGTTAACTAGGCACTTCATTGTGTAAAGGAGTAAAAGTTTAGTCATCTTTGCTATTTTCATGCTAACCTAGATGTCAGTGTCTTCAACAATCCAATATTTTTTTCAGTATTTACAAAGATGATGTTTCTCAGGACTTAATGGATTCTACATAGTATTTTTGTAACATTCAACATAAGAAGTTGTATTCTGAAAGATCAACAACCACTTACCAAATCATACAATTTTTAATAACACTTTCTTTTCAGAAGTTGTGTTAAATTGTAGTATTTGTATGTTGTACTGTTTTATCATCTCTTTGTAAAGTTCTCTGACAATATACACTGGCATTTGTACTCTAACACATCTTCCAACTAAAATACCTGCTGACAGACAATGTTTGTTACCTTCCTATCTAACCTATAGAGGGCGCCATGGTGCATCATCTGTCTGTTCCCTTCATCTACCTTCCTTGACAATGCACTTGTCTCACTTTGAGCCTTGGCAATGCACTAGTCTCACTTTAATAATATACAGGAGATTTATCAACAGTAAAATATTTCTACATGGATCACAACGATGACAGAAAAGCAAGCATTATTTACAAGGAATCGTGAATTTTGCTATGTCCTACTTGGTTGAATTAACAATAAAGAAGATAATAATAATAGTAAATTAAAATTAATAAAGCACGCCATATACAAAAAAAAAACTGCCCATAGATACAATACAGCAAAGTCTTTACATCTTACATGAATGATTTGTAAGCCTGAGTGTGCAAATGAGTTTTCATTCCTTGTTTAAAACTATCAATTGATGTAGACTCTTTGATTTGCTGTGAGACAATTCCATAGCCTTATTGTAATGAATCCAATGTCTGACATGTAAAAATCAGTACTATAGTATGAACAATGTGCTAAAGGCAATGTATTGGAAGCAAATCCTAATTTTACGTTTTTTTCAAAATTTATGTTTTAAAAAAAACGAGTTTAAGAAAAGAGTAAGTCTTGCTTTATATATATATATATTTGTTGTTTTAGTTACAACAGAAAATGCAAACAAAAACATTTCATGTTTAGAAGATTATAAGAAGATTAAGATGTTCTTCAAAAGTTACAATAAAATTGTATCTATTTTTACTTGTCATGCAAATTCTTTATGTTAGGTGTTGTCCAAATCCTAACATTGATATGTTGCATTCTATCACTAGAGCTATTCATAGCTTCCAAATGAATCAGTCATATACTGCTTGTTGCGATATATTTGATCTGAAAAAAGAGAAATTTGTTTTCTTAGTTGATGGAAACCATAGTCTTCAATATTCAGCCTATGACAAGCCGCTACTATTGTTTTGGCACCAGTTGGCACTGACCTTTTCAAAGATATTCAAAGGCAAATGTGTGTAACTAAGCAACCAGATTATTGAAATGTGAAAGAGACGTCTACAATACATATTTGTATCAGTTTTGGAAACTCTTCAGATACATTTTGTTTGTATGTGAAATTTCAGTGCATAAATTTGAAACACATACTTTTGTGTTGAATGCGAATATGTGATACTGTATGGTTGTTTTCACAGTTTAAAACAGTCAATTTGTTAGTCTGTCTGTGCTCAATGTAGCAGTGCTTTCCATGTGGCAATACTTAACCAAGATAAAGATGAACTTCATTTTTTGTTTACATTTTTAGTCATTTAATTTTTCCATTTATGTATCTGTGTATGACATGTCAGTCAGACTGATACCAAAGCTTGTCAATAAAGAGTATTCTACAAATCTTTAATCCCTTGATTTCTATACCGACCCATCCTGTCACAACTTACCCACAGTTCCATGGCTTCATCACATGACAGAAAGCACCCATTTCAAATTACATTGCATTCACAATATCTGTAAACATTAATCTCCTTTATGTGCCCCAACATTTATAATGTGATAATACTTATCATGGTGTGTTTTCTTAAACCTTCATTTCCAGTATTTCAAGTTTTTTCTCCACTAAAATAAGTAGTATCATGCAAAAACAGCCCACATCACGAGATAAGTCACCGAGTAGTAAGAAAGAAAAAGAGAAATCAAAACGTGCGGCAGCAGAAAAAGAAAAGCAAAAATCAGAGGAGAGTCTGAATATCTATGAGGAAATTGCTGAAGAAAGTACAAATCAAGGTAATTGATGAAACAGACATGAAAGTGTTCATGACAACCATGGTGTTGATAACATGCAAAGAATCCAGTCTTGTGATGAAAAACATTTGTCAATTTTATTCATGAAATCTATTAGATTCACAGAAAATTTCAGTTTGCCAAACTTAATGATTACAATCATTTAACCTTGACAAACTCATACTGGTATTCTTAAATCAGTTTGATGATAAGTTACAAAGATTTTGCTACAGTGTTCCTGGCAGTCCCATTTCACTTGTTGATTATTCTGTAGAACCTTGGACCATATGTATGATTGAACTATAGGCTCGGCAAACTTGATTGAAAACACAGAGAGCCCTCAATTGGTTCTGGCGTTTAAACTTTTGTATTCTGTGATTTCCATGGTCTGTTAATTCATTTATCCATGAGGGCTCTCTGCTATCAGCTTAGTTTCACAGATTAACAAAATTGTATTAACACCATTGTACAGGTGTGAAATATTTGCATCACTGTGAAAGAAATGTGGCGTAATTCTCTTTATCAACAAAGATCCAGTGACGTTGTCCTGCTGTATCCTATTGCATAGCTATTCATACCTGAGTCTCACTTCCCCCTGACGTGTTACTTTAAAGGAGGTCAAAGGTCATCACCATGGTTTTGAATGTATATCTGATGCCCAGGCCAGTTACAAATGCTTCTGTTAATAAAGTTGACATTAACAAGTCATTGTTGTCAGTTTGAAAATTGGAAGAGTTCCTGCATATCGTATCAACTACTTAGTTCTTCAAAAATGTCCGTAAACATATTCAAAAATGTCCAACAGATGTGATCTGTCATGTACAGGGTTCCGCTTCAGTGATCTATAGGGTACAACCCACTGAGTGTTACTGTGTTGAAGTACCCATTGTTATTTAAATATGTTGCAATGACAACTATTTGCTACCAAGTAACAACCATTGAGGTAATCAATAAGCAGTGCAAAGGTCTAATGTTCTTTGAGCTGAACCACAGAAGAATTTCCCAGACTTTGTAGATTTTGCAGGAAGTTGGAATAATCAAAGTTTGAAACACATTTCCTCCTTAAAAAACTGTCAGTGACTCTAATGAATTATGTTCTCTGTATCCTAGAGTTACCAAGGAAACAAGAACCCACAGTTGCTAAGACTGAGAAAATTGAACCTGCACCAAGAAAGTCCAGGAAATCTGAAATAAAGGAATCTCCTGCCGGCAGTGAAACGCAAACTCATCGTGAAGATAAAAAAGAAAGTACAAAAACTCCAAATGAGACGGATGACGGAAATAAAGATGAGAAAAACGATGAGGAAGGAAAGGAAGCGACAGCCAAGAAACCAATGGGTGTTCCCATGTTTGGAGCCCCAATGGGTCAAGGATTTCTGGCAGAAATGAAATTGAAACAAAGAAAGTCAGCTGATAAATTGGTAAGTATGGTTTAGTGGACATTGATGGTTATCACATATTGCAGAGTTTATGATTCAGCAGCTTCAGTGTGGGCACACAGTTAATGTAGCTGACAATGAGATGCTAATGATATGCGTAGTTAACAAGTTTAAGGTCTCCTCTACTAACTTTCAGTTGGTTGTTCACTTTCTACTATTTTTATAGTATTTTATACAAAGTCACAGACTTATTTTACCTGTAAGTTAAAATTGATAGTGATTTTGTAGCTCATTCTTTACTATTTTGGACACTATTTGATAGCTAGTATCAGACAATTTGTGTTTGTGTCCGCGACATAGATGATCTGCCTTAGTGTGCCATATGGCTTATCTTGTACAGCTTAGTGTGCTATGTGGCTTATCTGTTGTACAGCTTTAGTGATTTCCTTTGGTATGCACTCTGTACAGAATGATAACAAATTATTATCTGACAGAGCAGTCTACAAAGATGATTTATATGTGAAAACTCTAAAACTACCATGAAAAAAGCATTTATGACTTTGTTCCCATAATTTGAACCCACAGTAAAATCAAAAGCTCTCTCACAGGTTAATCAGTACTTTTTCCAATATTTGGAAATCAATGCTAATGAAATGATTTTATCTTCAAAATCTTTATTTATCAAATTTTGCTTGTTAATATGATTATGCAAAGCCACAAATTTGTGATAGTGGTCCAACCCAATCATAGGAATCATAAGCTCATATATGAAATTTGATGATGAAAATCTAAATCTCTCCAGGAAACAAAGGGTTCGCAAACAAAACCAAAAATCATGCATGTTATTTTCAAGCTAAAATATAATTTAACCAGATGAGATCTGAAAATGCCCCTGTGTTGCAGTATATGAAGTGTGTGCAGTCTTCCTGTACTAAAAATTTTCAGTTTTATTTTTGCCTGAAAATAAACCCATGTCTTGTTATTGTCAACATTACTAGCAAAGATCATCAGATTTGATAGAGTCATTCTGGAGATCCAAATATTTTGGAAATTAGATCAATATGCAAATTGACACACTACCACAGTATATCTTTCACTTCATTCATGTGTTGTTGTTGTTTCCAATCTCTATATCAGGGTTTGTCAAATTTGTCATGGTAACCTGTAATATATTGATTGAAAATATCATCAAATATATGACTTGCTAATTTGCATGTAAATTAACATGTTACCGGGAGCCACATTCACCTCTGTTGTGTATTTGTATCATCAACATGTATGGCAAGTTTCAGTAACTTTGATCAAGATCTTTCTTAAATAAATGTATCTCTGATGTGTTGTTACACCTGAAATTCAAATTGACCATCGTACAAACAAAACCATATTCATATACAGTATACATATAGAAATATGTGTATTTTCATATTTGTACAATGTATAAACATACTGAGGCTATAAACACCGCACATCTGTGTTTCCTCTGGCTTCTAAAATTTTTTAGTAAATTTACGAATTGGGTATTGAAACTTTTCGTAAATTTTGAAATTCATAAGTAAAGTTAACCGTTCCAATACGGAATATCATTCAATCAAATTCAAATTAAGTACAACATGTGCTTAGACAGAACTATTTTGAGGTTTGGGGGCCTTGAGCTCTCAATCAACCAGCTGCTTTGCTACCTTGCATTCGTATATGTACGAATCAACAATGAAAACAATTAGTAAATCATCTAAAAAATAAGTAATTTTACGAATTTGAGAGTGGCAGAGGAAATACAGCACATCCTTTTTATTTTTGAGTAGATCCATTTTTGAAGTTCAGTAGATATGCAAATGAGCAACATAATTGATATACGCTACTAAGTGACTTTGAAAATTCTTATGTTTGTACATGATCCCTTTATCACGGGTTTGGTGACAGCTGGTTTTCTACTGTCCTTATCCGCATGTACAGCAAATAAACCATTCACGCTTGATAGGATAACCGGAGATTTTAGTTTGCATAGCTGGTTGCAGTGTTATAAATATTCAGGATGTCAGAGAAATCAGCAGCATGCAACGCAGCTTTGAGTTTTGCGCCAGCACTTTGCATATTTGTAACAAATGTAACACGATTGCCACGGTTTGAACAGAACATATTGAAATCACACAGCCACTTTTGTCGATTTTGACGATCAAAATAGTGATGCGAATGTCGTTTTTGAAGAAACTTTCAATACACAAATGCAAAGGCCAAGATGTCAATGACAATAAGGTGAACGCCTACATTTAAGAGGTTCCCGGAGCCAACGTCGCGCAAGACAGCTGCAGAATGAGAGATCTGATTGCAACAGAGTTGAATGTAAACAAAATAAATGCTACGAAAAATTTCCAACTCAGAAGGGAAAAAGTGTACAGTATTAAAGTAGCTAACCAATTCATAAATGACATGTTTTGTCCATTGAATACAAAATGAATACACTGCATTTGACTTTCAGACTAAAACAGAGTCCAAACTTCGCGATAGCTGGTCAGTTATTGCAAACTAAGGATCATCTGTTATGATGCATTCATCAGATTGTACCGACTGAAAACGACTGTAATATCTCATTTTGTGTAGCATTTACATCACTCTAAATCAAGAAACCAGATTTTAGTGACCCATTTAAAACAAGTTTCACAAGTTTGCGTAATTGAGGTGTTTTTTACAAGAGGTACTGCTCATGAGAGCTGTCATCTTGACTCAAAACAACAATCACTAGTTCGAAAAAACACTTGATATTTCAAGCAGCATTATGTCGTCTAGTCGCCAAAAATCTGCCCAAGAATTCAAAGTAGGTTTAAAGCATACAATGAGGATAGTAGTAATTTTGTTCTTGAAATGTACACCAAGAAAAAGGAGTCTACAAAATTTTAATACCTTTCTATACCTGTACACGCCAAGGAGATCAAACGTGAACACAAAAATCATTGCAAACCTTACAAGGATATACTGCAAACTATTCTGATAAGGCAAAACTTTTAGTGAACCAGAGAAAGTGTACATTTCTCTCCTTACTGTAAGATGATTCTGACTCAGAAGGTTTGCTAATTTTACAAGCAAACAGCTATAAACTGGCAATAAACACAGAACTCTATATTGGAAAATGGTGCCTAACACTCAGTTTATTGCATCGCTGCGGACTGACTCCGATGGTTGTTGTGATTCACATCTTTGACAATTGAAATTAATCTGCATTGCCAGACCGGTGATAGAGGGACCTGGCTTTGTATAATCTGCATTGCCAGACTAGTGATAGAGGGACCTGGCTTTGTATGATCAGTATCTGCACCAAAATTCATTAGATTTGATAGAGTTACTCTGAAAATATCTGGTGTCAAGACTATTGATGTGCAAATCAGCGATACTCATGCTAGTGACACCCACAAAAAACTAAATCAATTCTGGCCAGTACTAAATAGAATCAGCTTGCTATAGATTTTAATAATCTGTGCAGCCATTCTTGATTTAAGTTCTCCAAAATTTCATCTTGCATACAACTTAGTTGTTGACTTTTATGTCACCCCGTAGCATCTTTCAAGTGCTGTTATATCCTTGTGTGATCAATATTGTCAGCAAGTCTCATCAAATATTGTGCCTCTGTTCTTGATCAGTTTCCATTTTTCTGAAGTCATTAACTATGCAAATTCATATAAAATGTGCAAGCCACACCAACCAAACACTACGCAGCCCTTGCCATTTCAACAGGATATGTGTACCAGATACGATTCCAATCTGGTTCTGAAAATATTGTGTACAGACAGAGAAACAGGTATTGGCAGGAAAATATTTCTGGTGTGTGAACACATGAGCTGAAAATAAAATAAACCCTTTGAATGCTGGAATTTTTTTCCACTAAAATTTTAGTGCAACTTTTTACCAATTTTTTGTGAATTTTCTGTAATTTGTTTGATAATTTTTGATCAAATGGATATTTTATTTCATTGGCTGGAGCCTTTTATTAAAATTTTGGCAAAAATCTGAAAAGCATTGGCTGGGGTATGTTTTATTAAGGCAACAAAAATGGACTTTGGCACTCAAAGTGTTAACAGTTACAAATTGTTCCCAAGTACTTCCCAAAAACAATGAGACTAACTGTGATCTAATTTTAAAATATTCTCACTTGTACCTTCAGAGGAGTGAAAAACAAGATTGATAGAAAAGTAAACATTGACGTTCCTAAATAAGGAAGTGATACTTTCAAGGAAAGAGAAACCATATCAAATTCTATATTCAATTATAAGAGCACAGATATTCAGTGTAATATGTAAATTATGGTTTGCTGACTGAAGCTGTAGATGTATTTTATTTTCAAACTCACCGTTGCCATGGAAATTACATGAAAGTTTTGGTCATCTTACAGGACATTTTACAGGATACTGATGTTGAAGAAAAGAAAGAGAGCTCTACAGTATCAGACACTGCAACAAAACCAATAGAATCCAAGCAACAAAAACAGTCAGTAAAGTCAGCAGAAACAGACAATGTGGAGATTTCACCAAAACCTAGACCTAGGTCATCAAGGATTAATGAGAGGATACGGTTACCATCAACTTCTGCTCCAAAAGACATTGAACCAGTGAAAGAAGTGAAATCAGATAAACCGTCAGAGGGAAGTTCCTCACCAGTGCCAAAACCTCGTTCTAAGTCAAGGGAGCAGTCACCAGCAAAGACGATATCACCCAGTGCATCTCCAAAACTGAACCAGTCAAGAAAGAATAAACAAGAGACTCCTGAGAATACAAGCGTATCTCCAGTGCCTCGCAAACAGAGCAGCAAAATTGCTGAACAACCGCTAGCAAAAGCTGTGGAAGCTGAGACACAGCCAAAAGCTGCAGTCTCTGAAAAGAATGATGAATCTGAAGCCAGCAATGCCCCCATTCAGGTGAAAGAGCAGCCTGCAGCATTGGCTGCAGCTGAATCAAAGACCACAAAGGAACCTAAATCAGAGAAAGATGACAAAAGTGAAAATCAGGAGAAGACACAGGCTGTACCAGCAGCAGAGGAAACTAAACTTGACAAAACAGTCAAAGGAAATGAGAATGATACTTCAAAACAAGAGAACACTGATCTAGAAGTTGTCAAAACTACTGAAGAAACAACAAGCAAGACTGAGACAGAGAAAGAGATTTCTGTCTCCAAAGCCGATAAAAGTGAACCAAGCGAATCAGAGAAACAGGAAAGTATTGAACCACAAAAAGAGGAAACTATCAAAGAGGAAGAAGTAAAGATTACAGCAGTGACTGCTACCAGTGTTAAATCACAGAAACTATCATCACCAGCAACTACTGCTGCTGACGTACCAAAACCTGACTCAACACCAACCAAAGTGGAACCTACTCAACAAGCCAAACAGCCAACCACTACACCGCAAGTAGCATCCAACACAGACACTCCATCACCCCGTACTGGTAGAACCACGGACACTCCATCACCACCTACTAGTAGATCCAGCAAACCGAAACCTCCACCGCCAATTAAGCCGAAACCATCATTGTTGAAAAAATCTTCTAAAAAGCCAGGTAGGAAATCTGTAGTGATTGATCCAACCAGGTACAGAATCTGTAGGGATTGATCCAACCAGGTAGGAAATATGTAGGGATTGATCCAACCAGGTAGGAAATATGTAGGGATTGATCCAACCAGGTAGGAAATATGTAGGGATTGATCCAACCAGGTAGGAAATATGTAGGGATTGATCCAACCAGGTAGGAAATATGTAGGGATTGATCCAACCAGGTAGGAAATATGTAGGGATTGATCCAACCAGGTAGGAAATATGTAGGCATTGATCCAACCAGGTAGGAAATATGTAGGGATTGATCCAACCAGGTAGGAAATCTGTAGGCATTGATCCAACCAGGTAGGAAATATGTAGGCATTGATCCAACCAGGTAGGAAATATGTAGGGATTGATCCAACCAGGTAGGAAATATGGAGGCATTGATCCAACCAGGTAGGAAATATGTAGGCATTGATCCAACCAGGTAGGAAATATGTAGGGATTGATCCAACCAGGTAGGAAATATGTAGGGATTGATCCAACCAGGTAGGAAATATGTAGGGATTGATCCAACCAGGTAGGAAATATGTAGGGATTGATCCAACCAGGTAGGAAATATGTAGGGATTGATCCAACCAGGTAGGAAATATGTACTGATTGATCCAACCAGGTAGATTTGAATCACATCAGAAAAAACATGTTTCATTTCTAATTCAGTATTTTGTTCTTGTTGATTTTATGTTATATCAGTGCATTATTACTGACCAAGCCCATGTCTTTAAATGATATTCTTTTCATGATAATTGTTGTAATTCCTGTATTTTTCTTCCAAATCCATAATTTTCCATTGTCATCATTGCTGCATGACATGATTGACAGCATTTTAATGGCCATTAACTGCAAGTGTGAACTTTTCTTTAACAATACTGTTTGTCCATGGAATTAGTTTGGATGGTTTCATGGGCATGAAAAAATTAAAAGAGTTCCAAACTTTTTTATAAAACAACTACCTACAAGTTCTGTAGCTCACAATATTTCAGCATACTCTATACCGGTACATTGTTATTCATTAGCTTTGAAACAGTTAGATTTAAATGAAGATATAAGTTCATGGTCAAGGACTGAAAAGTGTCAAAATTTAAATTGTGACTTGAATTAGAAGTTCACATAATGAATGGTAGAGTAGAGTCATGTCTGTTTGTTTGATGCTTCTTCCCTCAATACTTGATTCTCAAATGCTAATGTTCAACTCGGCAGATTCACCTCCAACTACTGTGAGGTCCATACCTTCATCTGCTACAAGGTCTTCACCTCCTACTGTGAAACCATCACCCACAGTGAAACCAGCAAAGAAGGAAAATGAAGGAGTTGTGAGGGAAAAACAGACTCTCTCTGTGAAAGCTCGGGCCAAACTTATCAACACTGTTGATTCAACAAAAGAAGAAGTGACCACTGCTGATGGAAAACCAAGATCCAATTCATTAAGTAAGACTGCAAAGGACAACACAGAACCAGGTACATAGTTCAATTTACTGATTACTGAAATCATCCAACTTCCATACAGTAACATTCAATTCATGTGTGTGCACTTTGTTGATACACTTTGCTATGCTGTCATAGTGAATGGAAATATAATCCCCTCACAATTTTCATATTCTCACTTAAAAACTGAAAGTGAATACTCATTCTAAAAAATCATCTCAGACTAAGTCACTACATTTCAGTTTTTGATATTCAGGGCTTTCATTAAGTTTTTATCAAAAGGCTGAAAACTTTAATCAGGAGGCTAGTTAAAGCAGCGACCGAAGGTTGCTCCAGCTGATGACGGAAGGTCATCGACAGATGGGGAGAGCTTGAGAGGGGACCCCTCTCGGAGGGTTTTTTTTCAATGGCGGCTATTAATGAAAGCCCTTCATATTAAGACGATGCTGAAGTTATTTTCGTATTCGTTTTCGTATTCGTTTTCGTATTCGTATTCGTATTCGTATTGGAGTCACTGACAAATTTTTAGCTCCCATAGCCATATGTATATATGGCAATGGAAGCTATTCTTATAGGCTAGGGAAATGTCTGTATGTATGTATGTCTGTATGTCTGTGTGTCTGTATGTCTGTATGTCTGTATGTCTGTATGTCTGTCCGTCAACATCAAAACTCCAAAACCGCTGTACATTTCATCTTGACATTTGGTGTGTACATGGATGATGGGCTGTAGATGAGATTGTTCAAATGAAGTTGTCATTGCCAAAAATATGCAAATTAAGTGAAAAAATGTAAAAACAGTCAAAATTGAAAAAACTCAATAACCACTGCGCAGATTACATGAAAAATTAGCATGTAAGTACCAGTGTTCCCTCTGAGGTTTCAAGAGGGTGCGCAACTTGAGATACGTCGGATTATTGTCTCACAGCTGGGTCCGTTCATGTATATGCTAATTTACTGAGGTACGTCACAACGTACAATGAACGTTGGTGGCAACTGCGCCACCAACGGGCGCTAAACCCGAAACGCGGAAGTAAAATCTACGCCGAGATCGCACATTTCGCCCCGAGTTATCGTTTCCAAAACTACCGATCGAAATGACTGAGACTAAAGTTGCGCAAAACATGAAATTTCACTGCGAGAGCAGTCGGAGACACTGCGCAATTGGCGCGCAAATAAGCCTTAGCGGGAACACTGGTAAGTACTTTGGGCTGACATGAAATGATTGTGCAAATCTTGGTCAGTTTTTGGACTTGCTATTTTTCATGAATTTTTTTGTAATTTTCTCCCATTTTTGGTCAAAAAATCTTCTTCTCAGAAACCACAAGTCCGATTGATTTGAAACTTGGTATGGAAGTGCATAGGAGTGACCTTTCCCAAATTTGGGCAATCGTGTTGAAATTTGCGTATTTTTAGTTTACACGTCCATAGACTCCCATGTATAAGGCGGATCTCCATAGACTCCCATGTATAAGGCCACGAAAAATAAAAATTTAGTTTCTCATATTGCGAAAAGGATGTAGTGACACAATTTTTAGTCCCCGTGGATGAAGTCCAGTGGGCTTATAGATTGGGTCATGTCCGTCTGTTCGTCCATCCGTGAGTCCATCCGTTCATGCAGATATCTCGGATATTTTGACAAAATGTCACGTGACCTTAGTGACCTTTGACCTGAAATATACATATTTGTCCATTACTCAGTAACCACAAGTGGTACACCCTTCATATATGGTATGATGGGACACCTTATGACGCCACATATTGTACCTCATTAATTATGCACATATCTAATTTTGAGCGAGCCAATAGAGCTAGAGGTCTGATTTTTGGTATATAGGGATAACTTAGCAAAACAATTTTTTTGACAAAATGTCACGTGACCTTGGTGACCTTTGACCTCAAATATACATATTTGGCTATAACTCAGTAACCACAAGTGCTACACCCTTCATGTATGGTATGATGGGACACCTTATGACGCCACATATTGTACCTCATTAATTATGCACATATCTAATTTTGAGCGAGCCAATGGAGCTAGAGGTCTGATTTTTGGTATATAGGGATAACTTAGCAATACAATTTTTTTGACAAAATGTCAGGTGACCTCGGTGACCTTTGACCTCAAATATACATATTTGTCCATAACTCAGTAACCACAAGTGCTACACCCTTCATATTTGGTATGATTGGACACCTTATGACACCACATACTGTACCTCAATAATTATGCACATATCTCATTCTGGGCAAGCCAATAGAGCTGGATGTCTGATTTTTGGTATATAGGGATAACTATAGGAGAGAAATTTTTTGACCAAATGTCATGTGACCTCGATGACCTTTTACCTAAAATATATGTTGATGTCAATAAATAAGTAACCACAAGTGCTATATCCTTTGTATTTAGTAGGATGGGAGACCTTATGACAACACATGCTTTACGTCATTAATTATATACACATCTAATTCTGGGCAAGCGAATAGAGCTAGAGATCTGATTTTCTGGCATATAGGGATTAATTAGCAATATAATTTTTTTTTTCAAAATGTCATGTGACCTCGATGACCTTTGACCTTGATTATACATATATATGCATATCTCAGTAACCACAAGTTCTATACCCTCCAATTTGATAGGGTATTAGATCTTAAGATGTCACATCTTGTACCTCATTTATAATGCGCATATGTATTTCTTGGCTGGCCAATACTGCTAGAGGTCTGATCTTTTTTCCCGATTTAGAACCATAACTTAGACATGCCTCATGTGTTTCAAATTGGGAACAACGACATAGACCTATGTGCCCATAGATCTCAACATATACACTCCAGTGATACTTCTTAATGACCACATTTTCCTGCCCCATCAAGACTAATACTCCTATTACAAGTGGGGACTATGTCATTGGAAATGACTTGTTGAGTTAATGGTTGTATCACAGTATTCGATATATCTAATTCTGTATTTTTTCCATTTTATATTCTGAATAAATACATTAAACATATTTCACTGTCTCCGGTACATTACATTTAAGTATTTTCACTTCATGCACTTTATCCCTTTCACACATGTTCAAATATCTGACCAGAGAACAAACACTAAATAGTCCAGGATGGGAGCTACAGTGTCATTGACGCTATTTTTAGCTCCCATAGCCATATGTATATATGGCAATGGAAGCTATTCTTATAGGCTAGGGAAATGTCTGTATGTATGTATGTCTGTATGTCTGTATGTCTGTATGTCTGTATGTCTGTATGTCTGTATGTCTGTATGTCTGTCCGTCAACATCAAAAACTCCAAAACCGCTGTACATTTCATCTTGATATTTGGTGTGTACATGGATGATGGGCTGTAGATGAGATTTTGTTCAAATGAAGTTGTCATTGCCAAAAATATGCAAATTAAGTGAAAAAATGTAAAAACAGTCAAAATTGAAAAAACTCAATAACCACTGAGCAGATTACATGAAAAATTAGCATGTAAGTACTTTGGGCTGACATGAAATGATTGTGGACATCATGGGTCAGTATCTTGGACTTGCTATTTTTCATGAATTTTTTTGTAAGTTTCTCCCATTTTTGGTCAAAAAATCTCCTGCTCTGAAACCACAAGTCCGATTGATTTGAAACTTGGTATGGAAGTGCATAGGAGTGACCTTTCCCAAATTTGGGCAAATCGTGGTGAAATTTGCATATTTTTAGTTTACACGTCCATAGACTCCCATGTATAAGGCAGATCTCCATAGACTCCCATGTATAAGGCCACGAAAAATAAAAATTTAGTTTCTCATCGTATTCATATTGCAAAAAGGATGCAGTGACACAATTTTTAGTCCCCACAGATGAACTCCAGTGAGCTTATAGATTGGGTCATGTCCGTCTGTTCGTCCATCCGTAAGTCCATCCGTTCACGCATATATCTCAGATATTTTGACAAAATGTCATGTGACCTTGATGACCTTTGATCTCAAATATACATATTTGTCCATAACTCAGTAACCACAAGTGCTACAGCCTTCATGTATGGTATGATTGGACACCTTATGACGCAACATATTGTACCTCATTAATTATGTGCATATCTAATTTTGAGCGAGCCAATAGAGCTAGAGGTCTGATTTTTGGTATATAGGGATAACTTAGCAAAACAATTTTTTTGACAAAATGTCATGTGACCTCGGTGACCTTTGACCTCAAATATACATATTTGTCCATAACTCAGTAACCACAAGTGCTACAGCCTTCATGTATGGTATGATGGGACACCTTATGACGCCACATATTGTACCTCATTAATTATGCACATATCTAATTTTGAGCGAGCCAATAGAGCTAGAGGTCTGATTTTTGGTATATAGGGATAACTTAGCAAAACAATTTTTTTTGACAAAATGTCACGTGACCTCGGTGACCTTTGACCTCAAATATACATATTTGTCCATAACTCAGTAACCACAAGTGCTACAGCCTTCATGTATGGTATGATGGGACACCTTATGACGCAACATATTGTACCTCATTAATTATGCGCATATCTAATTTTGGGCGAGCCAATGGAGCTAGAGGTCTGATTTTGGTATATAGGGATAACTTAGCAATACAATTTTTTTGACAAAATGTCACGTGACCTGGATGACCTTTGACCTCAAATATACATATTTGTCCATAACTCGGTAACCACAAGTGCTACACACCCTTCATGTTTGGTATGATTGGACACCTTATGACGCCACATACTGTACCTTAATAATTATGCGCATATCTCATTCTGAGCGAGCCAATAGAGCTGGATGTCTGATTTTTGGTATATAGGGATAACTATAGGAGAGAAATTATTTGACCAAATGTCATGTGACCTCGATGACCTTTTACCTAAAATATATGTTTATGTCAATAAATAAGTGTTATGTCCTTTGTATTTAGTAGGATGGGAGACCTTATGACAACACACGCTTTACCTCATTAATTATGTACACGTCTAATTCTGGGCAAGCGAATAGAGCTAGAGATCTGATTTTTTGGCATATAGGGATTTAATTAGCAATATAATTTTTTTTTTCAAAATGTCATGTGACCTTGATGACCTTTGACCTTGATTATACATATATATGCATATTTCAGTAACCACAAGTTCTATACCCTCCAATTTTGATAGGATATTAGACCTTAAGATGTCACATCTTGTACCTCATTTATAATGCGCATATGTATTTCTTGGCTGGCCAATACTGCTGGAGGTCTGATCTTTTTTCCCGATTTAGAACCATAACTTAGACATGCCACATGTGTTTCAAATTGGGAACAACGACATAGACCTATGTGCCCATAGATCTCAACATATACACTCCAGTGATACTTCTTAATGACCATATTTTCCTGCCCCATCAAGACTAATACTCCTATTACAAGTGGGGACTATGTCATTGTAAATGACTTGTTGAGTTAATGGTTGTATCACAGTATTCGATATATCTCATTCTGTATTTTTTCCATTTTATATTCTGAATAATTACATTAAACATATTTCACTGTCTCCAGTACATTTCATTTAAGTATTTTCACTTCATGCACTTTATCCCTTTCACACATGTTCAAATATCTGACCAGAGAACAAACACTAAATAGTCCAGGATGGGAGCTACAGTGTCATTGACGCTATTTTTTTATTTTTAGTCCAAATTTCGTACGTATTATATAAAAGTTCTGTCTTTACAGAACTTAAAGTGATTTTTATATGACAATATATCAATACTTCAATATTTGAGAATGTAAGTTGAAAAAGATCCAATCTTTTTAGGCCCTATAGATTGAAAGATATCGTTGCTATAATTAGAGGAGAGATTTTAAAAACAAACGGCCAGTACACAGGCACTCCTTAGCTTGGTAGTCTGTTGAATAGATCGATTTTCGGTTCGATCTATCGATCCCGTGGTCGATATGCGCGCTATTGTAACCAAAATACTCACTAGGTTACAGTGGCGGGCATACTGACCACGGGATCTATAGATCGAGCCGAAAATCGATCTATTTAGCAGACTACCAAGCTATTAGCGCCTGTGGGCCAGTAGTAGAATTTGGAGGAAAGATTTTTTAAACAAACATCATTTTCGTATTCGTATTCGTATTCGTTTTCGTATTAACTTCTATCATAACAACCAACTTAAACATTCTGTTGACATCATTAGTATCGATAATGGAAATTTAGCTGACCCGCTCAATTTGACGAGTTGTAAACTTAAAAGGTAATTTTCTTGTTTTAAACTGATATCTCTGAGAAAGTGATCGTCATAACGACAGTGAATGCAGGGCTCAACGTTATCGCATGCCCCTAAGTCGATGACATGCTATATTTAGACTGCTGTCGCAAAGAAAATATCATCTCATATGATGTGGGAAAGCGTCATAAAAGAAAACGAGATGAATAAAATGGTATCATAGGCCTATGTCCCGATCGGTACATTTGTTTCCCTAATAAAGATTAAATTAATGTGTGAGCTGTTGTCAGAGTCTTTATTTCAGTACGGCCCATCTCTTTTTCTTTCCTTGCGTTTGCGTCAACTGTCATTGCCAGAACATGTTGATCAACTTGCGTTATGATAAGATACACCAGAATGCATGGAAATTAATTTGTATCGCGAAATATCGAGAAATATCTGTATTCTATGATAAATAGACTTCAGCTAGTCTAGTAGCTGTCGCAACTGGCTCGATCGGTTTCCGTCATTTGTTACTGTGCGATCCAGTTTTAGTGTTACGCAGTTTGCCCCGCTCTTCAACCCTGTTCTGCAGGTCCCCGTGCAGGTCACTCCAAAAACTTCCAGCAGTACTATTTTTGGGGACCAATTAAGCCGCTAGCCGGTAGATAGCTACTTTTTTCAACAAAAACTCTGAATAGAAATGCAGCAACTATCAACTTTCGATAGATATTTTGTAGGCAAGAGAACAAAACTCAAACGTATATGCGCATTTAATCCTAGCTGTGATATCGAAGCTGTACTTGTGGCGTGTATCGAACTCGCTCGGGTCATTGAGGTCATCGCCACAGTCCCATCCATGGTCTGTTCTCTACTACCTCCGTGGTTCTACATAATTGCAGTCGCTACCCGGCAGATTTGCCATGATATTTCAACAAAGTTTGCTTGCTATTTAGATCTAGCTGAAAACAAAAACCTTTATGAAACAGGATAATCCAGTACAAGCTTGATGAAATCGATGCTTTGATCTGCTTTCCAAAGGACGATTTCCGGAAATGGTCTAGCCGGTCACATGCCACTAACGCAAATATTCATTACGCACGTGAACGCATGAAACATGTTGCAGTTACTGGTTGCTTGTTTTCCCTTGTCAGCTATATTTTGATGACATTTTATGCTGGGATTATGATTGGTTCAATTGAAATGATGTGACAGCACTAAAACTGCTTCTGATACTTGATTGGATTGTAGTAAAATTTATCATTAAATTCATGGGATATTTTGACAGATCATTCAAGATAACATCAGCAGACACATTGGCAGCGCTGTGCAGTGGAGAGAACGCGCTCAAACCTCTGACTAACTCCACCCCGGAACTCAACTCAACGGCTATGCTTATTCAATGCGTATTTTGGGGTCGTGGCCTTTCAGGACAATGCTCCGTGAACACTGAGCGAATATATGTTGTATTTGATCACGTATACGGTATGGAGAAATGTGTTGAAAAAAATTCAGTCGCAATCTCATAAAATTTGGTCGCCTATGCGACTGAAAATGGTCGACGTCGCTAGTTTGAGCCCTGATTGAATGTAATACGGTCGATCCGGTAATATTGCTCACATCTTTACTCTGAAAGATAAACTACCTATTGTCATTGATTTCTGTTACTTTCTCCCCTGTAGCAGCACGTACAACTTTGTCGTAACTTGCAATTTTGTAATTTTTGCCTTACCGCACTCCCTGAGTTTTGTAAAGTATTGTATTGTATTGTTATTATAATTTATTTCAGGTCTACGTAGAGCCATATCAAAATCAAGTAAAATACTTGAAATACAAATTGTAAATGGATATGATCATTCTAAAGTGAGTCCAAAAGGATGACCGGATATAACAATTTTCACATTTTTTTATTCAGATGGTTGTCCTGGACAAGTCCCCCGTTCATCATAGCTTTCAACAGTCACCCGTTTTGCAGCGCCTCACAAAAATCTGCCCTCCCCGCAAAACAATGGTACAGTCCAGGGCAGCTCCTTTGCATCCCCCTCACGAGTCCCATTACTTGGCACTGACCACCTGATTTCGGGGTGCATCCAGCTGCCCGGTCAAGAGACATTGGCAAGCGAAGATGCTGCCGTACCAGATCCCAACCGATTTTAAGTAATTTTTCAAATAAAATGAAGTGAACAAAATTCTTTAAAATCTACAAATGCAAATTTATGTAAATTTACCAAATTTGGCAGATGAAATTACGAATCAAATTATCACAATATTTAAACCTCAGTAAATATCGTATATTGCACGTTTCATATCTGAAACCTGGACTAAAAATAACAATTTCTGTCAGTGACTCCAATACGAATACGAATACGAATACGAAAACGAATACGAAAACGAATACGAAAATAACTTCAGCATCTTCATATTAAGGCTTACATTTTTGCAGCAACTGTGCTCCCAATGCAGTCATTTGTGATATTGTGGCTGTCAACTTCAAAAATATCACCCATTTTAATTTGAATATTGACATTTTTAATTCCTCTATACCTTCCCATTTTTTCCTTGCTTTCAATTTTTTGTCCTTATTTCTATCACCTCCCATCTTTGCTAACAATTTCTATTTGTTTCATAATTGGTGTTCTGACACTTTGCACAATTCCCTTTCAGAAACTAAGGTATCTGCATCATCCAAGTCAGTTGGACACGTAGCTAATGTCAAGGAGCATGCAACCTCTAATAAAAGTGAAAACCAGGAATCTGTGAAAGATGGAATCAATCAAGCAGAGTCAGGAGGAAAAGACGGCTCAGAGAAGTCAATAGAAGATAGAGATGACAAAAGTATCATAAAAGATACCAACACAGAGAACACTGAAACTGACAAAAATAACAGTGAGGCTGACAACACCACAGAGAGAAAGTCTTCCAAGGATGCAACTACCGCTGCCATGACAACACAGGTCAAAGGTCAACCTGTTGGCTCTTCTGCAACAGAAGGAAAATCTGAAGATGAACTCAGTCCTGAAATTGACCTTGAAGGTGAAGGTTACGTTTTTGTGTAGAGAGAGCTGGATATTCATCTACAAGAAACAAAGTTTTTATATGAGAAAAATATTTTATGCACTCGTGTCAAAGTTTATTTTCTAAAATTTATGAAATCAAGGCAACAGAAGTTCATTAGTTATGATGAATCTAAAAATATCATGTGATGTTTGTCGTCATGTCAACCTTGTTACTTCCTTCTGCTAGATATGAGTTGCTTTGTCTCAGATTTACATTTCATAAAGCACATGTATATTTCAATGTAGCTTGCATTGAGGCAAGGCTACATGGTGTAGAAAGTATGAAATTATAAGTATTTAAAGGAACCTTAGTATGTAGATATAAATGACCTATGACACTCAAGCCAATGACCTTTGACACTCAAGCCCGTGACTCTTAATTTGTCCAAGTAGATTAATTGAAATATTGAATGTATATACAGTACCTTTGATCATGTTACAATTTTACAACTTTTGAAATTAATTTTTATTTCCTACAAGCATTACAGTTAGTCAGAGACGTGCTTTGACAGGTGTTTTGTCTCAGACATAGGTTAACAATAATCAATAACACAGGGAGTATCAGTCCAGCTATGTTAAACAATTATCAATGACATAGGGAGTGTCAGTCTCGCCATGTGTAATCAATTACCATTGACATAGGGAGTGTCAGTCCAGCTATGTGTAAACAATTATCAATGACATAGGGAGTGTCAGTCTCGCCATGTGTAATCAATTACCATTGACATAGGGAGTGTCAGTCCAGCTATGTGTAAACAATTATCAATGACATAGGGAGTGTCAGTCTCGCCATGTGTAATCAATTACCATTGACATAGGGAGTGTCAGTCCAGCTATGTGTAAACAATAATCAGTGAAATGGGGAGCACCAGTCCTAAAATGCACCATTCTCCCAACATGCTGTGATGATGTTGAATGACAGTGACTTTCCTCAAAAGTATCTGTCCATCTGCCAAGGCAACAATGATAATCACTGCAAATAGATAGGATCCTTCACTTTTTTGAAATAAAGAAAAACCTGGAAATCCTTTGCAAAGTATGATTTGCAAATGTCATTTGCAAATGTCATTTGGTATGTCATGGTATTTCCTGTGATCACTACATGGCATATAAGGGGTAGTCAGAAAGTTCACATGTCGACATACTTGAAATGATTCTGTCCAAAATATCTCCATCATATTTTGCAGTGTAGTCTCCCCTAGACCAAAATACAGCTAGCCCAATGGTCCTTTAGGCTCTCCTTGTTGATGCAATCAAACTCTCCACTTTGCTTCCTCTATCAGTTTCCAATCGCTGCATTTAAAGTGTCATCGTCTTCAAACCTCATACCATGACAGAGAGACATCAAATTTCTAAACCATGCGTAATCATTGTGGTATGGTGTACAGTAAATGATTCACTCCTAGATGGAGGCGTAGGCAACTTTGAATTTGACTTTTAGAGTATTAGTGCAGATACTCCAGTGGTTAACATAGAATTTCAATAGTTAACACAGGACTCCATTGGGTAACTAAGGACTCCAGTGGTTATCATTTGTCAGCTCCAGAGACATATACTTTATGTCTTGCTATAGTTTTATTAGCTCCCATAGCCATATGTATATATGGCAATGGAAGCTATTCTTATAGGCTAGGGAAATGTCTGTATGTCTGTATGTCTGTATGTCTGTATGTCTGTCCGTCAACATCAAAAACTCCAAACCGCTGTACATTTCATCTTGATATTTGTGTGTACATGGATGATGGGCTGTAGATGTGATTTTGTTCAAATGAAGTTGTCATTGCCAAAAATATGCAAATTAAGTGAAAAAATGTAAAAACAGTCAAAATTGAAAAAACTCAATAACCACTGAGCAGATTACATGAAAAATTAGCATGTAAGTACTTTGGGCTGACATGAAATGATTGTGCACATCTTGGGTCAGTATCTTGGACTTGCTATTTTTCATGAATTTTTTTGTAATTTTCTCCCATTTTTGGTCAAAAAATCTCCTGCTCTGAAACCACAAGTCCGATTGATTTGAAACTTGGTATGGAAGTGCATAGGAGTGACCTTTCCAAAATTTGGGCAAATCGTGGTGAAATTTGCATATTTTTAGTTTACACGTCCATAGACTCCCATGTATAAGGCAGATCTCCATAGACTCCCATGTATAAGGCCACAAAAAATAAAAATTTAGTTTCTCATCGTATTCATATTGCAAAAAGGATGCAGTGACACAATTTTTAGTCCCCACGGATGAAGTCCAGTGAGCTTATAGATTGGGTCATGTCTGTCTGTTCGTCCATCCGTGAGTCCATCCATTCATGCAGATATCTCGGATATTTTGACAAAATGTCATGTGACCTTGATGACCTTTGATCTCAAATATACATATTTGTCCATAACTCAGTAACCACAAGTGCTACCACCCTTCATATATGGTATGATGGGACAGCTTATGACGCCACATATTGTACCTCATTAATTATGCACATATCTAATTTTGAGCGAGCCAATAGAGCTAGAGGTCTGATTTTTGGTATATAGGGATAACTTAGCAAATCAATTTTTTTGACAAAATGTCACGTGACCTCGGTGACCTTTGACCTCAAATATACATATTTGTCCATAACTCAGTAACCACAAGTGCTACAGCCTTCATGTATGGTATGATGGGACACCTTATGACGCCACATATTGTACCTCATTAATTATGCGCATATCTAATTTTGAGCGAGCCAATAGAGCTAGAGGTCTGATTTTTGGTATATAGGGATAACTTAGCAAATCAATTTTTTTGACAAAATGTCATGTGACCTCGGTGACCTTTGACCTCAAATATACATATTTGTCCATAACTCAGTAACCACAAGTGCTACAGCCTTCATGTATGGTATGATGGGACACCTTATGACGCCACATATTGTATCTCATTAATTATGCACATATCTAATTTTGAGCGAGCCAATAGAGCTAGAGGTCTGATTTTTGGTATATAGGGATAACTTAGCAAAACAATTTTTTTGACAAAATGTCACGTGACCTCGGTGACCTTTGACCTCAAATATACATATTTGTCCATAACTCAGTAACCACAAGTGCTACAGCCTTCATGTATGGTATGATGGGACACCTTATGACGCCACATATTGTACCTCAATAATTATGCGCATATCTCATTCTGAGCGAGCCAATAGAGCTGGATGTCTAATTTTTGGTATATAGGGATAACTATAGGAGAGAAATTTTTTTGACCAAATGTCATGTGACCTCGATGACCTTTTACCTAAAATATATGTTTATGTCAATAAATAAGTAACCACAAGTGCTATGTCCTTTGTATTTAGTAGGATGGGAGACCTTATGACAACACACGCTTTACCTCATTAATTATGTACACATCTAATTCTGGGCAAGCGAATAGAGCTAGAGATCTGATTTTTTGGCATATAGGGATTAATTAGCAATATAATTTTTTTTTCAAATGTCATGTGACCTCGATGACCTTTGACCTCGATTATACATATATATGCATATTTCAGTAACCACAAGTTCTATACCCTCCGATTTTGATGATATTAGACCTTAAGATGTCACATCTTGTACCTCATTTATAATGCGCATATGTATTTCTTGGCTGGCCAATACTGCTAGAGGTCTGATCTTTTTTCCCGATTTAGAACCATAACTTAGACATGCCTCATGTGTTTCAAATTGGGAACAACGACATAGACCTATGTGCCCATAGATCTCAACATATACCGTACTCGTCCGAGTATAAGCCCCTGCTCATGTATAAGCCCCCCTACTGATTTCAGAGGATTTTAGAAAATGCATTACATCCGTGTATAAGCCCCTACCCTAGTGTAACTCAAATACAGAAAGGTTAGGAGAGTATATTTTGGTCATTTAACTTGGCAAAATTGCTTTTAGATAATAAAGAAACCATTAAAAGATGTTAAAACAATGGGAAACTGGAGTTTCCTTGACAGCATCGTAAGGAAAATGACACGTTTTCCCAGTACTATCTTGATTCTTTGACCCTGCTCACCCCGTCACCTAAATAGAATAGTCTCACTCACGTCGGCCATTGTTCACTTTCATTCACAGCCACGATGTTTTCATGCTTGAAACATGCAGTTTCTTTTGTTTGAAGCAATTATCCTTTCATTTGTGAAGACTTTTCCTGGTGACTATTACAATTTTCACTGCTATGTTGTTGTTTTCACAAGATGTAGACAGTTTGATACTGGAATATTGAGTTGCCTTTCCGTGTAGGCAATGCATGCCTGTTCACATTACTGTTGATCAGCAGCATACATGACGTCTTTGTTTCAAGTTTGGGGGGATTTTGTGACGCTGAATTTCACCAAAATGTCACTTCTGTATTTAGAGATTGTACAATCAATTTCTTTGGTTGTGTAAGTCGATTTTGAAAGCGATAGAAAGATTGAGTGGTGTTGAAAAAAATCGTGCATAAAATTAGCATAAATTATGCGTCCATGCCAGATAACATGGGGTTGCTCGAGTATAAGCCCCTCCCCTAGTTTTACAGCTGTTTAGTGTTGCCAAACGGGGGCTTATACTCGGACGAGTACGGTACACTCCAGTGATACTTCTTAATGACCACATTTTCCTGCCCCATCAAGACTAATACTCTTATTACAAGTGGGGACTATGTCATTGTAAATGACTTGTTGAGTTAATGGTTGTATCACAGTATTCGATATATCTAATTCTTATTTTTTTCCATTTTATATTCTGAATAATTACATTAAACATATTTCACTGTCTCCAGTACATTTCATTTAAGTATTTTCACTTCATGCACTTTATCCCTTTCGCACATGTTCAAATATCTGACCAGAGAACAAACACTAAATAGTCCAGGATGGGAGCTACAGTGTCATTGACGCTATTTATTTTCAATAAATCATAATATCAACCTGTCTTTGGTCATCTGTGTTTTCTGAACAATCATCAAAATTGAATTGAATCTTAATTTTATGACTCATCATGCTCTATAAAATTTATGACCTCCCTTCATATGATGAGTGACTAGTAATAGTTGTACTACTTTGAATGGGATCTAATAATTGTACTACTTTGAATGGGATCTAATAGTTGTACTACTTTGAATGGGATCTGTGCATTTTTAGAAATACACATAAGTAATTTCATTGTTTAAGTGACATGGAAAGATGATTGTCTGTGAAAACAAGCTTTTTTCAAACTTACTCATTTAAAAAAAATGGAGAAAAATCACTAAAAATTTGCTTCACCTTCAAGAACAGACTCAGAGGCTTTGACATTTTATTTCTACAGTTTCATAAATTGAAAGTCAAAACCTTGCAAATGTTAGTTCCAGTTGTAGGGAATTCAAAGAAAGGGCAGTTCTTGTAAAGATATTTTTTATTTTTCAAGGAGGAAGAATATGCCATTTTAGGGGAGTCAGAAAACAGAAATACAAGGATTTGATATGTAAATGTGGAATTTTGTACCAGACTATCAACAAGGTAGAAGTGTTTCCAGCTTCTCTTGTGAAATGAGTGGATGTATTTGGAATTGTCACTGTAAACTTGATTATGTCAAATGTCAAATAGGTAAATGTGTGTCATTGTGAGTACATCATATCCAGGGTTATGGTGTCAAGTACATCATATTTGTATCATTTACATATTTTAAAAGAAATGTCAGGAAGTACATCACACCAAGTTGTTTGATTCTATAGTTTTGTGATCGGTCTGTGTCCCTGGTAGTCAGTCACTTCATGTTTTATTCTGTATCATTTGCCAATTTAAAGGAATTTATTTGAAAAGCTGTTTATTACTTTACCATCTCTTTTAACCTCAATCTCATAATTTTTTCAAATCTATATTTTCTTCCAAAATGATTGCAGCCATGTGCATATAACGTTTCAAATTCATTCCATTAGACATATGCACCTGCAGGTATGTTCAGCATGAAATAGTTATCAAATATGGCTGATAGAGTCTTCCCTTGCTTTCCGCCCACAGCACTGCAACTATCTGCTACCCTCTCAAGGTCAATGAATTATGTGTACAAATGCCATTCTTTGCATTTTTTTTCTCTTACAAAGAACTCTCTTGGCAGTTTGTTTTGAAATTGTAATTAGACATTTCAGTTATCTGGCACTGCCAGTATACCGTTGCAAGCCGTGAAACTTATGATCAGTCGACACTTTGTTTATGAAGTCCCCAAGCATATCGTATAATCTTTTTTATTTTAATGTTATTATTATTTTATTCATAGCAACGCAAATCGTTTGCAAGTTGTTCATAGTAAAACGAGTATTTTCAGAGTGTAGAAAGCAGACTGATTTGTTTCCATTTACAACACCTGATGACAGTGATATCACTGGATTTATTACGGATGATTCTCACAATTATGAAGAAACTTTCAGCTTTCAGAAAATAACTCTGGAGAATATCCTATTTGGAGGACAATTTGCTTCTTTGCATCTGTAATGTATGATATGTGAAAACAGGAACTGAGTTTTGTTAGTCAGAATGATCTTGAACTTCAAACAGAGTCAACAGCATGGAATTAGTTTTCTTTGATGAATTAGGTAGTCTATGACAGTTGATTGTCATCAATTAAACTATAGTTAGGTGGTCAACAGCACTTAATTTTCATCAGTAAACTAGGTGGTGAAATGTAGATTTTCATCAAAAAACCAGGTGGTCAACAGCACTTTATTTTTCCAAGTAGTGTGGCAATAATATCAGTTAGTTTATGAGTGAAAACTTATTTAATTTCATTCCGCTTTGTTATTATCAGTCAATAGTTTATCTTTTTAGTTTTCAATGTATGCAAATAATCCTATGTTCTCACTATTCTCAACTTTGAAATGCTCTTTGTGTTTCTATTTATTGGTTTCTGTATTGTCATATTTCAAATTTAACTTTTTTTACTTTTTACTGTAATCTGCCTAGTTTTGATTCACACACATTTTGATGTCTTTGATGTTGCGAATCTGTAAATTAAAGGGAAACAGTTGTCAGAACTGTGCCTGTGCGAGTTTCTTGTTTACAAACAATGTATTTTGTGCGCGATATCTTGATCGATGTACCTCGATCATCATCATAGCGCCAATATTTAAATTGTACGGGGTAGATTATGACAGACATGTTTCAACACTCAGCAACCACAATTGTTCCTTGGATACAGTGTTTACATTGGTCTTATGGGTCCCATTCGTCCTTTGAGCACATTTCTGACAACTGTATCTCTGACTTAGATATTCCAGTTACCAGCTGCTTTATTCATGAATACTAATAACCTTCTCACTCATCTGACCTTTGACACTGGGTCAAAGTTCGATGTGACAAGTGGATAACTTTATGTCTTGTTTTTCCACATATTCTTTTGTATCAAAATAGCCTTGTAATACCAGACTTGCATCACTTTAGTAGATATTTGATATACAGTTGCAGGCAGCATCTAAAGCGCAGAGAGTGTAAACACATATTAAATGTTAGTACCTGAATTTCAATTTGAATTTTTTTGAACTGTTGAATTCTACATCACTCAACATAATCATGACTTTGTCTTTCAGCATTGTACAGCAGTGAAACTGAAACTGTTGATGAAAAACGAGAGTTCATTGCAAGGTTCATTGATTTGTGAATGAGGATACGAAGTATATTTAAGGCGTTGTGTTGATAGTTTGAACCCAAGCAGACAGAAAAAAACTATTGGTACAATGCATATCTTGTAAGATACTTATTTTATACCTGGAAGTGGGCACACATTCCATTTCTAATACAAATGCTGACTTTTGAACTTTTTTATGGCGATATCATAATATTGGAAGACACTCCTGTGGGACTATTATTCAAGAAATTAAGAAATCTTTCAACTTTGTACAATAAAAAAGTAGTAATTGTAATCATTGTACGGTGCATTAAAAAATGTACTTAAAAATGTTTTGTTTTGCAGTGTATCATATATGCAGATAAATGAAAGGCCATTTTCCAAGTATCCTTAGCAACCAAGACTTCACCATTGTGTCGACCATGCGACCATGACCAGGCCTGTCTCGGATGATTACGCTAACAAAAAGAAACAACAGGAAAGGCAGTGCATCTAGAGAGGGCGCAGATCATTGTTGCACATTGGTTCGATGCCGAATAATTGCAAAAAATAAGAGTTACCAATAGACATAAGCAAAAAGGAATTTAGCAAAATAAACAACACTATTCAATTCTATTCCAAATTTCTGGAAATAGATCAAATGTTCAAAATGAAGAAAGCTGTGATATGATTCAATATTAAATCCAGGTTCAGAGTTGGAGGCATTTTGGTCCGTGGACTTCAATTTTAGGACGCTTTTTGAAAATTAGGGGGAGGGGCATCTTTTTCATTCATTAATATTCATAAGATTAATTAATAGTAATATTTCTTAGCGTAATTAAGCATTATATTCATGTAGGCCGGCCTTTTCTGATTTTCCAAGACCTCCCAACGACAAACAAGTCACAAAAAATTAATTTCAATCATCACGACAAATTAGTTTACTTGACAAATTGTTCACAAAATTTAGAAAAATTTAATCACAGGTTGATTGATACTGTCATTTACACAAGCTTATAAAGTATGCATTGCACAGCATGTGATACAGGCGTTCTGAACGATCTAGCCGTGCAGCCGTTTCATTAGATTTATAGTGACCTGAGGAGCCTGTTGACATTTTTACCCGCATGCAAATGTATAACAAGTAGATGACCTTTGCCATTTGCGTGTTCGCTGTGTCGGCGTTTGCAAGTTTGATTTGCTGTTCCCACACTTTCTTGACTGGAAGCTTTTGGACTGTAGCTTACTCATGAGTCAAGTTTGAAATTGTGGCCATACTCATTCTGACCCTATTGAATTACATCAGAACTGTGGTGCACGCATGACTGGACAGCGGACTGTGTCGCATGGACTGCACCTGCCGTGAAGACGGGTTGAGTTCATTGCCGGACGACTGCACTGCATCAATGAATTGTATTCCAAACAAATTTTCTTCATATCATTGGTAGCCCTATTTTATTTATTTATTTATTTATTTTTGCGGGGGGTGTATTAAATTGACAGATTTATGAAAGACATTAAGTTCAGCTTGTCCGTGACAGTGAATTGTCCAGCCAAAGTACACGTGCAGACTCAAAAACAGCTGGACCGCGATGATCACAACATTGTTTTGTGATAATCCGATAAAAAATTAAAATTGAAATGTTAATCGTGATTAACATGTCATATTGACAATAAAGTTGCAAATGATTCTTTGGCTGTTGAAATATTGTAGCACAATGTGTCATGGCGATGTTCATGTAAGAACGACCTGCTTGATTTTCGTGGACTTTCTAGTCCCCACGGACACCGTCCGGGGGGACTTATAGGTTTGGTCATGTCCGTCCGTGTGTGCGTGCGTGCGTCCGTCCGTGCGTCCGTCCGTTCACGCAGATATCTCAGACATGCCCAGGTCAATTTCTTTCAAACTTTGCACAAGGATAGTACCCTACCCCATACAGATGCACGTCGATTTGTTTCACAATGCGATCAAATTTGGCCGTGTTAGAGGACTTTTTAGTTTTCACCTCCATAGACTCCCATGTATAAGGCAGTCTCCATAGACTTCCATGTATAAGGCAGTCCATAGACTCCCATGTATAAGGCAGTCCATAGACTCCCATGTATAAGCCAAGAAAAATAAAATTTAGTTTCTCATCGTATTCATATTGCAAAAAGGATGCAGTGACACAGTTTTTAGTCCCCATGGATGAAGTCCAGGGGGCCTATAGATTGGGTCATGTCCGTCCATGAGTCCATCCGTGAGTCCATCCGTTCACGCAGATATCTCAGATATTTTGACAAAATGTCACGTGACCTTGGTGACCTTTGACCTCAAATATATATATTTGTCCATAACTCAGTAACCACAAGTGCTACACCCTTCATATATGGTATGATGGGACAGCTTATGACGCCACATATTGTACCTCATTAATTATGTGCATATCTAATTTTAAGCAAGCCAATCGAGCTAGAGGTCTGATTTTTGGTATATAGGGATAACTTAGCAATACAATTTTTTTGACAAAATGTCACATCTCAATGACCTTTGACCTCAAATATACATATTTGTCCATAACTCAGTAACCACAAGTGCTACACCCTTCATGTATGGTATGATGGGACACTTTATGATGCCACATATTGTACCTCATTAATTATGCACATATCTAATTTTTAGCGAGCCAATAGAGCTGGAGGTCTGATTTTTGGTATATAGAGATAACTTAGCACTACAATTTTTTTGACAAAATGTCATGTGACCTTGGTGACCTTTGACCTCAAATATACATATTTGTCCATAACTCAGTAACCACAAGTGCTACACCCTTCATGTATGGTATGATGGGACACTTTATGATGCCACATATTGTACCTCATTAATTATGTGCATATCTAATTTTGAGCAAACCAATAGAGCTAGAGGTCTGATTTTTGGTATATATGGATAACTTAGCAATACAATTTTTTGACAAAATGTCATGTGACCTTGGTGACCTTTGACCTCAAATATACATATTTGTCCACAACTCAGTAACCACAAGTGCCAAACCTTTCATATATGGTATGATGGGACACCTTATGACGCCACATATTGTACCTCATTATTATGCACATATCTAATTTTGAGCGAGCCAATTCAAGGCTCGAACTTAACGGTTGCCCGCTTGCCCGGGGCAAGTAAAACCTGACATTGGGCTGGTAAAAATAAATTACACTTGCCCGGTCGGGCAAGTGATAGACTTTGATAAAATTTACATGTTCTGGGAATAAAAAACTCAAGAAATTTTGTTAAACAATGTTCGCTGTTTCAAGTCACTGAAGCGGGTATCACAACCGACAAGCTGGACGTCAACATTCAGCGAGTAATATTCAGCTGTTGTCTTTCCTCCCTAGGGAAGTGTAATCTCACTTGCTTGTCGCTAGTGACTCCAAGGGGGTGTTGGTCAGTAATTTCAACAGCCACTTTGCACGCGGTGACCTGACTGAGACAACGCAGACTGTACGTCATAGCGAAGCAAACCACCCTGTTTTCATGTAAATTTTTGAAATCTACGCCTGACAAAGTCAGATTCCGGAACAGGATCTGTGTCAGGGGATACAGTACACGTTCAACTGGCCGGCCACTCAGAAATCGACGGTGATAAAGCTATAGCGCGGTCACAGCATCGAGTTCAGTGGAAAGTTAAGTGAAGAATCAGAAGTGCGACATATATGAAAGGAAACGACAACGGAAGTTTCAAAACTTATGGAAAAGAGATTTGCTGATGCGAATATCGATTGATGGGCCACCCCTTCAACTGTATGACCCCAATCCTGCACTAGAATATTGGTAGACGAGTGGGCAGAGATCACGAAGACCAACATAATGGATCGTAACAATTAACGCGATTATCAATACAGACAAAACAGAACCTGCATTGATATGATGCCGTCAGCCACATTTTGAGATTGCTTGGTCTTCGTGATCTCTACCCAAACAATGTAAACAGACAAAAAAATCGGGCAAGTAAGTTTGTTCCTCGGGGAAGTAAAATTTCTGGAAACTTGCCCGCAGGGCAAGTAGGTAAAAAAGTTAAGTTTGAGCCCTGCAATTGAGCTAGAGGTCTGAATTTTGGTAATAGGGATAACTTAGCAATACAATTTTTTTGACAAAATGTCACATGATCTCAATGACTTTGACCTCAAATTGCATATTTGCCCATAACTCAGGAACCACAAGTGCTACACCCTTCATATTTGGTATGATGGGACACCTTATGACGTCACATACTGTACCTCATTAATTATGTGCATATCTAATTTTTAGCGAGCCAATAGAGCTAGAGGTCTGATTTTTGGTATATAGGGATAACTTAGCAATACAATTTTTTTGACAAAATGTCATGTGACCTTGGTGACCTTTGACCTCAAATATACATATTTGTCCACAACTCAGTAACCACAAGTGCCAAACCTTTCATATATGGTATGATGGGACACCTTATGACGCCACATATTGTACCTCATTAATTATGCACATATCTAATTTTGAGTGAGCCAATAGAGCTAGAGGTCTGATTTTTGGTATAAAAGGGATAACTTGGCAATACAATTTTTTTTTCAAAATGTCACGTGACCTTGATGACCTTAGACCTTGATTATACATATATATGCATAACTCAGTAACCACAAGTTCTGTACGCTTCAATTTTGATAGGATATTAGACCTTAAGATTTCACATCTCGTACCTCATTTATTATGCACATATGTATTTCTTGGCTGGCCAACACAGCTAGAGGTCTGATCTTTTTTCCCGATTTAGAACCATAACTTAGACATGCCTCTTGTTATAAATTGGGAAAAACGACATAAACCTATGTGCCCATAGATGTGAACTTATACGCTCCAGTGATACTTCTTAATGACCACATTTCCCTGCCCCGTCAAGACTAATACTCCTTTTACAAGTGGGGACTATGTCATTGTCAATGACTTGATTTTCGTGGACTTTCTGGTCGCCCATTGCACTGGTGTGGGTCCCGTGTGAAATCCCGTCCGAAAACACAACAGCTATGGACCCCAGCTAGTGCGTATGCTAGCGCGTCATTTTTGACGCACTAGGTAATTTCCTATGCGTCATTTTGCTGAAACGCGCTAATCCCCTTTAATTCCGCAATGCCGCGCTTAAGATTCAACACTGGACATTCCATACTTTTAAGAACTATGGTCTGACAAAGAGTGGTGTCAGAACCATATCACTTTTAATATTAGAAATTGGTTGATTAGAAATGGAATGATGCCAAAGGTCAAATTGGCCAAAAGAAGGCTGGGAGTTTAACCCAAATTAGGAATCTTTCATCGAGAATGTAAGCAACTTATCGAATGGTGTAAATTGCCAGATATTCCACTGAGGCCAATAGCAGGAAAGACTTTAATTTTTGTTTAAGTGCCATATTTGTGGCCAAGATAACACCATCTTATTTGAATGTTAATACGTAAAAAGATAATCTGGCAGAAATGTATATTTTATCAAAAAATACATAATGTCAACAAGAAAACCAATAGATCGAGAGATTGGCAATAGCAAGATTTTTAAATTGACAACAATGCAACATCGGCTATAATCTACTGTGTCACTTCTTATGTGAAACACACTGATTTGCTCTTGATTGGATATGATAAAGCTTACCTTCAATCCTATGTTAAACAACTCAAATAACACGATCGAATTAATTTGGGATAATTGGGTCTTCATATTTTTCAATTTTCTCACACATGTTAGGTGCCCTATAGTATAGCTGAATATTGTAATATTACAAATTACTCATAAAAACAAGTGTGTAGCTTTAAAAGGAAAAGCAGATGCGCTTATATTTGCAGATTAAACCGACATTACTTCACCATCCAGTCCTCCGTAATTAAGCCAAAGTAATTAAATTCTTTGTTTTGCGTCCCCACCCGCTTAGGTTTTTAAGATTTTCATGAAAAACACACACAGTGTATTTGAATAGGAAATTTTAGGACATAACCGCTTAACTTTCCTGAACTAAAATTTTGCTACAATTTTTTATTTGCTGCAATCAAATTGCATTGTATTAATTTTCTTCTGTGTGTTTTACAGCCGCTTAGACGCGTACCTTTTTCCATTTAGAGTGGACGCAAAACAAAGAATTTAATTACTTTGGCCTTAGTTTCAATCGTGTTAAAAGGTCTTTGATGGTTTATGACCAGGTTTTTTAAGCCTATCGTTAACATTTACTGTTCCAGAAACAGCATTTTCTTGAAATACATATGGGTTCTCACATTTTCAGTTCCACTTTTATAATCAGGACTAAACTGAAATGGAAAGCCAGGGTCACATTCACGTTCCCGGTTTACGATCTTGGCAGAAACGTTATGGTTAGAGCCTCTTACATAACAGATATCGGACACAGCCAATGAAGGACAAAGTCATTGCCATGGTCACTTCAGTGGTTGAACAAATTTTGCTGTGAGCGATCTTTTTTAAATAGATACAAGATGCTTTGCAAAACCCTGGTGAATAAAATATTTCCCGATTTTGAAGTAGCAGTGTTTGTGTAAGCGACGTACGCTACCAAAATAATTGAGGAGCAAAGCGTCAAATCCAAAATTGAAGTGCCTTGACATGATGAGTTAAAGCGAAAGGTGAAATTCGTCGACGTCGATATCCAAAAACATAATGCATATGCTTTCACGGTTTTCTTTGTAAATTGTAAGGTTGGTTCGCCAGTCAGTTTTATTTAGCAATATGTATAACAAAATGGTGTCCCGGCTGAAATATAAAGCAAAATTTTCACATTTCCAAAACAGCAATTTAAGGTTAAATGGTTTTACAGAATTGGCTCGGAGACCATGACATCATTGAGCCATTTATGATTGCTGTGTATTATTAATATTTTGTTTATAATTTACAAACATCAGGGACTTTGGAATTTTCTATCGATTCCCTTAACTTCCACGGCGATCTTTAATTGGTTGTTGAAAAATGAAAAATAGGAACGGTCGACATGATTTGTTAAATGAAAAACTGATCAAATAAATTACATTTTTCCCTGGCATCTATGCCTAATATTTTTGTTGTCACGGATGGAGATCATATAAATATGGCTATAAATCATCCTGATTAAAATTTTCGCTTTTATTCATTCATTCTGCACCAGTTTTGTGAAAAGCATACCAAGCAACAAATAATTATTATTAAAGATTATATCTAGGCACACCTAAATATTACAGTAGATGCAAAATTTATTTAAGAAAGGGGTGAGGGAACAAGACTGGTAAACTTGTTGCTATTTGGCGCTCATGCGCAAAGTACCGAAAGTTCCGGCAAATTTGTAAATTTCCTCTCGCAAACTCTATGCATGCATTGTTTGTCCACTTCGCGAGCCCGGGATTGCACACCTACACACTCGTAATATGTCGAGGTTTTATTTGTTTTCGTCGTTAGGCGGAGTAATTCTTCATTCAAGTTACCGTCATATTGATAAACATAAGAATTTGTGATATATCTTAGAGGTTAAATCTTTCCAAATGTGCAGATTTAAAACCATATATTTATTTTCCTTCAGCTGCATGAAATCTCAGAAGTGAACTGAGTAAGCGACGCGGGAATCATGAATGCAGTTGCAGAGCAACGATACAACTTTCCCTTCACGAATAAACACGTACCCAGGGTCTTGTACAGCGTGCTAATACTTGATAGGCGTTTGTAGAAATTGAATCCAAAAACTGATTTCTTGGAAGCTGTTTTTTTTTCTCTCTCTCATTTCATATGTTGTAGTCGTTTGACAGATCACGGTGCGAAATTTCTTTGACTTTAAAACCGGAGGGAAACTACCCGCGAAGTCGCAGCGAGGGTATTTCTTCCTCACTTCACGAAATTTCCTTCGAGTGCAAAATAGGGATGAGTGCCGGGAAACACGTACATAGCATTCCATCAGCGCAAACACTATCGTCTCACGGGGACAGAGAAATCGGCATCAGTGTTACCTGATAGAAAATGTTATAAGCCAATTAAGATAAGCGATGTTACTTCTAGGGCTCTCTAAAGACAGCAAGCAAAATTCTGTCCCAGAAAATACTGTTTTGTTGGATAATTTGTCCTGTCGATAGAATTTGGCTGTGGGTGGGGGGCACAAACAATAAAAAGCACTGCGTGAAATTGCGAGATCTCGCAAGAGTAAGGGGAAAATCGTATTTTCCATAAAACGATGAATTTTTAGCGTCTAATTTGTACACAATCTGTTCTTGACCAGATTAGAGAACGCACGGACCAAAGACTGCATAATGATGGTATTCGAGAAGGGGAGCCGAAAAATCTGGTGTGCAACCTGTGAACTTTTTACTATATAGCATAGGCGTAGGAACCGGGGGGCAGGGGGCGCCCCCCCCCCCAATGCTGAAGTTGGCGGGACAAAGGTATACTTTTGCCCCCTCCCCCCCCCAAATTTTACAAATACACATTCACTACGGCTAGCTGTCCCAACTATTGCTGAGTGCTATGTAGGGAGCTAAACAAACAACTAGAGTTAATACACAAAACACAAATATTGAGACGTTGCCGTATGTGAAAGTCTTGGTGCTTTCATAACATTTTTAGCTATTACAGACTTTAGTCTATAGAAGCTATTGGGATGGGTATCGGTCCGGCGTCCGTTGTCAGTATGTATGTATGTATGTATGTATGTATGTATGTATGTATGTATGTATGTATGTATGTATGTATGTATGTATGTATGTATGTATGTATGTATGTATGTATGCATGCATGCATGCATGCATGCATGTATGTATGTATGTATGTATGTATGTATGTATGTATGTATGTATGTATGTATGTATGTATGTATGTATGTACGTACGTACGTACGTATGTAAAGTAAAGTAAAGTAAAGTATGTATGTATGTATGTATGTATATGTATGTAAGGCGTCCGTCCACTCAAATATCTTGAGAACCACAGTACTTACTGATTTGATATTTGTTGTGTAGATGAAAAATATGATTTTGAGAAACTGTTTTTTTTATTTTTTGATATTGTTGAAAATTTGCAAATTAGCTCCAAAAAAGGCGTTTTTGGTAAAAAATCTTCTTCTCCATAACCGCTGGTCAGACAGCTTTGTTATTCGGTATACAGGTCCCTAGGGATAACCCAACTTAGATCTGTTCAAATTGTGATAAAATATGCAAATCTGTCTATAGTAGCTTCAGGGACTTTGGCGCTATGTTTTAGATTTATTTTGGCCTGTTTTAATTATTTAAATTTATTTATTTATGATTTAATATTTTAATTTATTTATATATGCAAATTTTTGATCGTAAGTCATTCATCACCAGAATATAGGTTATCTTCCCCCCCCCCCTCCACCGTGAAGTGCTTCCTACGCCCCTAATAGTACATGCAGTAAGGGAGCCCTCATTATGTACGGCCTGGGGGGACGTCGAGGAATGTGAGAGAGTCACTTAAAAATCGAAAACTTAAAGGAGGTTGCTAAACAACTCTACGATTGCATTATTCCACACATAACATAGCTTTCTCAAAATTTTTGATGCGAGAAGGGGACACCCCCTCTCGTGCTCTCCCCTTGGGGTATTCTACTAGCTTTACTTGTAAAAGACAAATCGAAAACTCATCTTAGATTGCCCAGACTGCACCCTTGCATACATCAATTTCTCAAATTTGTCACAGGATCTAGGACAAGACTGAACCGTTGTGAATTCATCTATTATTATCACAGAAACTTATATTTTCATTGACTTCAGTTCAATAACCATTTTGATATTTAACCATACCGTATCCAAGCTTTTCATTAGAAGCTAGAAGCTGGAGAAATGACACAATAAGTCACAGATTTTCCATTCCTGCATATTCTTAGGTCCTTTATCTCTGGCAAACTGAGAAATGTTTTTTAAAATGTATTGTCATTGTTTGGTTGTTGAATATTGTGATTCAAACACTGATCATGCAAAAAATATAAAAAATATCAGTGTTCAATGTAATTTTCATACAATTTTACGAAGTGCAAAATGAATTGAAACACCTCTCAGATGGCAACTTTACACACATCAATTTCTAATAATTTTTGATATGAGAGGGGGGCCCTCTCGTGTGCTCCCCAATGGTATTCTAACTTTTACTTAATAAAAAAGGAATAAAAACACCATACCTCTCAGATTGCTCACATCAGTTTTTAATTATCCAAGCGATATGGGGACAACCCCTCTCACACTTTTCCCCTCAGCCTCTCACATGTTATCCCCCGTACTTTCAAATTCTTCCCAGAACACGATTGGAACTAATTTGGGATAATTGCATCTTCATATTTTTCAAATTTCTCAAAAGTGTTAGGTGCCATATAGCTGAATGTTGCGATATTACAAATTACTTATAGGGCAATAAAGAAAACCTTCAAAGATTCAATATTCATCTCTGGGCAGTCTAAGTTCTGCTGATGTGCAGCATTGAATAAGCTCTTTCTCTGATTGGTCCATTGTCACTATTCACAGCGACTTAGGGAGTCCATTTATATTGTTTTAATTGTATTGGTAAGATTCACCTACCTAATTGGATAACAGCTCATTCAACGCTGCACATTAGCACATTAGCCCTCTAAGTTTGTGTATCTGCCCGACGTATTTGAATGAACTGGTTGCCCTTTCCTTCACCCGTCTATTCTTGTCAGTTTCTCTCAGAGTATCCGTCAAAAGAATTGACGGTCCGCATAGCGATCACACAAGTACTGTCACAGGGTCATAAGGTGTTATTTGTCATAACGAAAGTCTAAACAAATAATAACAAATTTTAATTATAAATATTGTTGATGATAAATTAATATTTAAGTCATTCATATTGTATACTTACAAGAGTAGCCAACTGCACTAGAATCCTAATTGCATGATGATCAGTATCTACGCCAAATTCAACAAGCTGTAGCATAGACCCTGTAAAAATAGCGGACGCCAGACGCGTCTTTACGCGTTCAAAATGTACGTGTTCGGTGTTCAAATTTGAACGGCTAGTGTTCATATTGTTAACACTAGTGTTCATATTATTAACAATGGTGTTCTTAACCTGAACACGTAGTGTTAACAACCATCTCCTTCAAGTGTTCAAAAACTCAGCATCACAGAAATTTTACAATACTGTGAAACAATTAACAATCTTTTGTTTTTTTTACTTTACAATGGCTATATTAAATTTACTACTGCCTCGCTGTCCGGCAAACGTAATTAATTTCTGAGTAGATTTTTGAAATGTCACCGATTTATTTCATTGTTTATTTAAAGATATTACAAACAAACAAACCTCTTTGTTTATGAAGGACTTTGTTGGACAAGGAAATAGGTTTTACCCTGCCAAGGACCAATTTTCCCCACTTTCTGCATGTTGTGCCTTACTGTGACACTTTGACAACTTGCCATGTTGTGTTTACTTTAATGTGGACAACTATATACCATGTGCACTAGAGAAGCCTTGACTAACTTTTTTTTCTTCAAAATTTACAATTGTCTATACAAGAGGAAATGTCTTTAAGAAACCATCTTACAACAATGAAGTATGCATTCCATACATATATGTATTTCCAACACAATAAGTAAGCCAAATTTTGAGCTTTTTCAGATGATTTTTTGTACATTTTAAACAAGTATGAACCTTAAAACGTAATCCACAATATTTAAATAAAACCTGTTTTGTCATTACTTTGTTCATATTTTTTAAAACGATCTACAGTGTTCATGGGGATTTGTATTGCTTATGTTTTTGATAGGAGGGTGTTAACACCGTTGGTATGTTCCTCTGACAAACTTTACATACAAATTGGCAATGTTTATTTGCCCTTTTTACAGTAAATTATTGTATTTTACTCTAGAAATGCTTTGTGTATTTTTAGAATAAAATAATTTTACTGAATATCAGTGGTCTGTAATGTTATTTCAAGGCTTGAACACCCTCTGAACGCCCAAAATTAAAGGTGTTCAACAAGCGCGCATCATGTGTTCTAGCCTTTAACACACTTATCGTTGAACGGCGTCCATGCGTTCAAAGAGTGTTACAGCCCTTTGAACGCGTAAATGCGTTCAATTTTTTGAACAAATTTCATGTGCAACGTGTATTCAGATATGGAACACCATGGTGTTCAATATAATGTCTGATGAACACGTAGCGTTCAAAATCTGCACACGTGTGTTCAAAAATTGAACGTTGGTTGAACACGTAGTGTTAAATTTCTGAACGTCTGGACGCGTTCAAAAAGTGTTACAAAAAGGCGTTTAATTGGTGTTCTATCCTTGAACACTTAACTTTACAGTGTAGCATAGACCCTGTTATTAATAAGGGTATCATTATGAAAACTGTTGACAAAAGTAAATGTTTCTATCATTGTTTTATACTTGTAAAAGTACCAGACTGCACGGGAATCCTCAATGATGATCAGTATCTCTGTCAAATTCGAGCAGTTGTAGGACAGATCTTTAGAAATAGAGTCTAGCTACAGCACTGCACAGTAATTCGCGGTTTCAGTACTGCCCCGGCAGTGTCTCTCATCAGTAAATGGGACGGGGATGACTCTTGGCCGACTTCCAAGCAGTGCACAGGCCTTCAAATAACTTCCGTTTTCTTCATTGCTGCCACTTGATTTCAAAAAATTCAACCAAGTCGATAGGTCTAGCATCGAAAAGACCTTGTTTTATAACCTAGGCCATGCGACATGTAAAGCCTAGGCCATCGAGAAATTGAGAACTGTCACATACAGTTCAGAGAGGGAGACAGCCGAGACAGTACTGTGATCGCGCATTAAGGTGGCACTCCCACTTGGTAACATTTTTAAAGCACATTTTTTTAATGCCAACGGTCGATATTTGACGTGGCGACTGCGCGTGGATCACGAGATATCGATAAAACATGTCCTCAAAAAAGTAAAAGTTTGAATTCCGGTGGCCACCTAAATTCAGCTTCCGAACATCGAACGTTCGGCACTGGGCCATTGTCAACTAAGCTATGGAGTACGAGTCTACGCTTACGCTGCTGTATGCCACAGTACCACTCGCATCGGTGATCGGTCATGCCCCCTGGGGGAAGTCGAGTCTTACTGACTCTGAGAAAAAACGGAAAACAAAGTTTGATTCCACCAGAATTCGCATAGGTGACTAGCACAGTTACGTGCGGTTGATACATAGCGGCCGCCGAGTGGTATGCATAGACGCATACCACGCGCGCGGCGTACTGTGTGGCAGACGACAAAATGTTGTCATCGGAGGCGGCTAATATTTGACACGTAAAAACTGATGTTTATGTGGTATTGAATAAAAATATAGTACAACTGATTTAGAATAATGAAAACGACAAAAACTAAGGAGAAGTTTTACAAAACTTACCTGAGGTAATGGCATAATGCTGTATATAAAGTCTTTGCTGTGGGAAGTAAATTAATTGCGTCGTTCGAACTTATTGTAGACTCCCTAGAATATCGTCAATCAGCACAACAACAAACCTTCGGGGGATTTCAGGTCAAATCAGAAACGATCGTAAACTCGGGATGTGAAAAATACGCTCGGGAAATATCTCGCGATCCGCGCGCAATCGCCACCTCAAATATCGACCGTTGGCATTAAAAAATTTTATTGTTACCAAGTTGGAGTGCTTCTTTAAGGTAGTATGCGTCTCGATAGTGAAAGCCTTAAACTTTTGCTCAAACTTTCCTAAATGAAACTTTCATCCATTCTATTACCAAATCAACAATAAAAATTGGGGGTCACCGTGCAAAGTTTGGAACAAGGGAAACAAATTACCCAACATTTTGCGATATTTGAAATTCAAAATGGCCGCCATGCCTGTCTTAACTCGAGGCGTGTTCTACGCGTTTCTCTTGATGACGTGTACTTCCTACTTTGTCAGAGGCAATATATCTCTTTGTTGAAACTGCGTGTTTTAATTAATTTCCATCGCCGAAATAAAAGTCCATTCAAAATTCATAGTACAAAATGTTGCTGTGGACTTGTGTCTTTCAGGTCCATACTTAGTAAGCCTTGGTGCAGATATTCAGGAACGCCGGTCACTTTGATTTCACTATTAATGAGCATAAAAATAATGCGGTTTTCTGACAACTGCAGACGAATACTGACAGCGTGATGAGTCAATTAATGGGAAAAACTTTTGTATGATAATGAGTGCGATCTGATTGTGTTTTTGGGCGTTGTCATTTTTTCGATCGATTGATGTTGACGACATCAAGTCTGCATGTTGGCATCTTTCCCTAAAAATGAGGAGGAAATCAAAAGCAAGAAACAGAATATATAGATGTCAGAGGTTTTATACCACACAAAATATACAGCAAACAAAGCATTCTATAATCGCTGTACTCAATAGAATCGTGACCATACATATCGGTAGTTTCATAGACAGTATAGAGAAACGTTTCTATACGGAGTAAAAGAGGTCACGTCAGGTCAAATCAACAAGTCGCTACCATGGAAGCACTTTCTTTATATCCGGCTCACCTTATTGTACTCTTACAGTGTTTTTAACGTTAATTTGGTGCGATGACCTGTTAAACATCAGACGCTGGCCAAGTCTGTCAAGTGAACGGATTAGACACAGACTGATAAAGGTTAAGATCTAACATGGGGTGTTGCCGTTGCAGTGAATCTCTTGGAGGTCGACAAATATCAAGATGCGAATTTCTAAGCTCATTTCTTTTGTCCATCTTTGCGTTATCGGCTGTCTTAGTGACGTCATGGCGTATTGAAACAGAGCATAACTATCTGTTAGAAAGTATCTACTTTTACATGACTTTGATTCCAAGCTGTCTTGGTGTATTTAGCGCACTGGTCATTTTCGTCGGCGTTTTGACACCGAAACGCTTGAATCGCTGCATCGGAAACTGCTGCTGTTATACTAACAATTTCTACGGACTTTTTGCGTAAGTATTCTGACAATATTTCAAAGGTAATCATTTATCACATAATACAAATCGCTTTTACTTCATTTTTACGTCAGAGACATTCTTAAGACATAAAAACGACATGGATTCCGTTTGGACTGGCAAAGCGATGTATAAAACGAAAAGCCTGACAAATGGACGCCAAGAATAAGAGTTAATCGCATAAGTTTTTGAGCCGTTTAGTCTTCGTAGTAATTTAACGCATACGTATTGTGAGTTTTAGAAACATGCATTATGAACTTTTAACATTTATTATTATAGCTATTGGCTCGGTTTTTACCGTAACAGCGGGAAGGACATAGGAACCATAGCGATCTGACGACAGTGTGCGTCATTATGGGGAAAAGCGTTCACATGATCCAGCGTGGAACTAAAATAATAATGACAATATCAAAGACGATTACTGTGTCCTGTATGCTGGTCAGTTTAAATTGTGTGTGTCGATGGATTGAATTGGTGCTACGCGTCGGAATTCATACTCACACAATGCAATCTGCGCTTGGCTTGCTCACCACAATCGAACTGGTGTTCCGATTGTCTAAGTGCTAGTCCATGGTGTACATATTGACCAGATCACAGTTACCCTTATGACTGAGGCCAACAAGCTGATCTGATTTGAGATTGGACGGGGTATAACTGAGCAGGCATCGGCACAGTCACTCGTGATCTATTCAGCTCTGGGACTATTCGCCCCATAGACGTGTATACATTTGCACACACGTCTATGGAGCGAATAGTCCCAGAGCTGAATAGATCACGAGTGACTGTGGCATCGGTAAAAACCATCCATGGCAGCAAATATTTTCACGCTGGTTAAAAACCACCTCAAAACATTAGATGAATGTTTCTGACACGAACACCCAAAATACAACGTTTTAACCCAGTCGCTATCTTCCCATCAACTTCCTTAAAACTGCAGGACAATTTCTTTAACACAAAGCTTGTTGTCATGGTACTTCGATTACACCCAATCAGATCTTGTTATTAATATGTAATTTTAGACAACTTTACTTTCACACCTATTGTCGCTCATTAAAAACAAATTGCAATGGTTTTTGAACTTGAATTTCGTATGCTCACGATGATTGCATTAATGATCAGGTTTATTTGTTTTGATTTTTCACATGAATAATACGGTTTGTTATATGAAGTGAAATACAACCTGTCATTTTTTCCACTGATCATTTACAGATGGTGCGATCCGTTACTTTTCTTTGTTCTCCAAGTAATTGTCTGGGTTCCTTTCGTTAGTATTGGCCGTGTTCAAGTAGCCCATACCAAGCTAGCCAACAATATATCACTCAACCCACAGGAGCTGTACCACGATGAACGATTAGATTTGTTCGATATCGGTGAGTGGCCATGGACTACAAAAGACTATAACTTGGTAAGGTTCAGACAAGAACTGTCAGATTGACGGGAAAAAAAGTTGATTAAGATATACCATTCTAAACTGTTCTGTGAAAATGTAATCAAATTAGTGAAACATCTCTCTCTCTCTCTCTCTCTCTCTCTCTCTCTCTCTCTCTCTCTCTCTCTCTCTCTCTCTCTCTCTCTCTCTCTCTCTCTCTCTCTCTCTCTCTCTCTCATATACACACACACACTGTACAAAGCTATAGCATATAGCATAACATTACTCTAGAACACGATCGGAACTATTTGGGGATAATTGGATTTTAATATTTTTTAAATTTCTCAAAAGTGTTAGGTGCTATTACTCATAAAAACAAGTGTGTAATGTAAAAGAAAAGCAGATGAGATAACATTTGTAGATGAAATCGGCATTACTTCATCATCCAATTATCCCAAATTAGTTCTAATCGTGTTCTAGCCATGATCAAAGATTGTAAGTGGCATTTTTATCAAAATCAGTCTCTTAGCAACTATTCCATAAGCAAGCAAGCCTTTAAACAGTGAAAATGTTATGCTATAATGTCTCTACTTGATGGTGCGATTCTTTAAAGTTAGAATTTTTTAGTTTGCTAATTTCTTTGCGGGGGAATAAACACAGAAAACTTTCCGTCTCTTCAGGTGAGATTAATGCGAAATTTAGCGACCATTTTCCTCCCTTTAGAATCGCTGACATGTTTTATTCTGTCTTTGCAATGTAAATACATGAGAACGTTGGAAATTTATTCGCAGAAAATGAGTTCCATTCTAACATTAAATGTTCTTTCATTTATATTAGCAATTTCATCATCGGAATGTACCCATTCTTGACTGAATATGGATTCCTCCTTCAGGCATTTTCTTTGAATTGTTTGGGTTTTTCTGTTTGTTTTTTAGGATCTCCTGTTCGTACAGTCATGTTATCTTGTCATCGTCATCATCCGACTCTTCTTACCACGTGGCGGTATCTCCTTCTCAGAAATGTTGAAGTGTGCCGCCTTGTGGCTGACCGAGGCCTTAGATCTTCTCGCATTTCTCGATGATCTGAACGCCGAAGTTCTGGAACACCAATTCCTTCCCTATGCTGTGGCCGTCGCTGCCTCGGTCAGTTCTCTTCAGTTTCTCTTCATGTGTACATTCATCTATTACCCGGCAGTGTTCGCTAAGGAAACGGCATCAGAAGAAGAAATTATCGTCAAGGGCGCCAGATATCGACTTGGTCTCACCATTGCCTCGGCTTTCCTTGATGATATTCCCCTGTTAGTCATTCGCTCCTTAATCTTCAAGGATATCTACCTCCCTAAGAAGCAAATTAGTGCTTTGTATTTCTTCTTCATGTTCAAGAGTTTTCTATTCGGGTGCATGGGTCTTGGCTTAGCTTGCATCGAGGGTTATAAGTGCACCACCGACGGGCATAATAATGCCGTGACTCCGATCGTGCCACTCTCCATCAAAATGTCAGAGGCAGGACTCTCAGAAGACCAAGACCAGGCTTCAAACGGGAAAGGAAAGGCAGCGGAACTCGTTTTGGAAGATTCGGCTACAACGCTCGATAAGACGACCGAACTCAAAGTCGAACCAGTCACAGGTGGGGAAATTCAGAAGCCAGACGAACTCAAATTTGAAATAGCGAACTCGAACACCGAAAAGCAGAATACCGTAGGGCCTACAATGGTAGAACCCAACCAAAAGACCGACGAGCAGAAGGCTCTGGAAGAAAAAACCACAGAAAATTGATAAATCTTTACGAACAGAACTAAATAGCGAAAACGATGATATTATAGTGATATTGATCGCAGATAAGAAATCTGGCGATAAATGTCCATATCAGTTGAATAGTAGAAGCTTCGACTTCGGACGATTGCTAGCATAGGTAAAGATATTTTAAGTCAAATCACGATGGATGCAAGTGACCATTGAAAGTCTCCGGTAAAATAAACCAATCACGTTCATTTATACAGTGTTTTCAAGAGAATCTTGCGTCAACTTTCTGGTAAAACATGTTAACAAATCTATACTTCATATTAAAACAATCCCTGCGATTTCAGTGACGAAAATGTCAGGATAAAAATCCATTCTATACGATGTTAATGATTTTAAAAGAGTGTTGCGAATTACAGTCTTTGAAGAATTGATAGGAGAATTTAATATAATTGAATAAGTCGTTCAAATCGATAATGATCCGTACTGCTGATTACCTTAGCGAAACAAAGACGAAAATTCGTCGGCAAGAACTAGTCAGTCATAATATCAGTAATTTGATGCCAACGTTATGAAGATTATCCGTTCGAACAAATAAATTGTACCCATTATTAGCGATAAGTTTCTCTCTTCTCTAGATCTGTGAGAACAACTTTAGAAACGGCGACGTCATACTTTCATTGTGACAAATGGGACGTTGAGTGGTAGATTTCTCCCAAATCTTGACAAGTCTCGCCGTGGGCACTGTTGTATTGTTGAGTTTCCAAAACACATCTTTCAATGAGAACAATACGTATTTTGGTGACAAAAAATAAATGAAATGAAATCGTGACTTGAGAAAATCATCTCTAAACAAATCACCGACGTCAATGAAAAGATTTCTATCTGTGGCTTGGTTTTCTATCCGTTTGGTCAATTCAAAGATACCATTGAGAACATGACCGCTTTCTTCAATCTGAAAATTCCGTCTTTGGGTACAATAGTCACAACAATGGAGTGACACAAAGGTTTGGTCTGAAAGAATTGCAAAGTACAGTGAAGGGGGAAGACAAGACCGGTTTTACACTCTTTGCATGTTTATGATCAGACTTTCAATGCCGCTTTTAAGCATATAGGTCATGTATGTCTTGTACTTTTGTACATTTTTTCAGTAGGTCAACGTGCTCAGTTTTTCACCATTTGGCAAAGTATTGCCAGGAATTCAACATTTGCATGCTCTCTCATGATCGTCTTTTTGGATGCTCTTCAGTGGGTTAAATTGACCCGGCTAGAGTTGGATTAACTCAAGTTAGCTTAGAATTATAATTCCAAAAAGTCAACGGATGCATTCAGAAATGGATCAATTTAAGAACTTGCCTTAGGAATAAGCTCATGGCTCTACAGACTGATGACTACAATTCTATCAACCACTACAGAATATTTACATGTGCGTCAAAAGCGCTGCTTAATTATGATGCTCTTTTGCATTCGAAGTATATTTTAACTTATAGAAATCTCATGTACTTTTAACTATTTTCTGTCTCTATTTTTTGTAAATTTTTTGTTTGGTTTTTAATGTATGGAATAGCGTCAACAATTTAGTGTTTCTCTTTTTTATCCTGAAATAGAGTTATTATTATTATTATTATTATTATTATTATTATTATTATTATTATTATTATTATTATTTTTATTATTATTGTTGTTGTTGTTGTTGTTGTTGTTGTTGTTGTTGTTGTTATATTTTTGAACGCAGCTTAATAAATCTTCACAAACAGAAGTAAACAGCGCAAGATGATATCATAATGATGCGATAGCAGATAAGAAATCTGGCGATGAATGTCCATGTCAGTTGAAAAGTAGAAGCGTCAATTTCGACGATTGCTAACATAGGTAAAGATATTTTATGTCAAAATCACGATGGATGCCAGTGACCATTGAAAGTCTCCGGTAAAATAAACCAATCACGTTCATTTATACAGTGTTTTCAAGAGAATCTTGCGTCAACTTTCTGGTAAAACATATTAACAAATCTATACTTCATATTAAAACAATCCCTGCGATTTCAGTGACGAAAATGTCAGGATAAAAATGCATTCTATACGATGTTAATGATTTTAAAAGAGTGTTGCGAATTACAGTCTTTGAAGAATTGATAGGAGAATTCAATATAATTGAATGATTCGTTCAAATCGATAATAATTCGTACTGCTGACTACCTTAGCGAAACAAAGGCGACAATTCGTCGGCAAGAACTAGTCAGTCATGATATCAGTAACTTGTAATGCCAACGTTATGAAGATTATCCGTTCGGACAAATAATTTGTACCCATAATATTATTATCGATAAGTTTCTCTCTTCTCTAGATCTGCGAGAACAACTTTAGAAACGGCGACGTCATATACTGTGACAAATTGGATAGTGAGCGGTAGATTTCTACCAAATCTTGACAAGTCTCGCCGTGGGCACTGTTGTATTGTTGAGTTTCCAAAACACATCTTTCAATGAGAACAATATGTCGTGTTTTGGTGACAAAAAATAAATGAAATCGTGACTTGAGAAAATCATCTCTAAACAAACCACCGACGTCAATGAAAAGATTTCTGTCTGTGGCTTGATTTTCTATCCGTTTGGTCAATTCAAAGATACAATTGAGAACCATGACCCCTTTCTTCAATCTTTGGGTACAATAGTCACAAACCACCGACGTCAATGAAAAGATTTCTGTCTGTGGCTTGATTTTCTATCCGTTTGGTCAATTCAAAGATACAATTGAGAACCATGACCCCTTTCTTCAATCTGAAAATTCCGTCTTTGGGTACAATAGTCACAACAATGGAGTAACACAAAGGTTTGGTCTGAAAGAATTGCAGTGAACCGACAAGGCACGACCGGTTTTACAAATTCTTTGGGCAGACTGCAGCGATTTGGAAGCTGTTATCCAATTGGTTGGCAGAATCTTACGTTATAATTGATTATATTACCATGCCCTGTATATCGCGTTTTGATTGGTCGAGCTAAACCATGTGACTGCCCACAAATACACCGTAATGGTTTGTTTTCATGCCCGTGAATATGAATGATATCGTAAACATGGTAACTTTATAGCTAAAAAGAAAATTGTGATTTGTACAACATTTATAATCAACCACAAAATAAAAAGGAGCATTTGTGGGCCAAGTTAAGACACTTTTTCAAAAAAAATTCCGGATTTGCAAAATTTTGGCAGCGCGCACTACTCACTGTCAGGTTCTGGAAGCCCGTTGTCGTTCGCACTGGAAATTTTCGTAATGGTTCGTTGATATTAACGTTTATTTATGGGCGCGGGCGAGAGGAAAGCCAAATTAACGGGCTCGGCAAGCCTCGCCCATTAATTTTTCACTTTCCTCTCGCCCTTGCCCATAAATAAACGTTAAACGTCAGCGCGTCGTCCGTTAATTCTATAATGATACAAATGTCTTAACGTTATAATTGAATGATGCAAATGAACTCTCTAAGTTGATGTGAATAGTGACAATCGACCAATCAGATATAACCTTGCAAACACACTGCAATTCAGCCGAACTCTTTACATGTTTATGATCAGATTTACAAATGCCTCCTTGCTTCCAAATTACAGTAAATTATTGAATCAAATTTTACGACTGACTCTGGTCGAGTAAAAACTGTTTCAGAGAGCACGCAGACTTGCTTCAAGTCTAATTTACTCGTTAATTGTATAAGTTAAAGGGATAAGCTGTAAGCAAACTCTGTAGTTTTTTTCATTGGTTCATCGTCTCGATCAACGAGGTTACCTTCTTGGTATATTAAATGCGTTGATAGTGCAGTAATAGCTTTCACGTACTCGACTCAAGAACAAGAATCATACACATGAGAGCATATATAGCGAGATAAATCAAATTACAAAGACAAGAAAGCGATTTTTACAACAAATTGAGATCACAATCTATGTTGAGACAGAAACGTTTGTTTACTTAACACATAGCCCGACCTCAGTTGTCTGGTGTTATTTGTGTCATCTTGTACTTTTTTATATTCTTGTTGATTTTATTTAGGTTAAAACAACTTTTCTTCATGAAAATAAAAATGATTTATAAACCTGTGAAATGTTTACTAGACTGATTTTATCATGATATCTCCTGTATGATAACTCATAATGCCGATGAGTTTTGTTGTCATGTTGTTTCTACTTCATGAGAGAAATCGAACTTATTCAACCAAATGAATGATGCTTGGGTTAATTCTTCCTGCACACCAACATGTATCCAGTTCATAACAGAGATTATTGAATCGAAACATTGAAAATTTGAAGCATAAGCTTATGCCATAAGTAATACTCTGGTTGAAATTTGACAATCGATAACTGATTTTAAGAGTTTTTTAAGCAGTATTTACAACTTCTTACTGGCGAAAATATGACAAAAATTTTAACAAACGTTGATGACTTTTCCCGATGAAGCGTCTTCCACTGACTGCAAAACTAGCCATGTTTGACCTTACAATACCATGCCTACTTCAATTGGCCTGACAATACCATGCCTACTTCAACTTGCCTTACAATATCACACCTGTGTCATAATCTTACACATGAGCGCAAAAATATAGTATTTTACGCTCACGATACATTGGCGTCTTTGGACGCGACGAATCGCGCTGCAATTCCACACGATTTGGACTCAAACAATACTGACGTCACGAAATACTGGCAGGGAATCGACAACATGGTCTTACTCATTTTATTACACATTTGAAAATTTACCCAATAACTTATCTTTCTCATGGTGGTATTCTGCATACTACGGCCATGTCCACACCGAAAGTAACGTCCATATTCCCGTTGTCTCCATTTGGCGCCTCCAGTTCCGACTTCTTAGAGATTATAGAGTTTATAGCGTTTGGCAAGCAAGGCCAGTCTTGCCTTTCTTCTCTCCTTTGTACAGTCAAGTTCGCCTGCTTTTTCGTGACCGTCTGTTTTCTCTTGCACATTCTTTCTTGTGCAACACCCCCTTGCACCACCTCTCAGGTATGTTCTGCATTTTTAAACCTCCCGCTTTTGTTTTTTTCTTCTTGCTATTTAGCCACTTGTTGCTTCTTTCTCGCTCTTCTTTGTCTCTCGACCTTGTTTTTTTTTTGGCTATGTTACTCTCTCCCTTCGTCATGCTGTTGGCACATTTTGGCTTATTACAGGATGTGGCCGCCAGTGCACATTGCTACTCTTATCTTCTTGATAAGGTACCTTAGTCTAGCGAGTTGCTTGTTGCAACACGGATATATTAGTTATCCTCTCCGCCATTTTTTTCTTCTCCCTAACTTTGCGTATCGGAAACAAACATCACACCGTTCGCTAGACTAGGTATTTATTCTTATATGTTTCTGTGTGTAAGCACCAAAAGGAAAAAGAGTTTTTTATGCGTATGAAATCGGGGCCAGACAGTCGACCCGTTGAGGGGTTGCTGCGAGGGTGCCAATGAGTGTCTTCACAAAGGTAGGGCCAGGCAGTCAACCCGTTGAGGGGTTGCTGCGAGGGTGCCCAGTAGTCTTAACAAGCTTGGCTAAAGCAGCTGACCCTCGTTGGGGTTGCTGCAAAGGTGCCTACGGGTATCATTGAGGGTGTACGAGCAAAAAAAAATATTCCCCTCAGGCAGGGAGGGTCCATATTACTCTTATGCAGTTACACGCAGGCTCGGTTTCCGAAATCCTGTCCAGGGGCACCCTCAAAATTGGTATGTCGGTATATGCTGAAATGTCCGCTTTTCTTTTGAGAGAGTACCTTTTCAGCAGGAAAAGACTGATCACGCATATCCCCTTACCAGAACTACCACCTCGTGGGTAACTTTAGAGAGTGCTCAACAGGACACAACAGATCACGGTCCGACTATCAGTCGGTTAGGGATTTGGTAAATGAAGCATGTCGTCTAACGGAATTTACTCTATGTATGTAAGAACACATGTACACAGTATATTTGTGTGATAAGAAATTATATGATTGTGGCATTGGAATTAATGTTTTGAGACAAGCAATAAATGAAACATGAAATTAAATGTATGATACAACTATGGATACTGAGAGTGTGTTATAAATCATGATAACGGTTGATGTATGGTTAAGAAGTTTTGAGGTAGTGGTGGAGGAAAGCACACTGACATTGGGTAATCGACCAGAGCCCCGACCCAATCCTATAACAATAGGCTGTATCCTTGAGTGAAGTGGCACGGCTTCAATTATATTGAGTTTTTTTATTCGGCAACATATGGGAATACCATACACACCACGTTCACGCCTCCGAGTTTATGTCAGCGGCAGTCGGACCATAAAACTTCGTTAGGGATGGACCATTAGATCTTGGGAGGGGGTGATCACAATGAAATTGTGAAATTTTTTTTACAACTGTAAATTTCTAAAAAAAAATTTCCCAATTGAGGAAAGCTGTGTAAATTTTTTTTCAGAGTAAATTTTTCAGATTTATATTTTTTTTAGTTCGTCGGTGTCTGAGGATAAAGAGGGCAAAGATGTGGTGCGAAGCACCACAAGCAACCGCGCAAGCGGTCACGGGGGGAGATCAGGAGGGGGGTGTCCCCTCTCGTGCCATTGGAGCTTTTGAAAAATAAAGATTAAAATGGTGTTATTTGATGGCAATTGGAGAGTATTTTTGCGGGGGGGGGGAGGTTAGGAGGGGGTGTCCCCCTCCTGGCGTTGGTTGGAGCTTTTGGAAAAAAGAGATTAAAATGGTGTTATTTGGTGGCACTTGGGGAGTATTTTTATCAGATTACACATCTTCCTCTGAAACATGGACTTCTTGCTCCTCAGTAGCTTCCTATAGTTTTGAAAATTGACTATTTTGGTTTTTTGGCTTCCCTTTCTACTGCGTGGTGAAATGCCTACATTCACACCACCAAACATCATGCATATCTCATGATTTACAATTGATTTTGAAAAGCTGAGAAGCTGTTTGCAAAATATAGTGAAATTTGCATATTTGTGTTTTTAGAGCAAGTGTTGCCCTTTTTTGATCAAAACATCTATTTCTCTGTAGCAGCATGTCCAAATTGACTGGATGTGTATAGATGTGGTGAAATTTCAATATTTATCTTTTTAGGGCAATTTATGCCATTCATGGTCAAAAAATCTGTATTCTCTGAAAGGGCTTGTCCAATTTCTTTGAAATTTGCTACATAAGTCCCTTAAGATTTGTTTAAATCATGTTCCTTTTTTGTGGTGGAAAAATTCTTCAGATAATTGTCATTCAGCATTTGCTACACACGAACGATTATTCATGCAGATTTATTCAGCATTTGCTGCCTAGAAACTTTCAAAGTTCAACCCTTTTGTGTGTTTTTGTGTTGGGATTTGTTGGATAGAATGCATTCTACGTAGTGTATTTAAATGTTAAAATATGTGTTGCTGTTGTTTTTTGAGGCTGTTTTTTGAGAAAAAAGAATTGAAAACGCCTGTTTGAAAGCAAAATAATATAGACATAACGGACGAAGCGCCGACCATTAACGTTTATTTATGGGCAAGGGCGATAGGAAAGCCAAAAAATAATGGGCGAGGCTTGCCGAGCCCGTTAATTTGGTTTTCCTCCTGCCCGCGCCCATAAGTAAACATTAATGGTCAGCGCGGAGTCTGTTATTTCCATTATATTATCAAGGAACACCGAAAAACCGTCAAACTCTACAAAAATTTCCAGTGCGAACGACAACGGGGGCCCAAGAACCTGACAGTGAGTAGTGCGCACTGCCAAAAGTTTGCAAATCCGGAGATTTTTTTGAAAAAAGCGTCTAAGCTTGGTCGACAAATGCTCCATTTTATTTTGTGGTTGATTATGAATTTTGTACAAATTGCAATTTTCGTTTTAGCTGTAAAGTTTCTATGTTTACGATATTATTCATATTCATATTCACGGGCATGAAAACAAACCATTACTGTGTATTTGTGGGCAGTCACATGGTTCAGCTCGACCAATCAAAACTCGATGAATAGGCCATGGTAATATAATACATAATGACTTGATATGTTGTTTTATCATTATTGACATGTTTCTACTTGTTCACCCATTCTTGCATTCATCATTGCAATAAAATGCTGTGAAAAAAGATGAACCTGATATGGCCTGCATCTGTTTACTCTAAATGTATAAATTAAAAAATGTGCCTGGAGGACGTACTAAAAATACAGAAAGTTGCTTCCTGTCGGTAAAATCTAAAAAAAATCAAGATTTCAAAGAGTTTTGCAGATTTTTTATACATTTGTCTTCTTATTTATTTTGTTTTGTTTTTTTATTTTGCAAACTAGTTTAAAAGATTTTTTCCCTAACTTTCTGCTCTGAATTTTTTTCTGTTTTTGACCACCCCTCTCCCAAGATATAATTGTCCGTCCCTTACCATCAGTGGTCTCACCGGAGAAACAGTTTATCAGATCAGTAACTATGACAACGACATATAACCGACCTCGTAGCGTAACACGATCCAAAACATACATGTGCACAGTACTAAATGGGAGATAACAACAAACTCTAATCACAGTCCCTTTTGTGTTCCAATCAATATCCCGGGAAAATTTGATCAATAACTCGTTAGGTCGGGCGATAACCCCGCATTGGTGACCGGTAAAACACATTAATGAAGGGGATTAGTGGAGGGTAAAGTAACAGATGCGGACTATTTTCTTTGAAATACTGTACAGAGATAGCGAGAATAAAGTAATAGGCAGAGACACGATACAGATAAGGCTTAAAATAAAAACTCCAGATGAATTTTGCTTGCGATACCCTGTAGTATATCATAAAATGCTTGCATGATCATTTAAAGTCTCGTGATTATTATCGTTGTCATGGCTACGTTCAATATTAACTATTTTCTGTAGCTTTTCGAAGAATCATTGGATGTATGAGGCAATTTGCATTCAATCCATTGAACAGATGATTCCCTGTGCCGCCTTTGCCACGTCGAGACTGAAACAAATTTCGTACACGCTGGACAAGTGACAGACAGAAATGTTTCAGTCGGTCTATTGGCCCTTGTACAAACCAAATTTTAGCTATTAAACATTGATTATTAATCATTTTCTTTCAACTTTTGAAGAACTTTGAATAAAACGCTAACAAATCCCAGCCAAGCAGTTGCATGAATGCCTTAAAATAATGACGTTTTATGGGTTCGAGATTCGAGCAAGATGCCTTATGAAAATATCAACTATTTTGAAAAATTACAGCAATATTTATCTTGCGCCCTCTAATCTTCATAAAGGGATTATCGCAGCTTATAAATAAAGCGTACTTAGATCCCTTGTAACTTAATTATTGCAGACAGAATATGTAACTTAATTATTGCAGACAGAATATGTAACTTAATTATTGCAGACAGAATATGTCGTTATCAAACCCTGTCAGCTGCAGTGCGTCATTTAAAAAAAATGATAAATTGACATAATTCATGAGAAATCAGATGTTGTATAGATGAGATAAATCCGCTTCTAGTTCCTATGGAAATAGGTATTTTATTGTCCCCTTCAGCATTAAAACATGCAGCTTAAACAATCTAATCACGGTTTTCAGTAGTAAACCATAAATTTCATTTAATTTCGTCAGAGAAACTAGAGTTTGGTGATTAATTGTCATGGTGATACACGATTGTCTTTGCGATAATCGACATATGTTGTCCTCAATGCATTGTGTGAGGAATGGAACAGTTTATTACTACAATCGAGAGAAAAAAGTCGGTATTGCAATAAATAATTTCTTTCAATATTTCAAAACTGATCGGATCCTGACAGTAATAAATGATGATACAGAAAATACATCTTTCACCAGATGAGAATAATAGAATCTCACACTCTCAAGAACCTGAGATTAGATTTCTTACACGAGTTAGGGATATTTTGTCTCACACAAGCCGTAGGCGAGTGTGAGACAAAATATCCCCAACGAGTGTGAGAAATCTGATCCAAGGTCCTTGGGACGTCAGATTCTTTTCTCACAAAATGTATTAAATTCACACTGGAACCATTGAACAGTCCGGGTCAGCTCCAAAATTGGAGACGCTATACCATAATATTTTCCCCCTCTCATTAGCCAATCAGCGGCCAGCGCGCCATCAGTAAAAATTGTATTTCCTGGCAACCTCCACATGCGTCCTTCGTTACGTACGCCATACTGTGTCGAACTCCCGCGCCGTATTCTGTCATAATGTCGAACAGTTGTGTGGCCACTCTGTCAAAACACAATTTCAAAATCGCGTACCAGTTTTATTCTGGCTAAGACAACCAAACCCCATATATCGCTGTGATTCCTAGACTCTGGCTTGAAGTCCTGCGAAATATAAATCGTGTACCTACACAGATCGTTCAGAATACCCCATTTGTATCGGAGATGGCAGCGATACAAATTCTACCGTATGGGGAACAGTTGTGTGGCCACTCTGTCAACACATTTTCAAAATCGCGTACCATTTTTAGTCTGCGTTTGACAACTACAAAACAGGTATCGTTTAAAGCTCTGACATTGCTCTTCTTTCTTGCAAAATGTTATACGCGTACCTACACAAATAACCTTTATAACAGTATTTCTAATAGAGATGACGAACATCCACAAAATGATTCTCGGTACTTGAGCGAAATCGATAAACTGGGGGTAGAAATGAATCGTCAATATTTCGAATATTTGTTCACTAATCGGACTCCTTGTTGGACATGACCTTCTGCAGAACACGTGGATTATGTTGACTGTCGAAATTCGTCGAAATTCACAAGACAGGGGCTTAATAAGCGGCCCAAAACTGCCGATCACACTTGGTGGGTAATTTGTGACCCAGCGTGACCTGTATTTTATTAATGATGTAATCTGGTCGATGATTGGCTGAATGCCGGAATACATTATCATAATGAGTCTCCAATTTTGGAGCTGACCCGGACTGTTGAATGTTTAACTGTAACAGCGACTATCCTACTTCGTGGCTACCTAGTATTCCGTGTCACTAAAGCGAACTCTGTGGCGAGTTCCACTGCTGATACTTCAACTACAGCTACGGATGAGATGTCCAACAAAAAAAATGGCTTTATCTTCCAAGTGACCTATGTTCACCAGTTATTTGGAAAATTTGGCTGTCTTTTGTGAGTCTGTCACCAGCGACGTACAGCATTTTCCAATGTCATGGCAACGCTGTCGTCTGCCACTGTACGCTGACTGCTTACTTTGTAGTTCCGGTTCGTGTGTTACTCAACGCGTGGCATTGGATAAAATTCTGCGCGTTGAACCACAGGGAATTCAGTAATCTTGTTGTTGTTGTTGTTGTTGTTGTTGTTGTTGTTGTTGTTGTTGTTGATGATGATGATGATGATGACGATAATAAAAAATATTAAAAAACAATGTGTCATTCCTTGCTGTTGTTTGTCGATGTTGTAGATAATTGTAAAAGAAAACTGTAATCGTGACCAAAAAACGACGTAGGTCGCCCAACGTCACTCCCGTCCTATTATACGACGGGAGTGACGTTGGGCGACCTACGTCGTTTTTTGGTCACGATTACAGTTTTCTTTAGGTACCGTTCAGTTTTTACGGCCGGGGGGGGGGCGGCAAAATCCAGGGGGGGGTCATCAAAATTTTGGAATCCGCAAAGGGGGTTCATCGCTTTTTCACTGGTAGAAAAGGGGGGGTCACCACATTTTCAAAAACATAATACCAACATTAACGTTCACTTTATGCCATGGCCATGATCGACCCTTTTTACCGGCGGGCCGCCTTCGGCGGCCCACTACAATAAATATACATTATGTATTACCCATGACCCTCTTAACGGGCAGACACCTTTGGCGGCCCACTCCAATTAGGTTTACTTCATGCAATGGCCATGATCGACCCTCTTTACCGGCGGGCCGCCTGCGGTGGCCCACTCCAATAAATTGACTTTATGTAATACCCCACGGCAATCTTAATGGCCGTGCGCCTTCAGCGGCCCTGTCCAGTAAAGTCTACTTTATGCAATAGCCATGATCGACCCTCTTTACCGGCGGGCCACCTTTGGTGGCCCACTAGAATAAAGTTGACTTTACGTAATGGCCCATGACCCTCTTAACCGGAGGGCTGCCTTTGGCGAACCACTCCAATAAAGTTCACTTTATACAATGTCCATGGACATGAGTTGTCTATGGAAATTAAGTTAAAAATTGCCTTACAGTCGTCCTAATTAACAGACGTTTCAATGGATGTGGCTGAGAAGTTTGTGCACTGGCATCTCTGCTACACGAATAAAGTGCGCGGCGTACCGGAGTTCAAATCCAAACCATGCGGGTAAATTTGACATATGGGATTTAGTTATTTATAAGCGGGGGGGTCATCAATTTTTTTCGTCTGACAAAGGGGGGGTCATCTTTTTTCACGAAAAATGCAGGGGGGTCTATATTTTTTTGAACACCAGCGACAAGATTTTGCCGCCCCCCCCCCAGCCGTAAAAACTGAACGCTCCCTTACAGTTATCTACAACATCGACAAACAACAGCAAGGATGACACATTGTTTTTTAATATTTTTTATTATCGTCATCATCACCATCGACAACAACAACAATAAAAACAACAACAACAACAACAACAACAAGATTACTCAATTCCCTGTGGTTGAACGAAAGGCTGTTTGTCATCCAGTCAGAACTCGTGTAAAGAGTGGGACGATTTCCCCCGCATCGTCGATCCCAGACTCCCAGTAGCCAGGAATGTGAGAAAATTTGACGTTAGATGCTTTAATCTGATTATATACAGCACGAATGCAGCACGCACGGTTTTTGTGAGTGATATGTTGTCACAGATGGTCGCAGCCAGTTAACAAAAATACAGATTTGAATACTTTTGTTTACCATATATACAGGCAGGGGTAGCTAATAGACCTATAGCTCTTTGTGCGAAACGCTGTTCTCGGGAAACTTTTTTACCGGGGGCTGCCGGACAATTTCTTCCGTGTCACCTCTTGCTTCTTCAAATTATAGAGGGAAGGCAGTTACGAGTATCCATAATTTTGGAAAGATAATGGATTTAGGGTTTCGGACAATGATACATGATTCACGATCATAGGGTAGTGACTTTGGGACCCGGATGTAGCCAGAGACTCAACATTAACATGATTGGAATTAAATTGGGAAAATTGGATGAGAGTAAATGAAATCGAAATTTTTACAGCGTAAATTTTTCAAATGATAGAATTGTGTAAAAATCGAAATATTGTTTTCATCAAACAAAACAAAACAACAAAAACAAAAAGATTATTGTATATCTCTTAAATCGGATTCATTTTATGAAAAAGTTTATTTTTGTTTAAATGTTAGTAAAGAAACGACAAAATGTATAAATTTCTCTAATTAATGACTTTTAAGTCATGGTACTTTTGGAATGACCCTCACTTTTTCTTAAATTTGAGGCTGTACAAACGAAAAATGTAGTCAGGGCACATTTGAAATGACCCTGGCTGACTTAACTGTAAATCGATCAAAAAATTTCATTTGGTCGAGGCAAAATAACATAGTGAGATTAGTACTAGTATTTCAGTAACGAAGAAACTACAGACAAGTTAACTCATTTCCATTCAAATGTAAATATTGTTTAAACGTTTTGAACATTGGGTACTGTGATGTAATCATTCTTACTTACAACATTTCCACAACATCGCAAAGTTTAATGCATATTAAACAAATTTCTCAAATTCTTGAGAAATCATGCTAATCAATTATCCAAATTTAGTTCTAATTATGTTTATAAGAGCATGGAGAGTTTAAACTGAAAATGCTTTTTTTGTGTCCTCTGAGCAAGTTCAGACACTTTCCTCCTCTTGCCTCATGACATAGTCACGAAAGAATCATGCATGTCATTTAACTTCGGTCTGAAGATTGCAGCCTGTGGATCTTAGGATGCATAACTTTGTACTTGAAGAAATGTGTTAAATATATATATATATATATATATATATATATATATATTATATATATATATATATATATATATATATATATAAACTTTTAGATATATATATATATATATATATATATATATATATATATATATATATATATATATATATATATAAACTTTTAGATATATAATTAAAAATATAGTTTCCTTGCTGGAACCATATTCTTTTGCCGTAGTTCATGTTACTCAGCGCGAAATGCTGATGAACAACAGCTGATGAAGGCTGAGCGATTCAGTCCAAGTATTCTACCGTGAGCATTTCACTCTGAGTTACAGGAATGACGACAAAAGAATATATACATACATACATACATACATACATACATACATACATACATACATACATACATACATACATACATACATACATACATACATACATACATACATACATACATACATACATACATGTGTGTGTGTGTGTGTGGTGTGTGGGTGTGTGGGTGTGTGAAGGTGTGTGTCTATTCATGTTTGTAGCTGCTCAAGAAGGACAGTAGGGTTCAGACTTGTCGTGAAAGTAAAATAAAAGGCTGTTGTGGACATCATTAAAAATCAAAATTCACATAAATTGTATCTCGGATAAAATAGCATAGGATGAAGCAGACTTGTTTACTGAATAGAAATTAAGACAACTGTTTATGATAATTTCAGCTGTGATTACAAGGACAAACGTGATAGGTGCATCGATTTTTACTTTCTTCCAAAGAAACGTTTATCCTTGTAGAAGTAGTAACATAAATTGTTTTGAAAGAACATATGTGTATTCATTTGATGAATTTGTCGGTACTTTTCATATGTTGGATTCTGTGTGTCATCGTGAGCGTGGCCTATAATGACGTCATTACAGAAGACGTTCTGGGATTTTCCAACAGCGTCCAACCAAAATTCGATATGTCCCCTGTTTTTTGCGTTAGCAGGATCGAAGCCAATGCTTCGCAGCACGTTAGTTTTCGCCAGAAAAAAATTGAGAAATATTTCTGCGAAAGTGCAGTTCGGATGATCTGGTACTGTATTGATGCTCCGCGAGAGAGACGTCACGCAAATACCCTCGTCACCATAGGCACTTTCGAACATGCTGACAATTGGGTCAAACCCTTGGACAGATCCCGCCACGATGTCTATTCTAATTTTGGGATCTTCTAGCTTTTCTATCATAAGTTTCAAATTTGTCTGGTCAGTGAAGAACATATCGTCGTCGACATACAGTGTGTACTTTGTGGTGACCTGACTCAGGGCCAGATTTCGACCAGCAAAGTATCCTTCAAAGAAAGGCATTGTATAATGTTTCACATTTGGTCGTCTGACGAGTTCAGGTTCCTTCGAATCGTCAGCTATTAAGATGGTCATGTTTGGATAATGATTGTGTACACTATCAATTAACCGATGGAGAACATTGTATCTTTCGAATGTCTTGGTAATGACAGTGACCTTGTCAACAACGCTGTCAGACATGGTATCAAACAGGTCGGGCAAAGCTTTCCTTCTGATGTGAATATTAATAACGGAAGCGACGTCGAAAATTGTGACTTCAAGTCTTTCCCATGAATCTATTGTAAACGTCGTGCTTTGATACCAGAGATTTGACAGTAACGAGTTGAGAATTTCCATCATATTACCGGGGTCGCTGGAAGCAGCATCGATGACAACAAGCTTGTCGGTAAAGTTACCGTTTATTTTGATGCTTTGATGTTTATTTTGTTGTGGAAATTCCTCACCAGTATCACTCCTAGTTTCTTTCCACAAACTACAGTCATTAAGCCTTCAGAGCGATTGGCCATGAAGTTTGTAAAGGCTGCACTATGTATGGTCAGGCCGACGAGAGGTATCATCTTGAAAGGTTCAACACTCAATCCGTGACCAACGTAACTAAATGGTGACAAGGCGTTACAAAGAGTCAAGGGTTCTTGCTTCATGCTATCTTCTTGCTGCTGTAACTTCCAAGCACCCAGACGACGATCGTACTCTCGAACATAATCTGTCTTTGTCGGTCTTTTGCACTGACATTTTGGTGCCGAACTCTCTAGTTCCTCTCGCAAACGTTTCTCCAAAGGGATGTACCACACACCCTGTCGAAGCTCTCCGATGTTCTGTTTCACAGTCGGTATTTTAGGAATTGTCGATTGATAATAAGCAAACTGGAACACAACCAGTAATGACACCATACTTCCTGCGCCAAAGCTGGCAATGCAAAAAAACACAAAGGAATATTGAGACATAGCTGTGATTTTTTTACAGCCGTGATACGTTTGCGTTGTTGTGTCTGTTACTGTCAGCAACATTATCATACCCATGATGCAATACGGTGCGTGCAGGCTTTTCCTGCATCTGACATGGTTTTTTATTGCGTAATATAAAAATAGTACATGTAATATTTTGACTTGGAATGAAATGCAAATTGATATTATCCCATTAGACTACAAAGATAAAAGATGTGACCTTACGATAACATTTTACAGAATTTGTTGCATTAATCACCGTGGGTGGAGGGACGGTGCATTAATGGGACAATGTGTGCATTCACTGCATAAATATTGACAGGTGTGGCTATGTTCAATTTGTCATATGGATACATTATGTAGTCTAATGGAAACATCGACAGTCTCTGGATACATTATGTAGCCTAATGGAAACATCGACAGTCTCTGGTCACTGGGAAATAAATTGAACAATAGCTTTGTACTGCCGTGAGGAAGGTACATTTGCAATCTTCAGTTGACAAAGTCTTATCACCAATTAAATTTAGCAAATAACGTGTTTTTGATACTTTTATCTGGCTGGGTCTTTGGATAGTTAGGCCAACCCCTATTCTTTACCTAAAAGGTTACTTGCGATTCCTGTCTATGTGATATCGAACCTCGGGTTATGTTAGGCTGCGTTCACAAATAACGATTGGGGGGCCTGGAGGAATCGCGATTGAAATCTTACTTTTTTCCAGATGCCCCTTCATACCCTTAAACATTTTCAAATCCCCCCTCTATATGATGAAAATTTTTCAAGTCCCCCCCATTGTCACAAGCCCGTATATCAGTAAAGGATGTGCGCGTAGAAAAAGAAACACGTATTGCGGCGGTTCTGCAAAGACACCTCGGATTGTGTGATTTCCACAGGCACTCCTTAGCTGGGTAGTCTGCTAAGTAGATCGATTTTCGGATCGATCTATTGATCCCGTGGTCGATATGCCCGCCACTGCAACCTTGCCCGCCACTGCAACCTTAGGTTGCAGTGGCGGGCATATCGATCACGGGATCAATAGATCGATCCGAAAATCGATCTACTTAGCAGACTACCCAGCTAAGGAGCGCCTGTGGTGATTTCTGTCTATGTGATATCGAACCTCGGGTTATGTGATTTCTAGGTCTTTTATCATTATATATTGACTTTTGCTAGTCGTGTGGTCAAATTGGATCGGTCAAGGCAGTCACGCCGGTATTTTGCCCAATAGTTTGGAACGTTGGTAAGGTTGGTAATTAAAAGACGTGTACGGCGAAATTCATTCAGTTGCATCTGAATTTGAACGCTCCCATTCATCTAAACTAAGGCGTGGAAGTGCCCAAATCCGATAAGGATATTATGGTTTAATTCATTTGACAAATTTCGATTTTGAAATCAGGAAAGCATGCTCGCCTAGACTTTTACTCGTTTTAGTCATTAGAATATTGTTTTAAAGTAACCAGATCGAAAGATATGATAACTTTCACTTTGGAAACTTAAATTTCTTACGTGTTTTGATAAACCCTCCAACGATCTAACGACCCATTCCTAGATTTATCTTATCTAACTTCTTCGGGTAATTTTTGTTTTTTTCAAAAATCATAAACTTTAACGTACAGTTTTATAAATTATCTGATCACCTTTTTCAATCGAGTATCAACAATCTTGTGCCCTCAGGTTAGTGGTGTTTTTTTTATTACCGCTGGTGGCGCTGTTTGCAATAGATGAAAAAAATAGAGTGACAACAGAGTGACAATTCTAATATTTTACTACTTAAACATCTGTGCTCCAAACTCCGTTAAGGAATGAAAAAAAAAACTATTTCAATTTACTGAGTGAGGAAATTGAGAAAGCCAACAGCGCAGCATTCTATCCTCCGTGATGTTCTGTCAAAGCAAATAGTTAATTCTGGGATTTTTGTAGCTAAATTGCCTGAGTTTTATCGCTGTATTCTTGAAGCATGGAACTTAATTCCAGTTAAAAGAGAACATAGTTTCTCTGAAAATATTGTATGGAATTCTATGTACAGATTTTCATCTGTTCGAGACGTCGTATAGATATAGTGATTCTAGGAGATATTGTAAAGCTAAAAAAGCTGCATACAAAGCAGGTTTATAAGTTCTTGATTAACAGCGTGTCACACCCAGCAAAAATATTCAGCTGGAAGAAAATCTTGTGCAAGCAGTAAATTGGAGCAAAATATGGGTTTTGGCACACAAGATTACAGACGAAAACAAGTTAAAAGAATTTAACTGGAAATTTTTGCATAAAAGATGTGTAAACAATTTAAAACTTTATCAGTGGAAGATAAAAGACAATGCTTTGTGTGATTATTGTAACAGTGTAGACACTACACAGCATCGTTTCTTTGAATGTACAGAAGCTAAGAAAGTTTGGAAATTTGTTGAAGACATCATTCAGATTGCCTGTGGAACACATGTACCTTTGTTGTTTAAGTGTATTGTAATAGGAATCGATATTAATGCAACTGTAAATAACTATGTAAATCTTATTATTTTGATTGCCACATGGTCAATTCATAAATTTCGATTTATTATTCCAAAAAGATCAAGCATTGAAGGAATCTTACGCCAGGGGTTAAGCTAAGACGGCTCGACCTTGACGATTCTGCAATGTCTTTGAAAGTGGAGAGACAGCTGCAGGAAAACCAACCAGTACTGAAATATTTAAGCCAGGAGAAAATAGAACTCTCCTGAAGTAAAAATTTCACCATCAAGATAAAAACTAGTAAAAGTACAGGGTAAAATTCAATGTCAATATTTTAAAAAAAAGATGTAAAAGTCTTAAAAAATAATTGTCACCATCAAAATAAAAAGTGGTAAAAATACAGGGTAAAATTCAATGTCAATACTTAAAAAATGTAAATGTGTTGAAAAATAAATGTGATAAAAAATGTGATAAAATAATATATATATATATATATATATATATATATATATATATATATATATATATATATATATATATATATATATACATGAGTGTCGAGCTAGGAATCCTTCTGTCTGAGGATCGCAGGATGCATGAAACCTAAGTAACATATTTCATTACTTTGTACTTGAAGTAATTTGTGTTTATATATATATATATATATATATATATATATATATATATATATATATATATATATATATGTTTATAAAGTTGGAAGGGGGTCAGCCACTTCAAGTTTTTGACGTCCGCAATTAATTACACACCGTCGCGCCCCACCCCCCACCCCATCGAAGAAACTGACTAGTCCCTAATAACATGCTACCAGCGTGCAACTTTTATGAGCATATGAGCCATGAAGTCAAGCAGTTATGATATTATACACTGTCATACCGTGGTATGATGTTGTGAGACCACATGGGGGCTAAAACTGAATAATACACAAGTGATCACAAAAACGAATAAATTGACCTAAATAGACGAACTGACAAACGACATGCAGACAAATGACTGACTAGAAAGACAGCAAACTGGTAAACACGTGAATAAACACACGCAAACAATAGATCAGCAGTCTTACCGATTGCAAAGCGGGCCAAGTTTTGATCAATGTCTCGCATACTTTCGTTATATCCGAGTCGTCTAACGATTGAACAACTTAAATAGTTTCATAATTTTGGCCGGTTATATACGTCACATACACCGAATGCTATTACTGTTGACGAGTAAATTTATATCTTGACATGAATTCATTTGTCAAAATGAAAAAGTAAGATTGGACATTTTACATAAAGCGTTGCATGTGCCAGGCTAATGCTTCCTATGTCAGTGTACTCTAAAGAGAACACAATCTTACTGAAATCAAACATGGATTGTGCTTGTTTATCTAGGATAAAAATATTGAATATATTATCATAAGTCAAAGCTATTTTCCTCAGTTCCTGATTAAACCAGTAGTTTTCCTCTAATATCGATATCTTGAGTTGTAAGACAACAGACCTCAATAAGTGAGGCTACCCACAATTCTCAATGATCCACACACACGGAGATCACTCACTGAACTGAAGCAAATTTCTTCAGTACACAGAACAGCTGGGTCCATATTTCAAAATTCTGGGACCATAGTTTTGATAATCATAGTTCTCTAATTTCTCACTTTGAATAATGAGAATACCAACCCCTTTTCCGCAAAGGAGATAGCAATTTTGTGATTTTGTCAACATAGATTTTGACAGCCATATGCAATATTTTCAAGGAAACTAAGGGAATAAGTTGCATTTGTGTTGGCAAAAGAAAGGATATTGATTTTTTTAATGTTTGTAAAAAGGAAATTAACATGTCTGACAGGTGGTATGATGAGACCATCTTAGTTGCTGATAACTTTGCTTTGACAAGTGTACAATTTTTAGCACCTTCCAACATCGAATTCTTATTCAATTTACTCCTGAATTTTAAACATGCTCAATAATTTTGGAACTTTGTTTTAACCAATAATCCTTAAATTAAATTCTAAATTTCAAATTGTTCAGAAACTGATAAAATTGGAGAAACCCTTAGCAAATAATGTCTGAGCACACAAATCAAGGGGCCATTGTGAGTAGTCTCACTTTGACACTTACTGTACAGGGGAAGGATATTACCCTCCTTCATATCAAGATGATTGCACTAATTCCAACTTAAAGTCAGAAAAGTTATTTTTTTAATTCAGAAACTTACTAGTTGTGTTTTGCATTGCAATTATCAGAATTATTAGCAGAATTAGACTTACAAGTTTGTTTTCGTGAAAGACGTGATTCTACTCAGTTCACATGCAGTGGGGTCTAAATTCAAAAACGTTTCTCGAATTTGATTTCGAAACTATTAAAACAAAGCTAGAAAGCAAGCAACTACACAATGTGTAACAACGACAACCCTAGTAAAATTTCGTCAAAAAATTAATTCTTCCATGTCAAATTGTATCAAAATTGCACTTGGTTATCATTACTGGCTTCGGGTATTTTTTATTCCGCGATGTTCGTGAATAATCCATTGTTTTCCAATGCTTCAATTTAGCATCTTACAAATATCCTGCACGTAAAACTTGGCTAAAATCAATACATATCAGGCATATGATGTTAAACTGGGACTAAAATCAGTGATGTCTTACCATGTGTTAACAGTTAAGTGGGATTTGTACGATTCCTATCAACAGCTGATACAGTATGTAGCTCTCAGCGAAAATTTTTCAACGTGTATATGGACCATCTGACCCATAGATTGATTAATTCTAAGGTTGGTTGCAACATCGGTGGTATTTTTGTTAACCATCTGATGTATGCAGATGATATATGTCTGATAAGCACGTCAGTGAAAGGAACTCAGAAACTTTTAAATATTTGTAGCAATTATGGCAATATTCATGATATTGTTTTCAATACAGAGAAATGTATAACTTTCAAGCGATGTATGGTTGAGCATATTCCAGCTGTTTATCTCAATGGAGTTAGACTGCGATTTGTTGAATAAAAACACCTCGGCTATTTGTTGACAAATACCTTCAGTGACAATTCTGATATCGAGCGTCAGAGGAGATCTTTTTATATCTCTGCTAACATGCTTTTGAGAAAATTTTCTCTGTGTTCTCAAAGTGTTAAGTGTAAACTATTTAAAGCGTATTGTTATCAATTGTATGGTGGTAACTTATGGGTCAGCTGTAATAAAAGCACCCTGAAACAATTGAAAGTTGCTTACAATAACGCTGGTCGCATATTTCTGCGATATGACAGACGTAGCAGTGCTAGTACTATGTTTGTATATAATAGGATTGACACTTTTGATGCTTTGCTTAGAAAGCAAATCAATAGTTCGATGAAAAGGATTTCTATGAGTGAAAACTTAATTATACCTAAGGTGTATGATGTTGTGTACTTCACTTCTGACTTGAGGAGAAGTAGATAAATTCAGTCTTCTAATCTGAGTTTCTTTGTACAGAAATATTTCTTCATTGTCTAACCCATAAATGAATTTTTCTTGATTTCACCATTTTTGTATCATTTTTCTCCCAATTCTGTAATGATTTATATATATGGACTGCTCATTGTCCGAAACAAAGAATTAATAATAAATAATAATAATAATAATTATATAATTATGGTAGTTGATGATCGACAGAACGGATCAATAGAAACATATTTCGAGTAATCGATGTCGTTGATTGATAAACGCCTCATATTATCAGGCAACGAGAACAGCCAATAACAAACAAAGCTTGAAAGGTGGCCATATCTACACCTGATATTAATCAGATTATTCAAAACGCAACCATCACTTGAAAGAAATGGCAATTTCACATCAAAGGTCAACAAGAGTTTTATCTTCGGTTTATGAAATTGCTGCTGTAAAATGTATCTGCAAGGAATAAACTTCAGTGTTGTTATAAGAACCTTTTTCGTAAACGAATGTACACGCGTGCCACACATTAATTGTGTACGTGACATGTGCAAGATAGCTATACCTCCATGTTGCGATTCTCCTGAGTTTGCTTATAGTCTTGCCCTACAGATTCCAATCCCTGAGAAACTAAACGCACGGCTCTCCAAGACAATTTTTGAAGAAAAAAACCCAAAAACTGAATTCACGCATTTATCGAGTACCTGATTTTCCCCAAACACTGTCCGTTGTGAGATTGAAAAAAAAAATCATAAATAGCAGATAGTTGCAATAGCCTGCGGGGCGGGGTCGTTCGGTGCCATTCGATGTTGACTTCCGTATAGGGGCAAATACGGAAGTCAACATATCGAACGGCATATTAAACGACATCCCGGCTACAATTATTGCATCTAGGGTAATGTTTGCTGCTTTGACTTTCTTGGCGTTGCTTGAAAAATTATAGAATTGTGTATCCACAAACTATGAAACAAGAATGGGCACCTCAAACGATAGTGCATACAATCCTAGGAGTCTGTGTTTTATTCTCTGTTTTGCTGTCAACTTTTACGTCTTGCGCTCGCACCGGATTTAATAAGGCCGTGTTATTTAGAATAGACTCACGTTAAAATATTTTTGGATAGCTTTAGTAAATGAAAAAGTCATAAAATGTACGAACATTTCAAACTTTTGCCAGTAAAAGTGCGTGGACAGCTCTTGCATAATTCATCATCGGTAAGTTCATCGCAACCGCGCCGACGGACGGGACTGTGTTGCATTGGACGGGTGTCATGAAACAGGCAGATGACCCCCCGTGACCTTGATCAAATAACCAATCGTCTTCATGCTAGAGGTAAAAGTTTTCGTGCTACTATATTCGCATGCAAATTGAGAATCTCACAGCTCGTTCGGCTCAAGTATACGCCTGTGCAACAGTGGGAACTATAAAATTCACTCACTGCGTCGGTAGTCTGAGTTCCTTACAAGAAACCTTCATTCGCCGAAACATTAATTCAAAGTGGACAAGCTGTGTGGATCGTCTAGCTGTTAACATTGCGTTGGCGCGGCCTTTGTTTGTCGGAAAGTGACTTTCTCCTCAGTCGTGCTGGTGGTGCCCACTGAACTTCCTGGTTCATAGGTGTGAACCTCTGATACGGTGCGTATAAATTTTTGGCAACTTAGGGCCTAATTATATACCGTCAATTTTCATGATGCGTCCTCCAAGAGGGAGACTAGCCCTTTGGATTTTCGTTCTTGCCGCCATCAAACACGCAAGTAGTTCTGAAGCGGACAAATTCCGCCGGGCACTGCGACAGGACTTTCTTTTAGGGAGCGAGGGACAAGTTGATATAGTTTTCCTGGTCGATCAGTCGCAAAGTATGTCATTGGTGAATGGTGCAGTAGACACTGTGTTTTCTTTCATCAAAAGCTTGTTGGTCGATTTTCACATTGGCAAGGATTACGCAAGGGTCGCTGTTGTTACCTATAGTACCACAGTGTCCGTAAGCTATAACTCGATACCAGACGGAGACGAGTCGGTGGACCTCGACAAGTGTCAGCTATTTTCTGAAATCGACAAAATTCCAAGAGAAGCGAAAGGATGGACGGCGACTACTGACGCTCTGAGGGAATCTCGAAAAATTTTGGAGAATTCGCGTCCAGAGGCCGAAAAACGTATCTTTTTAATTACCGACGGACCGTCTGACATAGGAGAGAAACCCACCGTGGCAAGTCGAGAGTTATTATCGTTGGTATGGAATGACAATATAACTTCTCAGTTGCGTATTTTTGCTGTCGGCTTCGGTGATGCAGAATATGAAGAGTTGCTTTCCATCACATCGAATGAGTCCTTTGCCATTCACTTGAACTCCTTCGATGAGTTCAGGATCTTTGCAGTACAGTTTAATACGGGTGAGTACGCATCAAACATTGATTGATTGATTGATTGAGAGAGAGAGAGAGAGAGAGAGAGAGAGAGAGACCGGGTACGGTATGCAAATATATTATTATAATACATTTGCATACCGTATTGTGAAGGATAAACATAAACAACATGGCCGCTTCCATGAGTGCATGAGGCCGCTTCCCTGGCTGGAGCCGCTACCTCCATGGGGATTGACTGAGTGGACGTCTTCGTGAAGAAAGGAATGTAAGCACCATCAACTAACTAGAAAGATACCAACTTTGAACCTTCGGTAGGACAGACGTAACATATGTTATGAAAAGACGCCAAGCACTGGTTTGTCGTTCGCACACTGGCTCGGCAACTGTCCGCTCCATTCCGAGGGTAAGTCTAATTCAATTTCACGACTCACGGTTCAAGATTCACGAGTCATGTTTTACAGTTTGAGCTAGAAACAGGTGCATTTTCACTCCAATTGACTTTTTTGATTCATACACACTGATAAATCATCATTAGGGCTTCAACGGTGCCTTCTCGCATGAATAATTCTACGGTACATATAGCGGGACTGGAAAGAAATTATGGGGAGGCAGGGCCGATGTTTTTACAGAGGGTCGATCATGGCCATGGCATAAAAGTGAACTTTATTGTAGGAATTATGTTTTTGAAAATGTGGTGACCCCCCCTTTCCTACCAGTGAAAAAGTGATGACCCCCCCTTCGCGGATTCCAAAATTATGATGACCCCCCCCCCCTGGATTTTGCCGCCCCCCCCCCCGGCCGTAAAAACTGAACGGTCCCTTAGATCATAGAGCTAGGTTCCTATGTGCAGAATTTCAAGGTTACAAGCCCTGCAAAGTATTATTTTTCCAAATTTTCTATGTCACATTTGACCTGCCCTACCCCTCAGATTTATCTTATCCTATCTACCAGTCATCTATTGAAGAATGACTGGTATTGAACCAAATTGCACACCCAAATGTTGGGTTGTCCCTGACCTTTGACCCTTACATCATCCTGAACATCATCAATTATGCACATATCTAATTCTAGGTTAGCCGATAGAGCCAAAAGTCTGATTTTTGGTGGAGAGGGTTAAGTATTACTAATAGAGAAAAGGTTTTTTTGTGATAAAATGTCATGTGACAGAGTGACCTTTGACCTCGATTTTACCACTAGGCCTTCAAATCAGTAACAGGTTTCAGTTGCGCATGATAATCGGAGAGGGCCACTTTTTTCCTTCAAAACACTCTTGAAGGGTCACTATTTTATGCACTGCATCATTTTGAAAAACAACTCTCTCCCTGTTCTTTCTATCCACTGAATGGTGATTTATCAGTGTACTGTACATGGATCGATCAAGTAAATCTGGGCGAAAATGCGTCTGTTTCTAGCTTAAACTGCAGAACATGAATCGTGAATCTTGATTTGTGAATCTTGAATCGTGAATCATGAATTAGGTTTACCCTTCTTCAGAGAGTGTATGATGGGTCATTGCATTGGATCAAATAATGACAGTGTCCTTGTAGTGTTTCTTAGGACATATACATTACTTTTGAACCAACAACAATACAATAGTTATGTTTGTTGAATTTTGTTGGTCAACAACAACAATAACACAACGGGTCTGGGTCACCTGTGGTTGGACTGCAAAACCAGGCTCTTAGTAATCAGCGCAATCTGTAACGCATTGGCACAATACACAAAATTGCGCCAACGGATGCAATAATTTTTCTATGCACCAAACGGAGTTGGGCGATACATTGCTGATGGCATCGGTGACATGAGGCCTTAGTTAGTGACCACTACCTGACTTACAGATTGATATATGGCAGGATGCGCTTACTATTTTCGAAACACCTGACATCATACAGGGGTTTCGTTAAAAGCTGGCCACCGGCCATATGGCCGGCTGTAAGGCGATCACGGCCGCCTGTAATTACCTGAAAATCATGTTAATTGTTGTGCCGCTTACAGGAATGAATAGCTGGTAACAAACGGCATATCGGCAAAAGTTTACAATGATCTGTATCCTTAATGCTGAATTACTTGTTTTCAACACTTTTGCGGGGTTTTCAGTGAAAATGTTGTGTTCACTCGTTCGCATCTGTCGATCACGCTATGCCTCGCTAAGCTATTACAGATGTAGGTACTCAGGTACCGCACGCAATACGTCCAACGTACACAGGGTGGTTTGAGGTTAGGGGTCATTGAGCGTGTGCAGTAACGCAACATTGCGACGGTCATGAGATGTGGGTGAACCGTGAAGTGATTTAGTTGAGTCGAAATGGAGAATTTATACAGACGGGTTTATGAAGAAAGGTACAGCCGATGGCAATTTCTCAGATCATATTGATACTTTTGCGGCGTTTTATGAATATTTATTGGGAAATGTTTCTTCTGAATGCATCAGCAATCGCCCCTACCGCGATCCATAGCCGTGGATTGTAAAATGTAAGCAACACCTTGGCATCGGTAGTCGACGTTCGTTCTCGGATTTTAATGATTTTCCTTACGTTTGACTTAATTGCCTTAACTCTGTGGGCATATAAATATCAAGACTGAATAAATTGAAGGTGTAAACTTTAGCAGACTGTGACGTTTAGCGGTAGGCTGTAGCACAGTCGTCATACACGGCAATGCAGGAAGTCAGGAAATGGAATAACCGGCCATGGCTGCTATAGCCTGCACCTATCGCTTTCCTGCACCAAAAGCCGTAATAATTCATTCAATAAACCAGCATTGATGGCTTCCAATACATCTCTGAATTCATATCTTGTATGCTTTTTGTGTTGAAGACGATGCATTTTTGAGTGTGGTTTCCAAAAAACGAACACTTTCATAAAACGAACACTTTTTTACAACAGCTGCCGTTGATGATTTGAAAGTAAATCCAGGCTATCTAATGTTGGTCCCTGATCGTTTGAAACATGTAAATAAAGTAGAAATGCCGAGCGACTGGCGGCTAGTGTACTAAGGTTAAAGTCGAAATTCATAAAAATTTTCATTCTGTTCTACCAACAATCATTGGAAATGACTATTTTCAGTGGTGAACCATAGAGGCAAACTGCATCCTAAATTGTACAAGTGGGATTACAATAGCTGCTAAAGTTCTTTGGCTGGATGCAGATTCCTTTGTAGATCATCAGATCATAATAACATATTTCTGTAAGCAATTCTTGAAATAAAAAATGTAACTTACCATTTATGGTTCATGAACTGTTTTGTCCAGTTTTTTAAAAGCTAATTTGGAACCGTGTATTGGTGGGCGGGGAGGGGGAGGGGGAGGGGTACGTGTCGTATGACCAAACATCCACATGTTTTGCGGTTGGTATGGCTTGGCCCCCTGTAATTTTCATATGGCCCCCTTTTTCAAAACTTAGTGAAACCCCTGTCATATACGCGTGCACTTCTTGGTCTTTTGGCCAGAGGTCCATATATCTTTCTTTCATGAATTTGACTTTGTTTTTGTACTGTCTAGTTACTGTCTGTTCTGTGCTGTTTTGTGTCTATGTTTACAACTATTGTCTTACGAATTCTGACCTAGTGTTATTGGATTATGGATTGGTATGATTGCGATTGTTATAGGGGCGGCAGCTTGGCATTCTATTGCGTTTTTTTTAATGTAGCACAGAATATCAACCAAATTACTTGTCAACTTGACAGAAAAGAGTGTGATGTAGGCTTAATATGAAATGGGTTCAAATTATGAACAAAAAAAAAGTTTTATGACAGTGAATATAGAACTATCGGTTCTTGGTGGTCTCGAACTTCAAACCTATTTGCATGGAAAGAATGGTAAAATGTCACACTTGGTTACAAAAACATCTTTGCGACAAACAGATGGTAAATTACAGAGAAATTGGGGAAAAGGTGTCCAGGGTTATCGTTTTCATTACCAGAAATTTGTAATGAAATGTTACTGTGGTATCATTGTGTGTTGGTAGACAAGTTGGCTACAGATGGGGGACTTGTGGATACGCTATCCAATCATATGATCTCTAAGTTGGAAGCAATTCACACTCAAAGTCAACGCCTAAAGAGATAGAGTAAAGTATAATTGGCTGATAACTTTAGTTTACTAGACAGTATTTTCTTTAATCTTTGGTTTGATCCCCACAATGTAGCACTCAAAAATATCCGATATCTATCGTATACTTTTGATGTCATTGATAATATCGATATTTTCCAATTTTGATACTGAACAATATATACCCGAGAATGTCGCACCTAACAAATGTGCGATAGTACATAAGTACCGGTACTGACTGTATCTAGTATTGTCTTGGCATTACAATAGATAAACCATGGATGTGCAAGCTTGTAAGTTCATGGATAAACTGGACCACACAAGATGATATTGTTGATAGCATATTTTCATGGTTTTTAGGAGACTGGTGCTTTAGTCAGTTAAGTAGATGAGACACTGGTGCTGTGTACATTGTATGTATGTAGGAAATCATAGACACTGATGCTGTGTGTGTATATACATGTAGGAAAGAATAGACGCCAGTGGTATGTATGTATACCGGTATACAATGTTTTTGCTAAGGTTCTTGAATGTTGGTAAATGATTTGGGAGACCTGGTAACAATTTTGCTGTCCACTTATCTACTTGCATTGATATACCAAGGGGAATCCCAGTAAAATGACTGAAACACTGATATAGCAAAGAATAGACACCAGTGCTGTGTGTGTATATAGCAAAGAATAGACACCAGTGCTGTGTGTGTATATAGCAAAGAATAGACACCAGTGCTGTGTGTGTATATAGCAAAGAATAGACACCAGTGCTGTGTGTGTATATAGCAAAGAATAGACACCAGTGCTGTGTGTGTATATAGCAAAGAATAGACACCAGTGCTGTGTGTGTATATAGCAAAAATAGACACCAGTGCTGTGTGTATATAGCAGAATATAGGCACCAGTGCTATGTTTGTATATAGGAAAGAATAGACACTTGTGCTGTGTGTGTATATAACAAAGAATAGATACCAGTGCTGTGTGTGTATAAACTAAAGAAAAGACACCTGTGCTGTGTGGTATATACTAAAGAATAGACACTGGTGCCGTGTGTGTATATAGTAAACACCTATTGCGTGGTCATCAGGGCTAGCGCCCATCTATTACCTACCCCGAGGGGCCGTGTGTTACCAGAAACACATCACTATTCCTTGAGGCCATAGGCGGAGGGGTATAGCGATGTGTTTCTGGTAACACACAGCCACGAGGGGTAATAGATGAGTGCTATAGCCCGAATAAAGACCAGGCAATAGGTGTTTTATAACACCCCACATGCTCATGTTGTATAAGGTTTTTAATGTGATTTGATATTTTGTACCGCAACAATCCATTGTGACAAGTTTACTGGCCGATGTTTCCACAGCGGTTTCAGTTGTATGTGGTATTACCACTTTCTTTCAAAAAATATTCTAAGCATACCTAGCGACATCCTTAGTTGCACTTTAATCTTTTCTGTCGATGACCTGTTCAAGTTCCTACGCTGTTGGAATGTTGGAAAATGTTGGAAAATCTGTTTTAGAGAATGTGTCATCACCTATCCCGGATGCACATCACGTTCTAGTCACCCGCCATTGTTACAAAGCTGCAGACGACACTACGGTCACGTGATCGGGCACTTTCCCAAATTTGGTCAGAACTATTTCCCTAGGGAAATAGCTTTTCAAAAAATACCCTCTGACGTCACTTTTTTCGGTCCGGTGGGGACTAGATGTATCTATTTTCTCGTCACGTGACGTATTCTGGCAAATCGTGACACGGAATAAGCATATGGCGTGTTATAACAAAATATAGACACTGGCACTGTGTATGTATAAAGCAAAGAATAGACACTGGTGCTGTGTGTATAGCAAAGAATAGACACCAGTGCTGTGTGTATAGCAAAGAATAGACACTTGTGCTATGTGTTTATACTAAAGAATGGACACTGGCGCTGTACTGTACCTCGCTGGTACCTCAAAGCCTTGGAAGCTCTATAATTATTATGTCATTGTACTGTTACGTGGATTAAGGAAGACATGAAATGAATCAACAAAGAGAAAATATTTGTATTCAATTTTATTACCAATAATAACATAAACAACATCAAAAACAAAAACACTAAAGACCATTGATATTTGCACTGCACTAGTGGATGTCCCAGTGGACTAAAGATGATCATAAAGATAAGATATGCCTAGAACAAATATTTCAAGCCTAGGAAACATACCAGTACTATCAGTATAACCCAAGGTTACTGAACAGATGAACTGAACAAATTGTTAATCCAATACTGATTATCAAGTGAGTACCTGAAACTTGGATAACTATACTAATATTTATATATGGTAATTACTGGTTAATCCAAACAGATCAGGGTACATTATAAATGGTATCTGGGGTTCCCACAAGTTTACTATCAAATCCTTGACCAAGATTTCATGTACGGTTTACAGCTTGAATTCTGATTTTCTTCCAAGACAGCTAGGTTCAGCAAATGTAAATGTCTGAACATGGTTGAAGGAAATAATTTAGAAAATTTTGTTTTACTTCTTGCAGATAAAGAAGAAAATAGTTGGAAAACTGTGGAAATAGACAATTGTAAATCAACATGCGGTGACAATGCTGTTTGCCTGTGTGGATTGGATATAGGAGTTTACCAATGTGTCTGTGATACTGGACATCAAGGCAGTGGAGCTGATTGCGAAGGTAAACTACCGTATCTCATTCCAATAGAAACCATAGATATGTTGATGCAAATAAATGGCAAGACTGAACAAGGCTGTGCCCACACTGAAGAATTCAGCAAATAAACATAATCCTAGGGGGTCCAATGTCAGCAAAGTTTCATATATGTTATTGTTCTTTTCTGTTCAGAGTGTCCGCTTGGAAGTTACAAGTCAGAAAGGACCCCTGAACCTTGTCAACCATGTCCAAATGGAAGGACAACCTATACTGTAGGGGCTACTGATGTTGACCATTGTGTGTGTCCACTTGGCTACTCCAGTGACCTTAGAAATGGATGCAGAGGTAAGTACTATTGCATTGGTAGTCGTACCATAGACTGTCACTCCAGGGTCTGACCATAGACTGTCACTCCAGGGTCTGACCATAGACTGTCACTCCAGGGTCTGACCATAGACTGTCACTCCAGGGTCTGACCATAGACTGTCACTCCAGGGTCTGACCATAGACTGTCACTCCAGGGTCTGACCATAGATTGTCACTCCAGGGTCTGACCATAGACTGTCACTCCAGGGTCTGACCATAGACTGTCACTCCAGGGTCTGACCATAGACTCTCACTCCAGGGTCTGACCATAGACTCTCACTCCAGGGTCTGACCATACCGTTAGATTGTCACTCCAGGGTCTGACCATAGACTGTCGCTCCAGGGTCTGACCATAGACTGTCACTCCAGGGTCTGACCATAGACTGTCACTCCAGGGTCTGACCATAGACTGTCACTCCAGGGTCTGACCATAGACTGTCACTCCAGGGTCTGACCATACCGTAGACTGTCGCTCCAGGGTCTGACCATAGACTCTCACTCCAGGGTCTGACCATAGACTCTCACTCCAGGGTCTGACCATAGACTGTCACTCCAAGGTCTGACCATACCGTTAGATTGTCACTCCAGGGTCTGACCATAGACTGTCACTCCAGGGTCTGACCATAGACTGTCACTCCAGGGTCTGACCATAGACTCTCACTCCAGGGTCTGACCATAGACTCTCGCTCCAGGGTCTGACCATAGATTGTCACTCCAGGGTCTGACTCCACATAGTCTCTTTCCCTGGCAGTATTAGCTCTCTGACAAACTCAATTATGACACTTACAGAGACCTGACCCCCCCCCCCCCAGAATTCAAAGCGGAAATTTGCACTGTGTCACCAGATATGAAGGATTGTACTTTTCTGCCCAACTGTTTTTTGATACATCAGTAGCTGCTGTCAATAAACTGGAAAAATACCCATTGACATAGTATTATCTAAGGGTATTCACAAAATAGACAAGATTGGCATCCATTTTGTATTCTATTCGTGTGCAAGCAATAATGTTCACATCTGATGGTCTTTATAATAGATCGATGAAGATTGTCTATAAGACTTAAACTTTACAATTCACCAGTCAAAAACAATCATAAAAAATTCAATAGAGAGATGAATGTTCTTGTGCATACCATTCCTTATGTACATGTAGGTTTTGAGTCACCATGGAGATGATTCCTGCAGTAGTGCATCACAGACATTAGTATTGATATAATGTACAAATCAGATGGTTGTCTATATATAGCATTGAGGAGATGGAGCACTGTTGAAAATTTCGCACATTTACTCTTACATTTTGGAAATAGTGTGAAGATTGTTTGATCAATGAGAATATTCAAACTACTTATCCAATATGAATGTTTAATCTATGCAAAATAATTGATCCAATATGAATATTCAATCTTTGCAGAATAATTGATCCAACATGAATGTTTAAATGGTTCAAAATAATTGATCCAATATGAATATTCAATCTTTGCAGAATAATTGATCCAACATAAATGTTTAAATGGTTCAAAATAATTGATCAAATATGAATATTTAATCTATGCATATTAATTGATTCAATATGAATGTTTAAACCATGCAAATAATTGGTCAAATTTTTCAATCCATTCAAATAATTGATCAAATATGAATATTTAATTTATTGGAATGGAAAAATCTACAGAGCCTTAATAAAATTTGTGAAATTTTCTAAATACTATGTACAATGATCACTGTTGTTCAATGGATGTTCAATTTATTTGTTTTGTTTCTTGTTTGTAAACAAAGTGACAACATGCCAAGCCCTGCCAGTTGTAGAACACTCCACAAGCTTTCATGTATCAGGTATCGTACTGTCAGAAACTGCCAACACTGGTCAAGTATGTGATAACACTGTTTATAACTCATGCCACTTTGAGTGTAACCATGGTTACCGACTAGTATCAAGCCGAGCAGTGACCTGCCTACCCTTCATCAATGGAACAGGTTACTGGTATGGAGATTTGCCTGCCTGTGAAGGTAAGATGTGTTTGTATATCCAGTCTGTGAAAACTGTAGCTTTAAATAGGGACTATTTCTTTGGCTAGTTACTTTGTTGAATAAGGTCATCTGAGGATCATAACCACAGCCATAACAATGCATATTCACAAATAGGGAAAGGTGAAAGGTCATCAAATTTCTGACCAATCGCAGTCTGTATTTTGAAATCATCCATGATTAATTGAAATTTGTATTTCATGTTTGTTTGAAATCACCACAGATGATGCAGTTTAGGCAAACAATCATAGTGTTACAGTTACCTCTGTAGCTGTGTAATTCTCAGTACCTTAAAAAACAATTTTGCCACCTACCGGTAAGTGAGTCATACAACTTTCAGAGAGTCGACCATATTTTTGATGTGGTGGATTTCTACTGGTGAAACACATAAGATTAATGCCCAAAATGCCAAAAAAGGTGAAAATATGATGAGTTGAACTGGTTTCACAAACAAATTGAACTGGTTGCCATGACAGCGCTTACATTTGTGTTAAAAGTATTTACGAGATCACCATCTCAAATGCTTGCTGTGGTGAAAAGTTTATTTTTTACCCACAATGCATTTTAACATCATGTAGTTTAAGGTGGTTGGAAAGGCTTAGAGCGTCAGTTATAAATTTCAACAAAACTATTAAAATGTAAAAGTAGTCAACATTCTCTGTGGAATAAAAAAAACTAGACATTTGGGCACAAAGGCATTGCAGAATTATAGCCTGTTAAAACTTCTGAAAAACTGACCAAATAAGAAGAAGTTGGGGAGTCCTTAGTGTATTAACTATGGTAGAGGTCCCCTAGCTTTTAATAAAATGTTTGAAAAGGGAAAGTCATTATTTGTTGTTTTTCAGGAAAGTTTGACAAGGCGGTGCTGGCATTCAGAGTGAGTGACTGCTATTGTAAATGCATTTTTAGATTCTTTGAGTGTCAAAGAGGTGTCAAAAGTGAGATTAACAAAAAAAAACTGCTCTATGACTTCAAAAGAGGGGTGCAAATATGGCTTGTTTTCAACATTTTTGACAGAATAACAGTTTTCCTACATAATTGTATACCAATTTAATCCAACTTTTAAATGAGATATGGACATGGAATTTTTACTGCCTATTAACAAGGTTACAGATAAGATTTGTACGGCACAATTTTCCTGTATTTGAAGTACTTTTTGAAAAATCACATTTTGAAATTTGAAAGAATTTTTAATAATTTTTTGATATATAAACCCATGTAAAATCATAAAAACAAATTTTATTTACAAATCCTGCCGTACAAATCTTACAATAAATAGTGTCAACATATTTATAACTAATTTGGTAATATTAATACTATCCAATTACTATTAAATTCAAATATGTAAAAAAAATATGAAAAATTAAATTTTAATATTTACTGGTGTCATATTTCAAAATCATGGCTGCAAATATACAATTTTTATATTCTTTGGAGATAATATTAACTAAGGGAGTTATCCTGAAAATTTGAACTAAATATCTTAATTCTAACACTTGAAACTTGACATTAACTCTGAGAAAAGAATTGGTGCAAAAATAGCCTTTCCAACCACCTTAACCCTTGCACAATACAAAAGCTATGGAAGGTTGCAAGAATTAGTTGCTAATATATGAACTTAAACTGAAATCAAAAATTGCTCTAGATGTAAATTACTTTGAAATCACAAACATTGGCTATGCTCTGGTGAAAGTGTTCTCACAGACAGGAGCCAGCATTTGATATTTGGTAGGGCATTTTCAGCATGAAATCCCTGGAGTTGATACAGCAAGGAAAGTTCAATAGAGTACACGCCTCTCCATTCACAAGGTGACCGACTTCATTGTCAACCTTTGTGAATTATCGTAGCACAAGGAAGTAAATATTCTGGTTTGAAGAGAGAGATTGTTCAGTGGGCAGTCAAAGTGTACATAAAAGTGTTCTGAAGTGTTTTACAATGATCCAAGTCACCCCACCTAGAAATTGAAAGAATGGTTTTGAGTAATAAAAGAGGTACTACAGTATGTACCAGGACAAAGAAATTGAGGGCAGACAAACAGTGTAGATGCCAAATATCTAAGCAGTAATATCAAGGACATTGATTGTGTCAAGAAACAAAACAAAATTTGCTACATGGTACAGGTATTTTCCAACTTTCAGGGTTTTTCCTACTGGTACATTCATGTAATAATTACATGTAATTGCAAACTGACTTTAAAGCTACAAGGAAATATCTTTGTCAGTATGACAATATACCTTCAGGCACATTTCATTTTCTATACAGTCTTGGTAAAGTGTGAATCTATAGGCACACTGTAATCTTTGAGAACAGCAAGTCAAGTGTGGAAAGAATGTCAAGGCTGACATGCAAAGGATGTTTCAACTGCCCACCCCCACACTCACAGACACATCACACTCCCCATTACAAAAGGTAGAAAAAATTTGGAAAACTGGGACAAAGTTAACTATTGGCTTGCTTCAATGAATTAATATGTTGTTGAACTTTACAAATTGCCTGACTTAGTAATTTATTTGACATTCTCCATGTATCAAGTTGTACTGATATTATTTGAACATTTTCTTGACACTGGCTTTATTTCCCTTTTCTATGAGGAATGCCTAGAATGACACAGAGACAGAGTGAAATTGACACAGCCAATTTATTGACACTGCTTTCATCAACTTTCGAATCATAAAGTAACTGTTTTAAAGCAGTACAGAAAATTTCTGAAATCAATCTGAATACCCGTAAGAGTTCAAAATAAAATGCTGCGATGGCCAGGCCGTACATTGATGATGTGAAGGGAAACCATTACAAAAATTAGATTTTCCACAGCGATCTTCCTACATTGCTTGATAGGAGTAATTTGCATATTTAGCATCACTCATTGTCATCCTTTGTGATCAACATGGCCTTGACATCAAACCACCCTGATCAACATGGCCTTGACATCAAACCACCCTGATCAACATGGCCTTGACATCAAACCACCCTGATCAACATGGCCTTGACATCAAACCACCCTGATCAACATGGCCTTGACATCAAACCACCCTGATCAACATGGCCTTGACATCAAACCACCCTGATCAACATGGCGTTGACATCAAACCACCCTGATCAACCTGGCCTTGACATCAAACCACCCTGATCAATATGGACCTGACATCAAACCACCCTGATCAACCTGGCCTTGACATCAAACCACCCTGATCAATATGGCCTTGACATCAAACCACCCTGATCAACATGGCCTTGACATCAAACCACCCTGATCAATGTGGCCTTGACATCAAACCACCCTGATCGACCTGGCCTTGACATCAAACCGCCCTGATCAGTATGGCCTTGACATCAAACCGCCCTGATAAATATGGCCTTGACATCAAACCACCCTGATCAACATGGCCTTGACATCAAACCACCCTGATCAACATGGCCTTGACATCAAACCACCCTGATCAACATGGCCTTGACATCAAACCACCCTGATCAACCTGGCCTGAACATCAGAGTGACCACTCTGGTTGTTAATGAGTTGTTTATTCCTTGCAAGTGGATTCTTATAAACTGAACTTTTGATCCTCAAAAAAACCCCAATATTCTGAGATGTGTAACATTTTATGATGTAAACCATCAGACATTACTTGCAAACTTTTGCTGTTTTTGAGGACATTTCTGTCATTTTGGTCACAATCAGCTGATGCAAATGGCATTAATTTTGGTTTGTTTGGCTTTCTATGGATTGCTTCATTCAGTATAAGAAGGCTAAAAATCAGTATGTCCCCATTGATCATATATGTATAATATCTTATTCACCATTTATGTTCAATGTCAGGGCTGTGGGGTCATTTCATAATGATCAATACTGAAGCAAGTCTACCCTCAGTACCAATATAAGCCACACGTCATGTATTTATCTATTTTTGATATTTTAACTGTAAATGGGAGCAGAATCTTGTCAATGATGCCATTCTATTAAATTTCATCTTCTTATAACAGAGATTCAATGCCCACAAGTTCCTGATGTGGGAATTGGTGGAATTATCCAGTATTCATCAGGCGGCCCATTACAGTACCCAGTTGGTTCTACAGTAATTGTAATTTGTTACCGCGGTTTCATAAGTTATGGTGATTTGTCGAGAACATGCACAGATGCTGGAATTTGGGATGGCACTCCCACACAATGTAGAGGTGATTTTATATCCTGTACCGTCTAACTATCTCCTCAATATATTTCTCAGTCAGATTCCATTTAAGCTGCGATCTAGTCTTATACTCAGAAATGGAGACAAGGATCAAAGTTCAAAGGACAATTATAACACAACAATGACTTGAATGAGTGTACTATATGTGAAGCAAACTAGACAATTTTTCTCGTTTAGTTTCACTGTATAGACAAAGTCTAAAATGTAATCATCAAAATGCTTTGAAAATTTCTGCAGAAGGAAATGTGTAATTTTAGCATGTAGAGACCATAAAATGTTGATTTATGTCTTCAAGTGATTTCATGCTCTGTTGATTATTGTGACATTTATTCTGTATTCACATTGGAGCTTAAGTAGTGTCTCTTTACAATATGCGGCAGGTTTGTCAGAATATATTTACTGTTCAAATTTGGACAGCAATTACTGCTATGGTGATACAACAAAATAACCAGGAATTCTGAGATATTTTACTTCAAAGAATGTTCATTAAATGATCGAAAGTCACTTGCCATCAAAGTCACCATCATTCCATGATATTTCATATATTGTATGTTTAACAAACACTGTCTATCATACATGATTGTCCATCATTTTTCTCCAGCCCAAGAGTGTCCAGCCTTGTTCAGCATAAAACACACCACAGTCAACCCAGAAAATTGTACCACTGCCAGACATGAAATAGGCACAGTTTGTCAGTACAGCTGTGGTGATGGGTTTACTATGAACGGTACCGGTACAAGCTCATATTTCACAAAGACTTGTCTCGACCATGGTGAATGGACAAACCATGGACTTTATGGTGAATGTGTAGGTAAGAAACTAGGTTTCTCTTAATACCTCTATGTTGTGAGTTTGGAAATTTGACAACTTTATGATGTCGATTTAAAAAAGAGGAAATACTGGTATTTCCTCTGTGAAACTAAGCATGTGTCAGGTGTATCTAAGCCATGCATTATTCCATTTCACAATAAGGATATATCTTTTCAAACATTTAGACAGTTGTACTTTTGACATTTAGAACATTATTTCATATTTCATGAAATTTGATGTCTTTTATCGTCATGGTCACAGCTGTTTGAATTGAACAAACAATTTGCTGCTCAGAGACAGGGCTGGACTGTACAGTTTTCATTAGGATAATTTGTTTGCATTGCTTTCATATTTGTAGAGACACAAACTTAACCTGATGTGGTGAACAAAATGCTGATAACTTTTTGATTTTAATTTAAGAATTTATATTATGATAGTAAACATTGATTTATTTCACTGATACTGAACTTTTCCATCCCACCAGACTTTGAACCACCAGAAATTGTGTGTCCCAATGACATCCATGACACAGTAGATTTGAATAAAGCAACGAGGCTTTTACACTGGGACCTTCATCGACCTAATGCCACTGACAATTCAGGCATTGTTCATCTTACTTTATTGTCACCTTATTCAAGTCCATATGAGTTCCCTGTCGGCACTCACTCACTGACTTGGCAGGCAGAGGATGAAGCAGGTTTATCAGACCGATGTTCATACAATGTTGTGATACAAGGTATTTGAAAATTTGTACTGAATTCATACAATGTGATGTGAGGTGGCTTTACGATATTTTCATGATCTTTATTGGAACAAAACACATCAGGTATTAACCAAACGCACCCTACCTTCAAATTTTCATTTGGAAGCTCGACACATGACGTAACATACCTTGACGACCTTGTGGTGTACAAAGGTCAACTATATAACAACGAGAAAATACTGAACATTAAAACCCACATGAAAATCACGGATACATTCCAATTCCTACATAGAACAGTATGCCACCCAAATCTACCTTTAAAGGCCCAGGTGATTATTGCAGTTGTGATATGAGATGTGCGAAAATTCGTACCTAAATTATACAATGTTATGATACAAGGTGTGTGAAAATTTGTACCTTACTCATACAATGTTATGATACAAGGTGTGTGAAAATTTGTACCTAACTCATTCAATGCTATGATACAAGGTGTGTGACACTTTGTACTGAATTCATACAATATTACATGTAATACAAGGTATGTGAAAATTTGATAGAGTCATTTCTAAAAATACAATATCAGTGGATTATGATATTTATTGTATGTCTTATGACTCTCTACTTTTTTATTCAATTTTTCCTGTCTACTGGACTGCCTTCGATGTTTGAATTCAGATTGTTTATTTTTAATGCTTTATACAGATAGGCCACCAGTCGTTGTATTTTGCCCAGAGGATTTCACAAATAAGACATCAAATTCATCTGGCACTCATGTCGATTGGCCTTATCCAGAGTACAATGATGGCCATGGTAATAGCATTCCAGCTTCAGACATCACATGTCTCAATGGCGCATATCCTGGACAGTTTGTTTCTTTAGGCCATCACAACATTCAGTGCTATCCAACTGGACACCCTACAGTGACTTGTGAATTCTCTTTTCTACTTGAGGGTAAGATTTTTTTGTTAGAAATCCTTTTATGACATACCCCTCCTGTCTATTCATCTTGCTAACATTTTCATCTGAATTTGTAAGTACATTGGTCCAGTCATTCCTTGAAAACGGTGGGAGACAGTCTGTGATTGAAAGAGGTTTCAATGTACATATGTAGAGAACACACTCTTTAGACTCTAAGAGTTTGAAACATTTCATATGTGCTAGGTAGTATCACTACTATCGATGTACTGCTGTGTTGAAAGTCAGGGAAAGATTGACAGATCTCAGTCAAATTACTGATAGCTATAAACTGAAAAGTTGTCTTAGTCCAAGAGCATTAAAATTAGCAGCCATACGTGGTACTTAAAAATAGAATTGTTAAAGTTTGAGAGCTTGAATATCTGTTCCCGAGGTACATTCTACCTTAAGGTGGAGCTGGATGTTGTCAACATAGTTTTTTTCAAAACAATATTGCTCATCAAAGATGACAAGGAAACCCCCTCATATATTTTCAAAAAGCAGAGACTCTAAAGTTTAGTATGGTAGCAGTAGTTTACTCAAAGGATGAAGTAGGTGTATGTTTGGGGTAAAAAAACCTCAATTTTGGTATTAATGATAAAAATTAATTTAAGTCAAAAACTTTTTGTTATTTTCTGAAATGTAATATTTCACTTGAAAGAAGAGTATGTAGAAAAAAACAAATATTTTATTTTTCATTGTCTATCCTCATTCTAAAATGGCAAGGGTTAAAAGACTGACACTCAAAAAATTGATTAAAATCATGATTAGCAAAATTAAAATGCCTCTCATTCAAAATGTAAGAACTATATTGCCAAACAAAGTAGTTGTTTTGTTATATAGCATTTAAAAAACATAATGTGAAAATGTCAGAAAATTTGACCCAGCCATAGTGTAGTTAAATTCTTTGGAAATTTTGAAAATGGGAGGAAAAATAAGCCAGGACATTGGGTGATTTGCATACATTTGTATAAATTAACTCTTCTGTATTACGCAGCGTATGACTGCATGACAAGCTGAAAGGTGAACTCAACCAATATTTTAATCTTGGGTTAACAAATTAATGAAAATTGAATGAGTATTTGCAAAAAAAGTGATTTTTGAGCAAAATACGCCGTGTTGGGTGCAGCGCCCCCTTAATCTTACCATGAATAAACAATAGCCCAACTATCAATTACTTGTACAAATTTTAAGTGACAAATATGACAGAAAAATGGCACATGCAAGTATTATTGTTAAACTCAAAGTCTTTCCATGTTCTATTGCTTTTTGAAACATCTTTGTTGTTCGTTTATTTTCAGCTTATGATTGTACACCACCAGCACCTCCACTGAATGGATCAAGAAACTGTGCTGCTGCTCCACACTCAGGATATCAACAAATATGTACAATTTTCTGTCATGTGGAATCTGACTTTGCTCGCACTCCTGCTGATAGGAACTTGTACAGGTGTGATTACAGTGGGCTGTGGACCTGTGAAGGAGTTGACCAGTGTCTTCCTTGGCCAGACTGTTCTAGTAAGTCATAAAATCATGTAAAAACTCAATAATTTTACAGTTGGATTGGAACTCAGAATCCATGGCAGCTACGTTACCTACAGTTCGTATAAGTCAATCATCAAAACAAATGGACTACATTTAAATCTCTAAAAAGATAGCTCAATAAGTGAGCTGAACTGGTCTTTCCTTCAAGTTCAATGAAGCAAACACATATACATCTACTGGTACATACTGTACTAGCAAGCAAACACACAAACTCGACTAAAGCAATATATACATTTGCTGTTAATCTGAACATCAGGTATCCCTTGGGATAATTCTGTCCAACAACAGGTCTTCTCACCTCAAGCAAAAAATTCAGTCATTTATCTGTCGGATTTTATAGATGAAATTGCTAGATATACCATTGTATTATATGCATCCATTGATTGTACAGGAACATGTGAAGTTTCAATGGTATTATTCTTTGCCATTTTTTCTGGAAGGATGACTAAAGCCAGACAGACTCCCTAACAACCTCATATTGGCTGTATAATGTGTCCTTGTCCTTCTCTGAGTATGCCATTAGGCTCCATAACTTAATGTAGAAAAGCTCAGTAAGTCAAGTTTCACTGTGAAATGCCTACTTTTCTGGGAAGAACCATTGAGGGGACATCAGTGCAAGGCAGGGATTAGGAACAACATGGCAAACTTGGGGCAGTGGGCAGGTTCAACTCATGGCAACCATCTTAGTTTAAACATTTTAATTAATTAAGCATAGAATCCAAATACAATGAACAAATCAGTTTAGGTTGGTAAATATTGTAATACACAGATACCTGGTTATTTGATGAGCAGTTGTATAGCTCACATTGTTCATTACTTAAATTTCATATCTTGATCAGAGACATAAAAATTTTATCAATTTACATTGTGAAAGATGTTCACACTGACAACAATTTTGATACAAAAATTCAGCCAATGTCCTAAAAACAGTGTTATCAAATAGAAATTGATGGCAAATTTCAGTATATTCTTATGATTGTATTGGTTGTTGCTTCATTTTCAGAGAAGTATCTCAGTGGTACAGCAAGAGTATCATCTGAATCATACTACTTTCATGATGATTGTGAAAATTCAAAAGATGAGATCAGACGCAGCTTTCTTGAACAGTATGGTCCATCTAACATAACTTGTGGCGACGCAACAGATGATTTTTCATGCAGTGTAGAAAATGTTGTGGTTGAATGTGGTGACTTCACCTCAGACAGAAAGAGAAGAGAGAGTCCACAGCTGAAGAAAATCCGTAGTCAAAGGCAGAATGACTGGAATGTGGATCATGAGAGTTTGAGACCAGATGACTCTGACAAACCGATGAGGGCTAGAAGAGCTGTCGTTGGAAATACAAGAGTGTCATTTCAAATCAATATTGTCATAACATCTGTTGTTATCACAGAAAATGCACAATATGACTTGTATGATCTCAGCATTGAAGTCTATTATGAGCTAGAAGCTGTACAACAAAGAGGAATTGACCTGGTGATTAACAATCAAGTGTTTGCCCAGAGTGAGAGCAGTCTGTCGTTCCAGGGTGTGATTGCCCAATGTGAGATTGGTCAAGTTGAAAGAACATATTCTGGAGAGGCGGCAGAATGTAGTAAGTTTACACTCTGTAATATGATACAGACTCAGAAACAGTGTCTTGAAAAGTTACATCCTCTGCAAGCTACTGCCATGCTGAGTTATCTCCTACATGACATAGTCCAGGGGCATTTATGAATTTGCTTTGTGTGCATACTCTTAAAGGTATACTGTCACCTGTTCCAATTTTGCCACAGTTACCATGGAAAGATAAAATCTAACCAATCACAGATTTTAAGCGGATGGCCGCTTTTAAAAAACAGCGCCCTCACATGGGCATTTTGATACCATATATAAGCATATTTAGATTACAGGTGACTGTATACCTTTAATATCTACAGCTGTTGCACAGATATGACTCATTCAAGCCGTTGCACCTTTTTGGAAAAGTTCTGTATATCACTATACACAAAAATGGCCAAGAAAAAAGGCCAAAAGTTCAAAGGCTTCTAAGGACTTTTAGCTGTTTTTCTACTGAAGTCTATAGAAAAACACAAGTCCTTAGAACTCAATAGAATAGTTTTGGTAAGGGCACAGCCATCGACTCATTGGAGAGCACAGAAACTTTGAACAAGGACAATGTGGTCTGTGTAATTATATAAATATAGAGATGTATGTTTTGCAACACAATCTAATGTGAATGTTAGTCGGCTTGTCCACTTTTAACTTTATGTCTTTTCTTCTTTCAATAGTTAATTGTGCTAGGGGGACTTTTTGGGAGAGCAAAAGCCTCTGTTCACCATGTGCTAGGGGGTTCTACCAAGATGAGGAGAAACAAACTGGTTGTAAGGCTTGTCCTGACAGTAAGACAACACTGATAGAAGGGGCAACAGATTTGGAAGATTGCAAAGGTAACAGTGTTATAATTTGTCATATTTTATAACATTATTGAATCCTACCTAAGGAACTATTATTTCTCTATTTTTTAATTGACTCAAGGTACTACTGTAACAAGTGGTAATTATTATTAAATCACAATCCAACTCTGCTTTGAGTTGTAAATCTAGCGTGTATTGTCAGAGAATCAGAATTTTTATTTAGTCATAACAAACTTTGGCGCCCCGTCTTTAGTACAACAATATATCAAGTATGCATTTGTGTTAGAACACAGAGTGTATCCAAATCTAATTTACTAGTCCCTCACTGGTGAAGTAGTCATGTGGTAAGGACTAGTGTGTATTATTTAATTCTTCGTACAGAAGAAATGAAGATAATGTTACAAAATGACGAACATATTTTTTTGCACTTTCACCTGTATCAAAGTATAGAATTCTCTTAGATGGTCTGTATCAGCGTATACAAACAATAACTCTTCCGGTATATCTAGTTATCATCTACATGTGTGCTTCTCATACCTCCACACATATACCGGTGAAGTTTCCGCACCATACCGTAATCTGGAATTGAGTTTAACATCATCCATTAATGTTTGATGACTTCCTGATGGTTGATTTTCATGACATATTGTCTGATTTGGGTTTGTGAAAGATCTTTAGAGAAATTATTGAGAAAACTTTTAAAATTCCATGTACGAATATTGTAGTGAAAGTTTAATTCAACAGTTTAATAAAGCATGGTATACCTTACGACTGCTATTTTAATGCCTGAATTGATCCATAGTTTGTGTAAATTTCATCTCAAGTTCAAGGTCATCTGTGGTCAATTGTCATCAAGTCATGGAGATAACACATAAAATCTCTTTGGATTTTATTGTCCTTTATATTGAATAGGTAATTAAAGTGTGGAGCTATCAATACATGTGTCCATCTGATGCTACCAACAATACATAGTCTTTCTGGTAAATTGACCTCTCATTGTTTCTCAACAGACTACTGCGAGACTGGTCACTGGTCTGATTCTGGCCTCGAGCCATGTAGTCCTTGTAATATTGGACACTATCAAGACCAAGAAGGGAGAAGTTTTTGTCACAAATGTCCTTATGCTTCAACAACTACGGAAGCCGGATCAACAGCCCGATCTAGCTGTATTTGTATGTATAGCTTCCTCTCATAATTTAGAACCATTAGACAGGAAGTTATTATTGAATTATATTTTTTTAAATGTAAATATTAAATTTTGCATTGTATCTACCTTTTAAGTCGGTAAAATACCGGTAGTCACATTGTAACAAATATGCTTCAGGATTAATGCTTATGCTTTCAAAGTAAACAAAGTTACATGATTTTTTTTTTCAGTATGTCTGTGTGACTTTAAAATTTACTGTACAACAGTTGGTGAACTGCTGTCATTGAAGGTTTATAATACAATGTTTCTCAGGGACTGATTTTAAGTTTGAAATTTTTACAAGAGTTATCAAGTCTGTTGTATGTGTGGATGCATTTTGAAGACTAAAGCTAATTAAGTTTTTACCATCCTACAGTCAGGAAATTCAAAAATTTAATTATTACTGATGGAGTTCATATTTGAAATAGCTATCGTTTTTGATTTCAGATAATAGGTACATTTTATTTGTTTTGTTTCTCTACAATAACAAATGTTTCCAATTTCAGTTTCAAAGTGCATACAATAGTAATCACATAAGAGTAACTCAGTTGCATGAGATGAAATGTTCATGTTCTTGCTACAAATTATCTCAAATAAACAATTATTTTCCCATTCCAGCATTTTGTTCACCAGGCACATTTTCTGTCAATGGCTTGTCACCATGCCAACCATGCCCAAGACATCACTATCAATCAGCAATGAGACAAACCAATTGCATGGAGTGTCCTGGTTACAGGGAGACTGTTTCCATGGGGACATCAAGTGAAGGAGATTGTATTTGTAAGTTTGTACAGTGTAACTGTTCCTCATCAGATAAGCTCTACTCTTGCTGTTTATTTTAGCTTGTTGATTCTGATTTATAGACAAGTCAGAGAATAGCCACTGAAAACTTTTAAAAAAGTGTAAAAACTGCATCATTGTGAGTGTGAAAGAGATGGTACTACAGATTACAATACCGGCAAACAGCTGATAAAAAACACTGGATGTGAGTGTTTTAATCTTTTGACACCCAGTGTTTTTTATCAACTGTTTTTCTGGTACCCTAGTTTTGTCTCTTTCAGAGAATAGCCATATTGTCAATGTACAAATTCTATGAATGTTGGAGTGATAGTAAATAACATTGTAGAGCTGCGTCAACTATTAAAGCACTGGTAAAAGATCTTTCAGCGCCTTTTTATGTAGTTAATACAAATATGTCTGCTTCATTGTGTCGTTATATAATCTTCGTGAATGGATGAATTGTTGTTAAAATGAGTTTATTTATCATATTGAAGGAATTTTCATGTTGTAATTTTCATTTTTAGTTGTGGATGACTGTCAGTCCAGTCCTTGCCAAAATGGTGGATTGTGCCGTGATATGATTGGTTTCTATATCTGCATCTGTGATGATGGTTTCCAAGGAACTGATTGTGAAATTGACATTGATGAATGCCAGTCAAATCCCTGTAAAAATGATGCAATCTGCGTTGACCAACCAAATGGCTACAATTGTACCTGTATACCTGGATTTGCAGGTGAGCCCCTCAGTGAATCTACCGATATGTTATGACCCCTGACTTTTGGTTATAGGGTCATTCACTGTCAGATGGCTACCTATGAGTCAAGCAATGTCAACTGATTTCATTGAGTTGTAGATACCGGTATTCATGGAAATACCAATTTAATATTGTTATCTTTTTGAAACTTTTGCATGAAGCGTAATAAAGAGAAAGAGTTTTGCGAGATAGTGTTTATTCCAGAATTCAGATTACAGATTATTCTAGATTTCGAGGTAATAATTGAATGTTTGCCTTGGCATTTACTTTTCATAATTCTTTTGATAAATTATGTCAGTGAACATGTCCATTGCTAGGTCAGCTATCATCTGTGTCTTCATACATTGAAAGCTATCATCTGTGTCTTCATACATTGAAAGCTATCATCTGTGTCTTCATACATTGAAAGCTATCATCTGTGTCTTCATACATTGAAAGCTATCATCTGTGTCTTCATACATTGAAAGCTATCATCTGTGTCTTCATACATTGAAAGCTATCATCTGTGTCTTCATACATTGAAAGCTATCATCTGTGTCTTCATACATTGAAAGCTATCATCTGTGTCTTCATACATTGAAAGCTATCATCTGTGTCTTCATACATTGAAAGCTATCATCTGTGTCTTCATACATTGAAAGCTATCATCTGTGTCTTCATACATTGAAAGCTATCATCTGTGTCTTCATACATTGAAAGCTATCATCTGTGTCTTCATACATTGAAAGCTATACATTGAAAGCTATCATCTGTGTCTTCATACATTGAAAGCTATCATCTGTGTCTTCATACATTGAAAGCTATCATCTGTGTCTTCATACATTGAAAGCTATCATCTGTGTCTTCATACATTGAAAGCTATCATCTGTGTCTTCATACATTGAAAGCTATCATCTGTGTCTTCATACATTGAAAGCTATCATCTGTGTCTTCATACATTGAAAGCTATCATCTGTGTCTTCATACATTGAAAGCTATCATCTGTGTCTTCATACATTGAAAGCTATCATCTGTGTCTTCATACATTTGAAAAGCTATCATCTGTGTCTTCATACATTGAAAGCTATCATCTGTGTCTTCATACATTTGAAACGCTTTTTTGGCAGGTATCGCAAGCTGGTAGATAAATACAATATCTCTCTTCGACAAATGATCACTGATGGCATCGGTGACATTGGGCCTTAGTTAGTGACCACTACCTATCTGACTTACAGATTGATATATGGCGGGTGCCACATGTGGGGCAGGATGCGCTTACTATTTTCGAAACACCTGACATCACTTCTTGGTCTTTTGGCCAGAGGTCCATATATCTTTCTTTCATGAATTTGACTTTGTTTGTACCGTCTATTTACTGTCTGTTCTGTGCTGTTTTGTGTCTATGTTTACAACTATTGTCTTACAAATTTTGACCTAGTGTTATTGGATATGGATTGGTATGATTGCGATCATTTTGAAAGCTATCATCTGTGTCTTCATATATTGAAAGCTATCATCTGTGTCTTCATACATTGAAAGCTATCATCTGTGTCTTCATACATTGAAAGCTATCATCTGTGTCTTCAAAAGCTAGTCAGAGAGGAATGTTATGGAAACCTGAAAGAAAATAACAATGCTTCAGTTTCAAGCTCCAAATGTCTTTTGAAGGCCAAAATTAGTCAGAAAGCAATAAAGAGATAACAAGACTGATACAGTAAAGTTTCTCATCATATCCAGTCTATTTACTGCTACTTCAAACGTATGACTGCAATTATTACAAATAAAATGACAATTGTTCATGATCTCTTCAAAGTGAATGAGTTTTAGTTTTTCAGGCACATCCACTTTTAGGTGATTACATATTCTTCCTTCAGCGTTTGAAAAATTCAAATTAAAAAAAAAGATTTAAGCAGTTTATCAAGAATGCAGGAAATAATTGATGATTTTGTTTTGTTTTGGTACAGCAACTGATCATGACATGTGTGCATCCACTACTTTTATATTTCCACTGCCTGCTTACATTCCTTAAAACTTTGTTTCTCACAAAGGTACTAACTGTGATGAAGATGTGGATGAGTGTCTGAGTTCTCCATGTTACAGAGGTACCTGCATTAATGAGGTCAACGGATTCCAGTGTGTCTGCCCAGATGATTACCATGGTGATCTCTGTGACAAAGAACAAACCCTTTGTGTCAAATGTGTACATGGATACTGCAATGGAACAAACTGTATCTGTGATGATGGATTCACAGGTAAACTGAGATCTGTTGAGTCACTTAAATTTTTAGCCCTTGTGTGTTGAATGCCCACTTGGAAGCCCATGTCATCATGCTGCTTATGTGTGTGTCTATCTGTCTGTCTGTCTGTCTGTCAGTGTATTACGATGGACAAATGCCCCTGTGATGATGGATTCACAAGTAAACTGAGGTGTCTGGTGTCACTACCTATTATCAATGATGCTTTAAGTGAACTGAGGTGTCTGGTGTCACTACCTATTATCAATGATGCTTTTGTCTGTTTTGATAAATATTACAACAAGAATGCAATGTTGAGCTACATGGGAACTAAGTTCTGTGAAATGTATAAATTAAAACTGTGAATACTTTAATTTGATAATGTAGGCATTTCACATGGCCTGCATATGATAATGCTGAATAATTGTAAAAGTTACATATTCTAAGATATATTGGGGTGCAGTTGATTTGTTAATGCTGGTTGGCTGAGAAGTTAATTTTTAATATTTTTGATGTCTTTCTTCTGCGTTTGATCACCAAGCACACAATACATGTATGTTGTAGGGTAATTTTAATTATCTCATATATTTCCAACTACATTATTTTCTTGGTGCTGTCTTTATTTTCAGGTGTAAGCTGTGATGTTGACATAGATGACTGCCTATCAGAGCCCTGCATGAATGGTGGTACATGTCAGGATCAAGTTGGAAATTTTGTTTGTCAGTGTATTCCTGGCTACACAGGTTAGTAGTCTATCCCAGTATCATCACAGTTATGTAGCATTATTCACAAATGAAGATAATGAATTCGTCATGGCTTGTTACCCAAGTTTTGGTCTGAACTGACATGACTTCAAGTACATCATGGATAGAGCAAAAGTTTGGCAATATTTTGCATACAGCCCTTTTATGATACGTACACCTAAATTATTGACTGTTTACTCCAGTTGCAAGGACACTCACTGGCATGCATTTGTTAATTTGTAGCCGCGGTAAACTGATGGTATATATACATTTATGTAACTTGACATGAAAATTGCCGTCGAATGATTTGCTTGTGTTGCAACAACTAGAAAAAACCAGGCCATATGAACAAGTCAAATATGTCCAATTTTCTTTGAAGTGTGGTACTTAGCCCCTATGTGCCATACATGTACATAAACAAGCTAATGATAAAACGCCGTGGCTTTAGTATAGTAATTAGCTATAGTATAATTTGACATATTCCTTCTTAGGGTTAAAAATTCTGAGATTTGTAACTGCCTAAAATAGCATTAATTTTGATGTCAAAGTCAAATTGTGTGACCAAGAAAAAATGACCAGTGTTTTTGTAGTAGGGTGTGTATGGTTGCTGTTAATGTGTATGGTTGCTGTTATGTGTATGGTTGCTGTTTATGTGTATGGTTGTTGTTTATGTGTATGGTTGCTGTTTATGTGTATGGTTGTTTATTTGTATGGTTGCTGTTTATGTGTATGGTTGCTGTTTATGTGTATGGTTGCTGTTTATGTGTATGGTTGCTGTTTATGTGTATGGTTGCTGTTTATGTGTATGGTTGTTGTTTATTTGTATGGTTGCTGTTTATGTGTATGGTTGCTGTTTATGTGTATGGTTGCTGTTTATGTGTATGGTTGCTGTTTATGTGTATGGTTGTTTATTTGTATGGTGCTGTTTATGTGTATGGTTGTTGTTTATGTGTATGGTTGCTGTTTATGTGTATGGTTGCTGTTTATGTGTATGGTTGCTGTTTATGTGTATGGTTGCTGTTTATGTGTATGGTTTGCTGTTTATGTGTATGGTTGCTGTTTATGTGTATGGTTGCTGTTTATGTGTATGGTTGCTGTTTATGTGTATGGCTGCTGTTTATGTGTATGGTTGTTGTTTATGTGTATGCTTGCTGTTTATGTGTATGGTTGCTGTTTATGTGTATGGTTGTTGTTTATTTGTATGGTTGCTGTTTATGTGTATGGTTGCTGTTTATGTGTATGGTTGTGTTTATGTGTATGGCTGCTGTTTATGTGTATGGTTGCTGTTTATGTGTATGGCTGCTGTTTATGTGTATGCTTGCTGTTTATGTGTATGCTTGCTGTTTATGTGTATGGTTGTTTATTTGTATGGTTGCTGTTTATGTGTATGGTTGCTGTTTATGTCTATGGTTGCTGTTTATGTGTATGGTTGCTGTTTATGTGTATGGTTGTTTATTTGTATGGTTGCTGTTTATGTGTATGGTTGCTGTTTATGTGTATGGTTGCTGTTTATGTGTATGCTTGCTGTTTATGTGTATGGTTGCTGTTTATGTGTATGGTTGTTTATTTGTATGGTTGCTGTTTATGTGTATGGTTGCTGTTTATGTGTATGCTTGCTGTTTATGTGTATGGTTGCTGTTTATGTGTATGGTTGTTGTTTATGTGTATGCTTGCTGTTTATTTGTATGGTTGCTGTTTATGTGTATGGTTGCTGTTTATGTGTATGCTTGCTGTTTATGTGTATGGTTGCTGTTTATGTGTATGGTTGTTTATTTGTATGGTTGCTGTTTATTTGTATGGTTGCTGTTTATGTGTATGGTTGCTGTTTATGTGTATGCTTGCTGTTTATGTGTATGGTTGCTGTTTATGTGTATGGTTGTTTATTTGTATGGTTGCTGTTTATTTGTATGGTTGCTGTTTATGTGTATGGTTGCTGTTTATGTGTATGCTTGCTGTTTATGTGTATGGTTGCTGTTTATGTGTATGGTTGTTTATTTGTATGGTTGCTGTTTATTTGTATGGTTGCTGTTTATGTGTATGGTTGCTGTTTATGTGTATGGTTGTTTATTTGTATGGTTGCTGTTTATGTGTATGGTTGCTGTTATGTGTATGCTTGCTGTTTATGTGTATGGTTGCTGTTTATGTGTATGGTTGTTTATTTGTATGGTTGCTGTTTATGTGTATGGTTGCTGTTTATGTGTATGGTTGCTGTTTATGTGTATGGTTGTTTATTTGTATGGTTGCTGTTTATGTGTATGGTTGCTGTTTATGTGTATGGTTGCTGTTTATGTGTATGGTTGTTGTTTATGTGTATGGTTGCTGTTTATGTGTATGGTTGCTTTTATGTGTATGGTTGCTGTTTATGTGTATGGTTGTTGTTTATGTGTATGGTTTGCTGTTTATGTGTATGGTTGCTGTTTATGTGTATGGTTGCTGTTTATGTGTATGGTTGCTGTTTATGTGTATGGCTGCTGTTTATGTGTATGGTTGTTGTTTATGTGTATGCTTGCTGTTTATGTGTATGGTTGCTGTTTATGTGTATGGCTGCTGTTTATGTGTATGGTTGTTTATTTGTATGGTTGCTGTTTATGTGTATGGTTGCTGTTTATGTGTATGGTTGTTTATTTGTATGGTTGCTGTTTATGTGTATGGTTGCTGTTTATGTGTATGGCTGCTGTTTATGTGTATGGTTGTTGTTATGTGTATGCTTGCTGTTTATGTGTATGGTTGCTGTTTATGTGTATGGCTGCTGTTTATGTGTATGGTTGTTTATTTGTATGGTTGCTGTTTATGTGTATGGTTGCTGTTTATGTGTATGGTTGTTTATTTGTATGGTTGCTGTTTATGTGTATGGTTGCTGTTTATGTGTATGTTTGTTGTTTATGTGTATGGTTGCTGTTTATGTGTATGGTTGCTGTTTATGTGTATGGTTGCTGTTTATGTGTATGGTTGCTGTTTATGTGTATGGTTGCTGTTTATGTGTATGGTTGCTGTTTATGTGTATGGTTGCTGTTTATGTGTATGGTTGTTGTTTATGTGTATGCTTGCTGTTTATGTGTATGGTTGCTGTTTATGTGTATGCTTGTTGTTTATGTGTATGGTTGCTGTTTATGTGTATGTGTACTCATTGGTGAATATACCCAGTACACAGACTGAGACCATCAATGTTTGCAATCTCAACATCATCAATCTGCTAAACGCATTGTTCTTCAAGACATACATAAAAACCAGTCAATATAAAACTTCTTTGCTGGTTTCAGCATCAGTATTTTTTGTAATTCAGTTAGAAATCTTGACTGGTATAGATTGTTACTTTTAGTAAAGTTTGAGCATTTTCAGATGACCACTGACCACACCAGTATGAGAGAGGTAGCAGCTCCTGAAGGGCATGTCATTTTGTAAACCCTGAAGTGAATTGCTAGAAACAAACACGATTAGGTGACCACTGGAAAGACTTGTGTGTAGGTGTGACATAGACTCATGCACTCAGACATATTTCTGTTATTATAAAATACTTATTAATTATCAACATTTGTATTGTGTTTGTAAAATTGTAATGACCATACAAAATACGGGGTTTATACTGATCAGAGTCATTGTCCTGTCCGTAGGAGATATCTGTGATGTAGAAATAGATGAATGTGCCAGCAATCCATGTCAGAATGAAATTATGTGTCATGATGAGATAAATAAATACAGATGTCAATGCAAGCCTTCATATACAGGACCAAATTGTTTAACTCGTAAGTACAGTTTTTTGTTTTCATGTTTGTTTCTGTTGTTGTCTAGTGCAATTTCCAATCATTGCATTTCTCTCATACCGACACAATGAGTATTGTTGTCTTAAAAAATAGCAATAGCAGTCAGAAAAATACACCTAACTGTCAAAATCTGACTCACAGCTGTAAATAATTCACATAGAATATGCAGAGATTCCTGGTACAAAATTTTAAAGGGAGTGGGTTGTCGGAACTCTGCTCAAAGGTTAACTGCCAGGGACCCCAATGACTGATGTTAACACTGTATCTAGGGTACGTTGGCGATTGATGAAAGTTAAAACATATTTGTTAACAATGAATATCATAAACTTTAAATGTTGCAGCTATGTTGATGTGATGCATCTAGATATCATGCATGAAATACATAATTTGTAAACAAGGAAGTCGCACACGCACAGTTCTGACAACCCCCCTCCCTTTAAAATGGTATTCACCAGTGTTTTTGCTAAAGTTAGGGAATATTGGTAAATGATTTGGGGATCCCAATAACATTGAAGCTGTCCCTTAATGTGATTGCATTGACATACCAAGGGGAAGCCTGGTAAAATGACTGGGGGACCCTGGTAACATTTCTGCTGTCTCATACATGATGGCATTGGTGTATCTAGGAGAACCCAAGTAACATTTACCTGCTAACAACCCTTAGCAAAAACACTTTTGATAGATGGGAGGGTAATTTTAATGTGAAGAAGTCAATAAATGTTTGTTGTGTCAACACAAAATATGAATTCTAATGAATCCTGATAAATTTCTTGGATGTACAGGAAAATCCATGAACTTTGATTTGGTGTTCACGGGAAACATGGCAGAGTATGTGGAAGTTGCTGCTAGTGATCTGCAAATTGTGGATGAGCTTTCAATCTGCCTGTGGTTACAGACTCAAGATGTTGACAATTACGGCACAATCTTTTCCTACACAACTCCTAATGCATCAGTTGGCCTCTTTGATTACAGAAATCTAAAGGTATTGTATTTTATACCTCTTACCTGCCATACTTTCACAGTACAACAAGGTTATTTCAAAAGATAGAGCATGTCATCAAATGGTTTGCTTTTTAATCTGTTTCCACAATGCTTTGTTACCAATGACTGACACAACAGACTAGTAACAAAGTTGAAATACAAGAAGTCTTTGTCATCAATAACTTTGTACTTAAGCTACAATTCAAACAATAAAAGTTATGTACATATATACAGTGTTTGGTTAGAAAAATAAGTTTGCTGGATTTACTTATGGCTTGAAAATGTAGTGGACAGCAAGATGTAGCTTCAGGCAAAAAAAAATCAATTTTACGTGAACAAGGTATAAGGAGCCAAGTGTAATTACATTCTCCATGTGTCTAATAATGACTGTGGCTGTACATCAAATGACAGTTTTGACCCGGTTATCGTCATTGAAAACTGATGGAAAATAGCAATCACACATCTGGGTTGGTAACTTTAAACTGCTTAAGCACAAAAGTATCTCCCTTTTAATTATGTCTCACATACTGTACCAGGTGTATCAGAAATTATTGTCATCTGTCCAACAGCCATTTAACTGTAAATATTGTATGTGTTCATCGTGGTTAAAGAAACTATGTTTCAAAGACACCATGAACAGTCCAACTCTAAAGCTTGCATTTCATTCATTTTGACCTTCCATATTTGATCAAATGTGAGCACAGTATCCTTGATGCTATTTGTTTTTTTCAAATAATTTTTCTCTTTTTCAGTTTGCAGCTGGCAATAATGTGATTCAACTGAATATTTCTGTCAATGATGGAGTTTGGCATCACCTTTGTGTTACCTGGACACACACAGAGCAAGGATTGGCCAAATTAAAAATCTGTAAAGATGGTATATGTGTTAGAGAGCTGAATGTACCCCAACTACAAACTGGTGGAACCCTGACTGTTGGTATGCACCTTAACCAAATAGTGTTAATTGACTTGTATACAATTGTGGTTTAGATTCAAATACCAATATGCCATATCTCAAATTATATCATGCCAGTATATTGATGGTGCAAATGCGGCTATCTGATTAGTCGAAATGTGAAAAGAACCGTGGTTTATTCGCCGTATAGCAAGGTTTGCATACACATGAACTCTCGGCAAGAGCAAACATCCTTTTTTCATGTTCAATGCCAGCATTTCAATATACTTCATGATATAATAGCAGTAAAGCACACCCAACGACGGTATACCACTCGATTTTGACCAGTTCACTTCATATATATGCTCTCATTATTGCTCAAACGTATATGCCATGAACTTGTCAAAATCTTGTGGTATACTGTTGCTGGGATGCTTTATTGCTTAAATATTCTATAGCTCACATTGTAAATATCACATTAGGTAAAAATCAGTCATTATGTCAGCGTACAACCAACATTGAATAGTTGTTATACATTCCAGTAATGAGGTCCTTGTTAAAATGCTGCAGTCTTCAAACAAGAATATTCCTGTCCAAGGTATACAATTATAAATTGCTAAAATGTGATGGTGTTTTCATATCTGCTGTTGAACAGGTCAGTTTAAGGCTATTGCAAGTGGAGGTTTCATGCAGCAGAGATCTTTCATCGGAGATATGAGCAGACTACACATTTACAACAGCGCCCTAAGTGATCAAAACATCGGCCAGTTAGCAGAAAAATTAACGCCATGCTCTCTACGTTACATCCACGAAGACTCCCTATTGTAGCCTGGCCAGACTTGCTGGAATCTTTGTCAGATGAGCTGAAAGCTGTAATGTACAGAGAAGAGTCGCACTGTGGAGGTGTGTCCCTATCAGCTATTATCTTTTTTACCTGTTAACATCATTTGAACTTGTTTTCAGCAGGAATTCCTTCAAACAAAGTAAACTTTTTAATCAATATATTTTGTAGGACATTTGAAAATATGAGTCCAAAATAATCAAAAATGAGCTTTTATGAAAACAGGAAGCAAAGTCTATCTGGAAGTTTTTACTCATACAGAACTGTCATATGAATGTGTAATGTATCTATCTCAGTTAGATAGCTTTACATGTATTTGTCAAATTTGTATTACTTAAGCATATCTTGTTTGTGTTTAATTTTCAGACGTGAATGAATGTCTGGATGTGACAATCTGTGATGGAACAAACAGAATGTGTGTCAACAAAATATTTGAGAATCCAGGGTACGAGTGTGACTGCTTACCAGGCTTTGTTGGAGATGATTGTCAGTATGTCATTGATAACTGCTTGCCGACAAACCCTTGTCAAAATGAAGGATCTTGCACAAACATGATTGGTGACTATCTCTGTGATTGCCAACCAGGCTATGGAGAAAAGAACTGTGATACACAAATTGACTTCTGTCTGTCTAATCCTTGCCAACATGGTGGAACTTGTCACACAGAATTCAACTCGTACACATGTATCTGTCCGGATCCTGAGAGACAAACAGGGATAAACTGTGAAATCCTGGATTTATGTATTGGGAATCAATGCCAGAATGGTGCTACTTGTATTCCAGGAACAGCCAGCTATACATGTAACTGTCCCCAGGGGTACACTGGTCTGCACTGTGATATTTTGATAGATTACTGTCAACCAGATCCATGCTATAATGATGGGATATGTGAGAATTCCCTGTCTGGTTTTACATGCCACTGCCAGGATTCTTATACTGGAGATTACTGTCAAACTCTGTTTAGTCCCTGTCATCTTGCAGTGACTCCCTGTCTAAATGGTGGTACCTGTAAGACAGATTATAATTTGGCAGATAAGTACTGGTGTGAATGCCGGGATGCACGTTTTCATCCGCCAAACTGCGACCTAGTAAATCCTTGCTCAGAAAGTCCATGTCAAAACGATGGAATCTGTGTCATATCTGAGAATGCAAATCAAGGCTATCTGTGTGCCTGCCAACCCAACTTCTATGGTGCCAGCTGTGAGACATACATTGAACCAACCCAGCCTCCAGTTATAGAGGATATCTGCATCTTTAAACCTTGCAAGAATGATGGCATCTGTATCGCTATCGCTGGACAGGATTATGACTGTGACTGCAGTAATGTTCCATTCTTTGGTATCATTTGTCACCTCTACACAAGTAAGAACCATGTTTTGATTTTTTAGGTGAAAAGTCATTTTAATTTAAATTTTTGGGAATTACTGGTCATATTGGTCAAAGTCCCCAACGATTATACCGCAGCATGCTATGAACTCTCTAAGTTTTCAAAGAAAGTTCAAAGTCTCAAGCTCAAGTTTGCAAAAGTACCAACTACAAATCTTTGATTTTCAGAACTGAAATTTTGCAGTATAGAATTAATTATACTCTGGAAAAAACCCTCATTATCAATGTCATAATAAATGTCGTTGTTACAATAGCGTGTTTGAATGTTGTTACAAAAAAGGCAATGTTACACTCCACCATTAGATTGACTAATAGTGACATTTTTTAAATATTAATTTTTGTTTTGATAGGGTCACATCAGTATGATGGTCGTCTGAAAATAACCAACAAGGAATTCAATGATGGACTAATTGCTGATGAAGATTTCAAGAAAAGTTTTGGAAAAGCAATGTCAAATGTCTTTGTTCGAAGTGAAAGGCAGAGTTACTGTTAATGTCACTAGTGTTACGTGCAGAGAAAACGAACAAAAGGGTGAACTCAGCAGTTTACGTTTAAACAAAATTTATTACGAAAACAAAACTAATTGCTAAGTCAGGGACAGAGTACAAGCTTTAAAAGTGTACAGACTACTTATCTCAGCTGGGACGGCAAAGCTCCAGTCTCAGAGTTGTAACAGTCAGTCGGATGAATGAACAGTCCTTTGGCTTGCAGGCTTGAAGCTGCACAAAGTCCACAGTATAAATCCAGCGTTGACAGTGAAGGTCTTGAAAAGTCTTGAGAATGACTACTGCTGGAGTTTAGTAACACACAAGAGACACGATCCCAAAAGTCTGACTGGAAGCTGTGCACGTCCCTTTTATAAAGGCATATAAGAACAATCTAGAACTTTTATTGACATGCTAATTACTGTTCTAAAATTATCTCCCTTACACAACTAATCAACTTTCCAGAACATTCCAAACATGACTAATTGAATTCAAGGTTGTGAGGTCATCAAGGGCAGTGACCTTGAGAATGTTCTAGACTAATTGAACTCAGGTCATGATGAGTGTGGGGGGAATGACCTACATAACACACCCCCTCTTCAAAAAAAAGAAAATTTTTCAAAGAAAAATCTTTCTTTTACAAAGTAATCTTGAAAAGGATTTAAGTACTCAAATTTTGTTTTACTCTAAAGTAAAATTTCTTGAAAGTGAACAACAATAAACTCTAAATACGAGAGAGACAGTCTGCAATTAAATTGTCTCTGCCTTTGATATGTCTAATGTCAAGATTAAACTCCTGTAACATTAAACTCCATCTTAGCAATCTCTGATTTTTGCCTTTAAATTTCTGCAGAAAAACAAGAGGGTTGTGATCAATATAAACCACTATTGGCTGATTTGAAGAAGTAACATAAACTTCAAAATGCTGTAAAGCTAATATCAAAGATAAACACTCTTTTTCAATTGTAGAGTAGTTTCTCTGAGATTTGCTAAATTTGCAAAATTTGTTAAAAATAGCAAACAAGATGATCTGCCATGACTATCCTCTTGCAATTTGGTATTGGAAAACTCGAAATGGCACTGAACTTGGCATAAAGTATGCATGGCAAAGTCCGGTTTTTTTATTGAGTTCGATAAAGTCATTGTTCGGCAAATACTTGGCTTCCTCCTGGAGATATTCCGCTTTCGCAGGATTCAGTCCGTCTGGATGTTGTTCCACTGGATTACTGTCGCAGACATCTTCGGTGTGATAGATGATGTTTGTCCTCGTTGAAATATCTTGGAACAAGTGTTCATGGATTGGTTCTTTCAGCTGTTGTTGTTGTTCTGGCTGGAGGTGTGCCAACTTTGTAGACTCCAGCTTCTCCAGGATTTCTGAGTTCTGAAGCTTGACCGAGCCCAGCTTTGAGTTTAGAGTATTTTCACTCAAGTCAGTTTCAGTATCACTATCTTCATAATGGTTTGAACTGACTGCACTGACAGGCTGAGTTATAGTAGGATTATCCCTATCAAAATATGGCTTAAGCATATTTATGTGACATAGCTGTTTTGTTTTCGCCTGTCAGGTGTTATTATGATGTAATTTAAATCACTCAATTTCTTATCAATTAGGTATGGCCCAAAGTAACGAGCATGGAGTGGTTTGCCAGGAATTGGAAGTAGAACAAGAACTTTTTGACCTGGTTCAAACTTCCGTTTTGAGGTGTTTTATCATATTTGGTTTTCATTGACTGCTGAGATGACTCAAGATTTTCTCTGGCTAATTCACATGCTTTAGAGAGTTTTGTACGAAAATCTGACACATATTGCAAAATATTCAGACAATCATCGTGTCAGACAGGAATTTCTCTTTAACGAGCTTAAGTGGGCCACGGACTGTATGTCCAAATACAAGCTCAAATGGGCTAAAACCAAGAGACTCTTGAATTGACTCTCTAACAGCAAAGAGCAGAAAATGAATTCCTTCATCCCACTGCTTCTCTGTGTCAAAACAGTAGGTCCTAATCATGTTTTTCAAAGTTTGATGAAATCGCTCAAGAGCACCCTGACTTTCTGGATGATAGGCGGATGACCTATACTGTTTAATGCCTAGCTGATCCATTACTTGTTGAAAAATACCAGACATAAAGTTGGAGCCTTGATCGGACTGGACACATTTAGGGAGGCCAAATAAAGTGAAAAATTTGACTAAAGCTCTCACTATAGTCTTTGTCTTATATTTCTCAGTGGTATGCTTCTGGGAACCGAGTTGATGTACACATTATTGTCAGCATGTACTCATTTCCTGATCTTGTTTTTGGTAGGGGCCCAACACAGTCTATTAGAATCCTACTAAATGGTTCTTGAAATGCAGGAATTGGCTGTAAAGGGGCCTTTGGAATGGTCTGATTTGGCTTTCCTACCATTTGACATGTGTGACAAGTTTTACAGAAATGTGCTACATCCTGCCTGAGATTAGGCCAATAAAAGTGACTGAGAATTTTATGATAAGTTTTCCTGACTCCTAAGTGACCAGCCCAGGGGGTTTCATGGGCCAGGCGCAATATTTCAGCACGGTAGGGCTTTGGAACCACAATTTGATGTTTTATAGCCCAATCGTCATCAACCAAAACATCTGGAGGTCTCCATTTACGCATGAGAATACCAGATTTTGTATAATAGGAAACAGAGCTATCTGAAGTTTTACCTTCATCATCTACCCTGTCAAACAAAGACAAAATATCTGGGTCTTTGTGTTGTTCTGCAATGAGATTTGATCTAGAAAATGTCTGACTTTGGTCCGCAGAAGTTTTACTGGAAGTTTCAAATCCACGAGGGATAACGGAATGATCCGTGTCAAACACCTGACTGAGAAAGGTGTCATTTAAGTCAACATCTGTGACATTATTTTTGAGAGTATTTTGATTCTCAGAAGTTTTCTTTGACATGGCTCGAGTAATTGCACGCGAAGGGAAAAGGCCGGGAATGTCTTCCTCTATTGGCTCTGGATTTTGATCTAAACTAGGATTATCAGTCACAAGTGGATTAGTAATGACCTTGTCCCCAGCAAGGTCGTTTCCAAGAAGAAGGTGAATCCCTTCAAAAGGCAAAAAAGGCCTAATACCTAAAGCCACAGGTCCAGAAACAAAGTCCGAAGACAAATAGACATTATGGAGAGGAACAGGAATGTAGTCATTGCAATCTACCCCCTTAATAAGAACTTTAGAACCTGAAAATGACTTTTCAGAAAACGGCAGGGTATCTGCCAACAAAAGAGACTGGGAAGCCCCGGTATCTCTTAAAATTTTGACAGGGGTAGCGGAAGAGAAATCACTAGAAAGTGATATAAAACCATTATGAATAAATGGCTCGAAAATACCCATAATGCTATCTTGAGAAGAATTGACCTTGACCTCATTAATTGGGGATAAGAGGGGTTTAACCTCAGAAAATGTGTTGCACACATTATTAGACTCTAACTGAGTTGATGAAGAAATAAAGCCGGTGGGCTTAGATCCACTTTGACCACTTTGACCTTCACGTTTTCTTTTCAATTTGAAACAATCTGACATTAAATGGCCGTCTTTCTTACAATAATTACAAGAAAGTGTACCAAACTGTTTGTCAGAAGGAGATTGAGACTTGGGATCTGATGATGTGGGAGTGTTACTTGAATTTTGGAACTGTTGTCATTTGATTTCCTACTCTCCTTTGAAAAATTCTTGGATGAAAAGGAGGAGTTAAATTTACCTGCATTGTTTCTGTATGAAAAGGACTGGGATGGTTTGCTGAGAAATGAAGATTTGTGGGTCAATGAATAATCATCGGCCAAACGTGCAGCAACCTCTAATGTATCTGCCTTTTGTTCATTGATAAATGTCTTGATGTCACTCCGAATGCACCTTTTAAATTCCTCAATCAAAACAAGTTGTCGTAATTTTTCATAATTCTGACTGACCTTTTCAGAAGAACACCAGCGATCAAACAGTTGTTCTTTTGTTCGAGCAAATTCAACATAAGTTTGATCCTTCGCCTTCTCACAATCCCTAAATTTCTGACGGTAAGCTTCAGGCACCAACTCATAGCCCTTGAGAATTAATTCCTTCACAGAATCATAATCTGAAGCCTGCTCTACTGACAACTGAATGTAAATTTCTCTGGCTTTACCCACCAAAGCACTCTGCAAAAGCATAGACCAGGACTCCTTAGGCCAGTTCAGACTCTGAGCAATTTTCTCAAAATGAAGGAAATATTTATCAACATCCTTTTCTTGGAAAGGGGGAAACTAACCTGAAATGCTTAGTGATGTCAAAACCGTCTGAAGGGAAGAATTTTCCTGACTTTCCAAGCTCTAAACGTTTTATTTCTAACTGCAGTCGGTGTTCTGCTAATTCTCTTTCCTTTTCTTTTCCTCTCTTTCTTTCTCCCTTCGTCTTTCTTCCATTTGCAATTCTTTTTCTTTCATTTCCAATTCCCTCTCTTTCTGTCTTTCTTCCATTTCTAACTGCATTTGTATTTTTTCTTTTCTAATGCCTGTCTCTCCTTTTCCATTTGTAATTCTTTTTCTTTCATTTGTAATTCTTTTTTTTTTCTAATGCCAATTTTTTTAGCTCGAAATCTGCCTGTATTTCTAATTCCAATTTTTGAGTTTTAAGGAAGACTCAGGCTCATAATCTTTTAAGGCAGACTCCTCAAAATGGCCTGAATTAACTAAATGTTTTGCAATCTTGAACTGTATTTCTCGCTTGCGCATAGATCTTTTGACATCTACTCTAAGGAAATTGGCCAGTGTTATGAGGTTGTCTTTTTTAAGGGAATCAAATGTGTCCTGATCAAGATCATCCATAAATTCGTCTGGCTTGAATTCCGCCATGATTGAATTTCGCTGAGTTCACAGTATACAGTAGTTTTGAAAAGGTAGGCAAAATGTTGTCAAACGGCTCAAAATATTCGTCTCCCGGACGAGCCCCCAATTTGTTACGTGATAGAAAACGAACAAAAGGGTGAACTCAGCAGTTTCCGTTTAAACAAAATTTATTACGAAAACAAAACTAATTGCTAAGTCAGGGACAGAGTACAAGCTTTAAAAGTGTACAGACTACTTATCTCAGCTGGGACGGCAAAGCTCCAGTCTCAGAGTTGTAACAGTCAGTCGGATGAATGAACAGTCCTTTGGCTTGCAGGCTTGAAGCTGCACAAAGTCCACAGTATAAATCCAGCGTTGACAGTGAAGGTCTTGAAAAGTCTGAGAATGACTACTGCTGGAGTTTAGTAACACACAAGAGACACGATCCCAAAAGTCTGACTGGAAGCTGTGCACGTCCCTTTTATAAAGGCATATAAGAACAATCTAGAACTTTTATTGACATGCTAATTACTGTTCTAAAATTATCTCCCTTACACAACTAATCAACTTTCCAGAACATTCCAAACATGACTAATTGAATTCAAGGTTGTGAGGTCATCAAGGGCAGTGACCTTGAGAATGTTCTAGACTAATTGAACTCAGGTCATGATGAGTGTGGGGGGAATGACCTACATAACACTAGTATTCAGTAAGTGTTTTCATATTGAAAGAGGAAATTGTATTTTATTAAAACTGTTTTTAAAGTTCATATCACACATGGCATTAATAAGTGCTTTATATATTTGATGTCAGAGAAACAGTTAAAATGATATCAACCCACGTAGCTTGATTTGAACTGGAAAGTTTCAAAAGTATTCAGTTGTAAGAGAAAAGTGTGGACTCAATTTATATTGTGAATTAGACATAAAAATTCAATACGTAAGCATCTTTGTTGATTTAAATATTAATTATGTGCATGTACCAGTTCTGTTGGTATCCATACGAACACAAATAAATTAGTATACTTTTACTTCCATTGTGCAGCATGAAATTTCCAAACTATGGCCGACTGTTTCATGTTTCAATAATATTCACTGCATTTTGTGTCTATAAAGTTTCATTTTCTCATGAGATAACGAGGTACATCCCTTGAAAAAGTGAACAAGATAGTTTCTTTTTTCCTGAGTTAACAGATTTCTACATCCAGTGTGTGTTAATTTACGGATTTAAACATTCAAATTCCTACAGTATTCTGCAAAGAAAGGCATTATGGAAAAGTATAAGGTAAAATATACAAAGCTCATTTAGCATGTGAAAACCAAAATGACCATGTGATGAACTGTCGTTGGTCTAATTTTTGTTACAGACAAGGTAGTGTCATTATGGAGTATAACATGATCCATGAAGCCAATGTGTCACATGACAGTGAGATGGCCAATCAGGAGCAGATGGCAGCCATCTTGAATGAAGCCCTTCAAAGTGGTTCAATGCCACCATTTACTGTGTCGTCAGACACTTTTATACTGACACCAAAAGGTATTGATTACATTGCATATGCTGAGCTTTAGAGTAGCTACGTGTAACTGGGTTCGAACCACCCTGTTATTTCTGTCATGTACTGGTGTGATTGTTGTGCAAATCAGGGATATTGTAGTTAACAAAGCATATTGAATACACATTATACTAAATGCTTTGTTTAACCCTTATCCTGCCTGGCCTATCACTTCTGCATTTTCCGAGTCAGTAAAACATGGTATGAGTAAAATATAGCAGTATTTTCGTTTACTTAGGATGGTATTGGTATATCATAACAGGAATAAGTTAATAAAAATCTGTATTTCATTGGCCTTCAAATGTTCAACTTTTTGTTAAAACGCAGTATAATGGGACTTAAATGACCAACTCCGTCCAATGATTAAATGTTAACTTAGCAGGATATGGGTTTACACAGTAAATACATTCCATTGTTATTTTATTTCAACAGAATGTGATCCAGGATCTTGGTCAGAAACTGGAACCTATCCGTGTACTCCATGTGATAGAGGATTTTATCAGCCTAACAAAGGTGCAACTAAGTGTGAGGCATGTCCAGATGATCAAGTCACTGACGATGTAGGCGCAAGAAATCACACACAGTGTAAAGGTTAGTAATTTACTGAATTCTGATATCAATGGAAAGTCAATGGCAATACAGTTTACAGGTTAGAGTTGACCTATAAGTCCTGCAAATCTGGAAGACTTTAAAATCCTTAAAATTAACACAGGTTGAGCTGGTAGCCACCCTAGTTTGCTTGTGTTTTACTGTTGTAGGGGAACTTTTATCATTTCTTAGGGTGTACAGCAAAAGATTCCTTGGTCAGCAGACGGTTGACTTAAATTGTCGGAAGTGAACTTCATAATTTTAAATACACATGGAAACACTGACTGTGTTGTTCTTTCTTTCTTACAGGAACCAGTGAAGAAAAAACACCAACAACAATCATTGTCATTGTTGTGGTTTGCATTCTTGTCATTATTATAATTTCTGTATTGATTGGATTTTGTATTTACATCAAAATAATGAAAGGCAAACCTCATCAAAAGTCTGGTAGAGAATCACTGCCTTCTGCATACAGTGAGATACCTGAAGTGACACCCATTACTCCATATGCTGAATACCATAGTGAACATGATCTTCATGAATCACCTCCGTGGCACGTCACCAATCGTCCACAACCTAAACCGCCAGTAGAAGATCAGGCCATGGATTATAAAGAAGGTGGCTACTTAGTGCCTCAGGACATCGCTAAAGCCAGCCAAGAAGATAGAGGTGAGTACCTGGCCATGAATCCTGGCAAGACAGATGATGGATATCAAAAACTGACCAAAGATGCAGAAGATAATCCAAGCACCATAACATTGGAAAAAGATGTCCCGCAATCTCACCAGAATATCAATAAGAAAAATGAATACAAGGACTACAGGGATAGCAATTACCTAACTCCTTTGGATACCCGAAAACTCCAGGAAGGTGACTACACTCGTATGTCTGGCACGACGGATGATTGGTATCAGAAACTGAACAGTGATGCATCAGGTAAAGTGAATGAAGAATATCAAAAACTGCAACGCAATGAGGAAGGTGGTGTACAGCATGTCTACCTCCACTTCAACAATCCAGTAGCAAAACAGGATTGGGACAAGGACATCGAAATGGAGATTATGAACAAATGAGAAGGAAAACAAGGACTGAACAAATGTGAAATTATGATGAGTTTGCAAGGAAACTATCAAAAATACAGGTAGTATTGGCCTGTTGCTAAAACTAAATTCCATAATCATGGAGCTTTAATCCATTCACTTTTAAAATCAAGAATAAAGGTCAGAGGTGAATATGCAGTTAGTTTTGTATAATGGAAACAAATTACTTAAAATTTACCAGCTATTTGAAAATCAAAATGGTGATCATTTTTTTAATTTTCACAAACTAAGGCAGTGAAAAATGTATTTTCTATATGAGCTTCAAAATAAGCCCCCACATTTGGTAAATCAAAACAGCATTGTGAAAGTTTGAGAGTTGTAACATCTGTCTTCAAGGCACATTCTACCTTAATTGAAAAGAGTTCTGTAAGATTTGACATTTAAATATCATACCAGCAGTTATGTAGGAAGAGAAATATTTTTTTGTATACTGTTTAGAATTTTTAGCTCAATATTTGTATAATTTTACTCATAGCAATCAAATTGTCACAGACTTCTAGGGATGACCTGATTAATTTTCACTCAAATGATGATAAAAATTTACATATGCAAAATTATTTAACCAACTGTTGCTGTGCCTGTATTCAGATTTTTAAAAATTTGCATAGTTTATGCTGCTGTAAACTTTTTAAAATTGTATTCTCTTAGAATTCTAATCCAATAGCTACCAATTTGCAATTTAGGGTTTGACGTATGCTTTCATTTGAAAGTTCAATTCATTGTGAAAATTGCTTGAGTAAATTTATGGGCTAATTCTCTCCATTTGCTCAATTATGATCTTTTTTGTTTAACTGTTTGTGAGGTTGTTTTTAAATTCAATATTTAGCTTCAAAATGTTTGGTCAATTTTGGAAGAGATATCAAGATGTCTATATACCTCACATGTCTTTAATATATGTCATTGTTGTTTTACAAGCCTATTAAGTATAACCTATTTTGTCCGCAAAAATGAATAGAACAAGCATTACAGTTGTTTCATATTTAATCATTGTTACATAAAAAATAGCAACAGAGCTTGTCTACCTTCTTGGTTGCTAGTTGAAATTGAAAGTAGTTCTCTTTCATTACAATCAGAGAAGAGAAACCTTGTGTGTGTTAGTATTTGGTGTAATGATGTTATGAATGATGTAAGTGGTAAAATCCTGGAAAGTTATGAATGACAGCTGTCCAGGAACACTTTACTATCTACATTAAACTGAGCAGTGTTTCATCCAGGATGGCATCAACAGGGGGATTTTCCCCTTTACCAGAAAATTTGGGCGGATTTCACAAGTTAATGTGTTCTACTTGTATCTCTAAGGTGTGACTGGCACCATTTTCATGGGGGCTGGTCCCCCTTGACAAATTACCTGGGGGTGCCAACAAAGGGGGGATCCCCATCCCCCAGTCTAGATGAAACACTGTAAACTGTAATTGAATCCTTGATTTTACAAAGGCACTATGATCAGAGTGTTTCCTAAATAAAAAAAAGCTAAAAGATATTTTAAATTAGTATTCCTTTAAAATACCATTTTGTATGCTTGTAAGACAATCACAATACAGAAAAGTATTTACATATTTATGAGGAAAAACATTTTCATTTGCACGTTATTACTATACATTGCAAAAAGGTTTTTAATTGGTCGAAAAGATCATGTTATTTAAATCAAGACATGTTCCAAACAGAACATCATACATTACTAATCCGTTTTTAGAGTGCCTGTGCATTGCATTGCACTCTTCTAGTGATTTCATGTGCTGCACTGATTTATTTATTCAAAGGAGTTTGTTTTCCTGTGACAATCAAGAAACATTTGTTTTTCAGTACTAAATGTGCATTATTTGATATTGCATTATTGAAATCAAGTTTTTTGTCAGTGAGTGTTTATATCATAAACAAGGATTTATGAATTTGTTATAATTCACTGTTTTATAAATTGGAATGTATAATTTGTTATAATTCACCGTATTTATAAATAGGGATGTGTAATTTATTATAATATGCTAATAGCTGGAATCCAGGAATCTGATTGGCTTAAGCTGGGGTTTATATTCTCAACAAGAAGAACTGCGTGCTGCGTAACATTTTTGAGCTTGCGCAAATTTTGAACTCCAGCTTGAGAGCTCATCGTGCCATAATGTCGAACAAGTCTACAGCTTGAGATTGATTTTGATTTTTTTAGTCTTTTAGCTCGATGAACCCACAAATGAAGAGATTGTATAAGCAGTGATGGCAATGTAACAACAACATCAATTTCTAAAGTTCTTTTTGAGTGTGTTTTCAAGTAAAATTCTTCCAAGTTTGATGTGTAATCGCGATATCGATGTGTTGCATTACTGTATTGTATGGAATCAACTGTGCATGTGTGCGCATTCTGAAAGGTTCTTTTTAGAGTTTGTGTTGACGCGGTGCTCCTGAACCCTCATTCCAACTTCGATCCTAAATAATGACATTGTCCCCTTGTATTTAACTTTAGCATAATTATAATGAGATTATAAACGGTGTGCTCAGGTATTTGGTTGCAGATATAAGACCTCTGGGGTGAAAATTGGCATATTTGGTTGAAATAAACACCTCGCTTCGCTCTGTGATTATTTCCCGCCAAATATGCTAACTTTCACCCCAGAGGTCTTATATCTGCAACCAAATACCCGAGCACACTGTTTATAACCTCTCTGTTTTTATAAACAGGAATTTATAATTTGGTATAATTCACTGTTTTAATAAATAGGATTTATAATTTAGTATAATTCACTTTTTATAAACAGGGATGTAGAATTTGGTATAATTCACTGTTTTAATACACAAGCTTCAGTGTTTCTTTGACAAAATACATTTTCAATTACTTTCCAGTGCATGTAAAATCTGGAATAGAATAAACTTTGAACATTCCTTCTTCATTTCATTTCTGTTTACATCAGAGGCAGCCAACCTGCTCATTTTTAGCTCCCATAGCCATATGTATATATGGCAATGGAAGCTATTCTTATAGGCTAGGGAAATGTCTGTATGTATGTATGTCTGTATGTCTGTGTGTCTGTATGTCTGTATGTCTGTATGTCTGTATGTCTGTCCGTCAACATCAAAAACTCCAAAACCGCTGTACATTTCATCTTGATATTTGATGTGTACATGGATGATGTGCTGTAGATGAGATTTTGTTCAAATGAAGTTGTCATTGCCAAAAATATGCAAATTAAGTGAAAAAATGTAAAAACAGTCAAAATTGAAAAAACTCAATAACCACTGAGCAGATTACATGAAAAATTAGCATGTATAGTACTTTGGGCTGACATGAATGATTGTGCACATCTTGGGTCAGTATCTTGGACTTGCTGTTCTGTTTTTCATGAATTTTTTTGTAATTTTCTCCCATTTTTGGTCAAAAAATCTCCTGCTCTGAAACCACAAGTCCGATTGATTTGAAACTTGGTATGGAAGTGCATAGGAGTGACCTTTCCCAAATTTGGGCAAATCGTGGTGAAATTTGCATATTTTTAGTTTACACGTCCATAGACTCCCATGTATAAGGCAGATCTCCATAGACTCCCATGTATAAGGCCACGAAAAATAAAAATTTAGTTTCTCATCGTATTATATTGCAAAAAGGATGCAGTGACACAATTTTTAGTCCCCACGGATGAAGTCCAGTGAGCTTATAGATTGGGTCATGTCCGTCTGTTCGTCCATCCATGAGTCCATCCGTTCACGCAGATATCTCGGATATTTTGACAAAATGTCATGTGACCTTGATGACCTTTGATCTCAAATATACATATTTGTCCATAACTCAGTAACCACAAGTGCTACCACCCTTCATATATGGTATGATGGGATAGCTTATGACGCCACATATTGTACCTCATTAATTATGCACATATCTAATTTTGAGCGAGCCAATAGAGCTAGAGGTCTGATTTTTGGTATATAGGGATAACTTAGCAAAACAATTTTTTTGACAAAATGTCACGTGACCTTGGTGACCTTTGACCTCAAATATACATATTTGTCCATAAATCAGTAACCACAAGTGCTACAGCCTTCATGTATGGTATGATGGGACACCTTATGACGCCACATATTGTACCTCATTAATTATGTGCATATCTAATTTTGAGCGAGCCAATAGAGCTAGAGGTCTGATTTTTGGTATATAGGGATAACTTAGCAAAACAATTTTTTTGACAAAATGTCACGTGACCTCGGTGACCTTTGACCTCAAATATACATATTTGTCTATAACTCAGTAACCACAAGTGCTACAGCCTTCACGTATGGTATGATGGGACACCTTATGACGCCACATATTGTACCTCATTAATTATGCGCATATCTAATTTTGAGCGAGCCAATAGAGCTAGAGGTCTGATTTTTGGTATATAGGGATAACTTAGCAATACAATTTTTTTGACAAAATGTCACGTGACCTCGGTGACCTTTGACCTCAAATATACATATTTTTCCATAACTCAGTAACCACAAGTGCTACAGCCTTCATGTATGGTATGATGGGACACCTTATGACGCCACATATTGTACCTCATTAATTATGCACATATCTAATTTTGAGTGAGCCAATAGAGCTAGAGGTCTGATTTTTGGTATATAGGGATAACTTAGCAAAACAATTTTTTTGACAAAATGTCACGTGACCTCGGTGACCTTTGACCTCAAATATACATATTTTTCCATAACTCGGTAACCACAAGTGCTACACCCTTCATGTTTTGTATGATTGGACACCTTATGATGCCACATACTGTACCTCAATAATTATGCGCATATCTCATTCTGAGCGAGCCAATAGAGCTGGATGTCTGATTTTTGGTATATAGGGATAACTATAGGAGAGAAATTTTTGACCAAATGTCATGTGACCTCGATGACCTTTTACCTAAAATATATGTTTATGTCAATAAATAAGTAACCACAAGTGCTATGTCCTTTGTATTTAGTAGGATGGGAGACCTTATGACAACACACGCTTTACCTCATTAATTATGTACACATCTAATTCTGGGCAAGCGAATAGAGCTAGAGATCTGATTTTTTGGCATATAGGGATTAATAAGCAATATAATTTTTTTTTTCAAAATGTCATGTGACCTCGATGACCTTTGACCTTGATTATACATATATATGCATATTTCAGTAACCACAAGTTCTATACCCTCCAATTTGATAGGATATTAGACCTTAAGATGTCACATCTTGTACCTCATTTATAATGCGCATATGTATTTCTTGGCTGGCCAATACTGCTAGAGGTCTGATCTTTTTTCCCGATTTAGAACCATAACTTAGACATGCCTCATGTGTTTCAAATTGGGAACAACGACATAGACCTATGCGCCCATAGATCTCAACATATACACTCCAGTGATACTTCTTAATGACCACATTTTCCTGCCCCATCAAGACTAATACTCCTATTACAAGTGGGGACTATGTCATTGTAAATGACTTGTTGAGTTAATGGTTGTATCACAGTATTCGATATACCTAATTCTGTATTTTTTCCATTTTATATCTGAATAATTACATTAAACATATTTCACTGTCTCCAGTACATTTCATTTAAGTACTTTCACTTTATGCACTTTATCCCTTTCCCACATGTTCAAATATCTGACCAGAGAACAAACACTAAAGTCCAGGATGGGAGCTACAGTGTCATTGACGCTATTTTTTAAGATTACTAACTCAAGGTTTTTAACGTGTACAGTCAGTCACACTATTCTAACATAGTTTAAACGAAGTTAAAATTTGAAAGAAAATATCTGTCCATCACTGTCCTTCCATCCAATTTGAAAAATTTCCCTGCGGCCAGTTAGTCTTCCATTATCTCCATTCCACACCAATAGGCCACTTTCATGACCCCAGTGAGTGACCTTACATCCTGGCATTTTTAATGGTATGGCATCATTGAACTCTTATCCCATTTGTAAGAGAGGAAATCTAATGTTTTGTTTTAATATGAGTTTGAGTGCATAAATTGAAGGGTGTGGTTGACCATTGCAGAGTTTGAACTCAAGATGGCAAACTCATACCATCAAAAGTGCCAGGATTTACGGGTCACACAGGGTTCATAAATTTCAAAGTGGAGTATAAAATTTTCCAGCTTTCCCTCTGCCCATTAAAAAATCTTTCCACAGCTCTCTCCCTCCTAAGAAGTTTCTAAAACTAATTTGCTTGCTACAGTAGAGTTTTACTTTCTGCCAGCCAGCAAGAGAGTCCAGCTTTCCCCGCCCACTTGAACAAAAAAGTTAGCACGTCTGCCGTACATTAAGAGGTTTGTTGACTGCCCCTTTTTGTTTTCCTATGTGTGCTTGAAAGGTGCTGGCTGCTTTAGGTTATCCATCTTTAGTGCTTGACCAGATTTCAATCCTTTCTAAGAAATAGGTTACATTCAAAAATACATTGGGGGGAGCTGGAGGTATCACATTTGACATATTGAAAATTCATTTCAGATACCCCCTAGTAAATAAATATCATTTCAGATCCCACCACTTTATATAATAAAAGTTTTCAGATTCCTCTTTACCCATTGCAAATCTCTAACATCACCCCTTACTACCCCCAGATTTTTCAAATCCCTCTTCAATTGCTCCAATCACCCCCCCCCTCCACTCATATCTCTGAATGCAGCCTTAATGTACCCATTTTCGCAGCATATATGCTTCAAAATTTGCAGCTTGGTAGTAAGTCCAAATTACTGGACACCCACACAACATACATCTTGTTTGTCAAACTCTTTTGATGATATATTGAAGGATGAAAGTTTGAAAAACTAAACTTCTGTTTCTAAAGAAACCAGCAACAGCAAACTGTTCCATCATATCTCTCGAAAATGGACATTGAAACTGGCCTTCTTATCAGTTAAACTTATCACCTCAAAATAACTTTCTTCCAAAGTTATCATGCTCTTCGTTAAATTTAAATCGGTTACTGTGAACAACACTGCTTTGTCAAGGGCTGTTTTAAGTCAATTTGGCCAAGGTTCTTCCCAAGGATGATCAACACCAGATGACTAAGTACAGGGTACTCAGGTTCCTAAACCACAAATAAGCTAGCCCAAATCCCTACAACATTACTGAGACAAGATACAGGTATTGAGCTTGTTTTTAAACAAAATTCAGTAAGACATATATTCCATTGATGCACAATTTTGAGATTGGCAAAGCACGTGAACTAAAATTAAAATTACTACATTTACTTTCCTTGGTCACTACAGCCTAGCTAGAATCATTTAACATACTTTCACATGTAACTCACACTATGTTTATGAAATAACTATCATCTGTCATCACCAGAAGGAATTTACAATATCACCATTACACTTTATTGCCCAATAACACTTTCAGGGAATGCAGTAAGACAAAAATTACAAATCTCAAAGTACGTTCATTGAATTCCTTGGTGGCGCTGTTGGCTCCAGCACGTCAGACAAGGCCTGTCTCAAAGGAAACTTTCACTTTAGGAGATCTTGAAACTGTCCGCCCAGAGGTAAAATTATGCAAATGATATTCAAAGTTTAATTAGTACACGGAAGTGATCGTCTGAAAAATGATACTGTATGTACTGGGTTGGGGCCGGGAGAGTACGCTCGCTTTTATATAGGGTGCTAACAAACAAGTCTCCGCTTTCTCTTTGCATAAGGTGTTCAGACGGAAGTGGGTTGATGACATATCGATGTCCGGTACTTGGTGTCTCAGCTCCTGGTATCAAACGCGATATCCTTATCATTGACATTTTCGGTAAAACAACGGATGAACTTAAAAGTTGTGTCTACGCGTGCTCAAGTGACCAGGTACACCAAAAGCTGCAAGCAGGATCTTCATAGGCGCTACGACTCATGAGACGATCGTCACTTCGCGCAATATATTTTGATTGTTGAACCATACCAGCGGTACCCGAAGAGGATCGCAATACACCTTGCTCGTCACGGTAAAAATCCAATAATTTGCTTTCACCAAAATTGCCAGTTCAAAGTTTTCTGAGTTCACCCGTACTGAGGAGACAACCATTGTACTGTCGCGACGGTCAGCTGATGATGGTTTTGATACAAGGATCAACTTTCGTGGTGCTGTTTCTTGTCGCTTTTCACAGTAAGTTGATTTTTTGTTTTATAGAAAGGCAAATTGTCTGTTTGACGTATCCCATGAAGAAATCAAATAAGTTACCATTCTGTAAAGTTCTCTGAGTTAATCACATCAGTGGCCACGAAGATTACTCCCATGCATTGCACACTTCGAAAAGTTCGGTATAGCATGTACAAAATATTCTTGATTAGAGCTACAGAACTGCAGCGAATTCTTGATATGAGCTCACTTAAATTACGGCATTATGATAAATGTTATGTAAAATGTGCTAGTACAGATTATATATTTTTAAAACATTTAATATATAATGTAATCAGATTTTTTTGCCCTTGACTGTACACACATTTCATGTTCTTCCCCAAGAACATACCTGAAAGTTCATAACACAAAGTATAAGGTAATTCATGATTGTGAAACTGAAGTAACAGATATAATTATTTTGTGTTGTTATTTATAATGCTGTGTTTTAAGGATGAAGCGCTGCAATTTCCCACAAGGACATATGTATAGATTATTTATATATATATATATATATATATATATATATATATATATATATATATATATATATATATATATATATATATATATATATATAACACCATATAGTACCTGTATATATTGTATATACAATATATATATATATATATATATATATATATATATATATATACACACACACACACACACACACACACATATAATACGGTATAATGCAAATTTCTCTGTTGGACAGAGAAAAAGATTGCATTTCTGAGATATATTGGAATAACAGCTTGCTCTTTGTAAGATCAACTGTGATCCAGTACTTTACATCCAAATTTTTTTATCCTCTTCATTTTTGGTATATTTTTAATTTTTTCCAAGATGCTGATGCCAGTCTGATTGTTGCCAATGGTAGCAGTATCATCAGTATTGATCTGAACAGTGGAAATGAGCTAACTGTTCTCTATGATGGATTACAGGTACTGTGTGAATGATTCACTGCATGCTAAATTTCTTATGTAAATATACTGCACTAATCGATGATCATAAACTGTCAGAGAATCTACAGAACTACATGTGCCATGTAATTAAAGATCAAACTTTGATGCACAGAAATTACGATAAGACCATCAGATTTCAAACTTAACAGCTGCAGACCTCATGCTAACTGATATGACACTTGTAACCTCCATATGCCGGTATATAACATCAACTGTAAATCAAGTTGTAAAATGCAACCATTGAATCGTAATATTGTTCACAAGTTTAATAAAAATCAGTCATAAATGTAATACAGACACCCAACCGTAATTGTGATAACATAGTAAGGCCAAAGTAATTAAATTCTTTGTTTTGCGTCCCCACCCGCCTAGGTTTTTAAGGTTCCCATGAAAAACACACACAGTGTATTTGAATAGGAAATTTTAGGACATATATGACCGCTTAGCTTTTCTGAACGAAAATTTTGTTACAATTTGTTATTTGCTGCAATCAAATTACATTGTGTTAATTTTCTTGTGTGTGTTTTTCAGCCGCTTAGACGCGTACCTTTTCCCATTTTGAGTGGACGCAAAACAAAGAATTTAATTACTTTGGCCTAACCAGAACAAAAACAATAAATGTAGTGAATGCAATGCTAATAGAACATCATGTAATAAATCTATATAGTTATGTCTCTAAACATACCGTCAATGACACTTGGCTCACATATTTGATTCGACATTGCAGGCTAGAGTGAGTATAATCTTTGTTACTTGATCAGAACTACACAAAACCTTTGCACAGAGTTGATAATAAAGAAATCTTTTTGTTTCCTTATGATGTCAAGCAGTGAACAGAACTTGACAAGAGATACATTTCTTTTCACCATGGCTTGATTTCCATTTTCAACCAAGTTAACCAAATAATGGCTATCATCAAGGTATATAACAGATAATTACAATTTATACAATTAAAGTATTTATCATCATGTGAAACAAAGAAATATTAAAACACAAATAAAATAGATTAAATAACTGATTTATTTTATAAGAATTTATCAAAACAATCCTTGACAAACATTGAAATACAGCATTAAGCAAAGACTTGAGCGCTGGTCAAAGATTTTGACATCACAAAACTTGTGAAACTTAAATCTCAAACAATTGCCCATCATAGCTTCCTTGAAGGAGCAACAACAAATCAAATACAGGGATATGAAACAAACAAAGTGACTGAAACAAGTAGATAACACTTAAGTTTTGAAATGTACGTCATGATGAATTAGCAAAAAAATACACGTGACAGAAGTCATGTGACCAAGGCTCATGCTCGACTCATTCAACAGTGTGCGGAAATGTATCATGATAACTGAAACCATAATGTTGGTATCAGTAACAGGGAGATCCTATACATTAATAGGTAATACAAATTGAACTACTGGTATAAAAAATGTGGTGAAAAGATCCGATGTGTTATTGTTAATTTAATACAAGGTTACAGTTTGAACTACCAGTATAGGGAATAATAGTGGTTAGGTTATGGTGGTATGGTTATGGTATGGTGAGGAAACCACGTGAAGGAAGTGTGCAAACATTTCACAGTAGTTGTATGACGGTGTTTTGTTACTCACATTTACAAACTGGATTCAAGCTAAATTGTTGAGTTGTATTACAATTGTGGTTTATTTATGCATTACATAATTGGTGTGTTATGGTTTTGTGCTGTTGAATTTGTGGTTTTGTGCTGTGTCATTTTTAACTCACATTTAGTGTATGTATATACACCAAAAAGAGCTTATATGGTAGTTTGGCAGCTTCTCTGTGTGTGTGTATGTTTGTATATGTGCGGATGTATGTCTGTCCAAATGTAAACTCCAGAGTCACAACACTTACCATCTTAGTGACTTTTGTTCAAATGAACATGTCAGTGTCAAAATATGCAAATTAGGTCAAAAAAGAGAAAATCCTGCAAATTGCTAAAAATCTGTAACAACAGGCCAGATTTGGTTGAAACTTGGTATGCAGGATTGTGGTGAGATTTTGATGATTGTATTTATGGGGCAATTTTTCCGTTTTTGGTCAAAAAATCTTCTCTGAAAGCTCTCATCCCATGGCTTTGAAACTTGTTATGCATGATCCTAGGATTAGTCTCTGCCAGATTTGTTCATATTGTGGTGAAATTGTATATTTTTAGGGCAGTTTTTCTCAATTTTGGTCAAAAATAATTTTCTCTAAATTAAATATTCTGATTGCTTTATAACCTTGTATGCATGTACCTGGAGGCAACCTTAGTTGAGTATCTTCAAATTGTAGTGAAATTTGCAAATTTTTAGTTTTGGGCAATTTTACCCAAAATTTTGATTAAAAAAATCATTTTCTGCGAAATCTCTCATCCAATTGCTTTGAAACTTGGTACACATAGCACTTATTTGTTCCCTGGGGCAAACAAAGATACTCACTCTAGCCTGCCATGTTGAATCAAATGTGAGCCGAGTGTCATTGACGGTATGTTTGGTTTTGTGCTGTTACAATTATGGTTTGTACTATTTCATTTATTGTTTTGATCTCTTACATTATGGTTTTGTGCTATGTTTATGGTTTTTTTCTATTTCATTTTGGATTAAGGGATGGACCGTTAGATCTTGGGAGGGGGTGGTCACAATGAAATTGTGATATTTTTTTTTACAATATTGTAAATTTCTACAAAAAAATTTTTTTCCAAATGAGGAAAGCTGTGCTAATTTTTTTTACTAGTAAATTTTCGGATTTATACTTTTTTTAGTTTGACGCTGTCTGAGGATACAATGTACATCCATATCACTAGCGCAAAAAAGATTGTGTGCTGTAACTACCGGTACAACATACCTATGGCCTAGTGATTTATATTGCTCTGATTTCATGTAATGTTGTAGATCATCTTTTGACAAGCTGAGAAGCTGTTTGCAAAATATAGTGAAATTTGCATATTTGTGTTTTTAGGGCAATTTTTACTCTTTTTTGATCAAAACATCTATTTCTCTGTAGCAGCATGTCCAAATTGATTGGATGTGTATAGATGTGGTGAAATTTCAATATTTGTCTTTATAGGGCAATTTATGCCATTCATGGTCAAAAAGTCTGTATTCTCTGAAAGGGCTTGTCCAAGTTTTTTGAAATTTGCTACATAAGTCCCTTAAGATTTGTTTAAATCATGCTCTATTTTAGTCGGGAAAAATTCTTCAGATAATTGTCATTCAGCATTTGCTACACACAAACGATTAGTTATGCAGATTTATTCAGTATTTGCTATAGAGAAACAGTGTTCTCCCCAGGATTTTTTACAAGAGGGTGAAGAGGTGGTGCAAAGCACCACAAGCGACCACTTGACCGCTGGAGCTTTTGAAAAAAGAGATTAAAATGGTGTTATTTGGTGGCACTTGGGGAGTATTTTTCAGATTTTTTTTGTATAAAAAACTCAAAGGAAAAGAAAATTAACTTTTATTCCAGTTCACTGATTTAAATGAAGATTACATTTTTTGAAAACGAAAACCTAACGACAGTTTATCTTGTTCACCCATTCTTGCAATCATCATTGCAATAAAATGCTGTGAAAAAAAATGAACCTGATGTGGCCTGCATCTGTTCACCTTGATCTTAAAAGGCAAATATAACTTTCTGTCTTGACAACCATACCATAGTTTCAATGTTTTACCTAGTGTACCTGCTTGGTTTGTACGCAGAAAACATGCGGGCTCTATAATTTTATAATTTTCAAGTGATCAGAATACAAAAGTCCTTAAAAGATAAGATGATCACAACTTCCAGTATAAGGGATACAGTCACTCTAAATGTATACAATAAAATCAAAAATATGCCTGGAGGATGTACTAAAAATACAGAAAGCTGCTTCCTGTCGGTAAAATCTAAAAACAATTCAAGATTTGAAAGACTTTTGCAGTTTTTTTTTTATGCATTTGTATTCTTATTTTTTTATTTTGCAAACTAGTTGAAATTTTTTTTTCCTAACTTTCTGCTCTGAATTTTTTTCTATTTTTGACCACCCCCTCCCAAGATCTAATGGTCCATCCCTAACTGTTTTAATATTACATTTGTGGTGGACTTAATTACGAGTTTAGTATGGTTGGTATTGTACTTAATAGACATTTCAATAATAACCTCCGTAAAGCTAGAATAATACTGGGCTTAAACATTTAATGGAACAGGGAGTGTCAAAGTCTTTTGTTTGTAATATTTACCATGCGAAATCTGTGCACAGGAATCAAAAATAACGATAAGATTTCTTATTAGAATGTGATAAGACAGTTATCGTACTTGATGAGCTTAACAGGACAGTTGTATATATGCATGAATCACAATTATAGACATATCAGAGTCAATTAACATGTATTGTATCTTTGGGTCAGAAAAATAAAAAAATCGTTCCTTGGAATCACCACTTCTGTTTTCTTGGATTTTGAAATTTTTTCAATCAAGGAAAGTAGCAACAAATAATTCCCCCATAATTTTCATTGTATCATTTCTGTGAGATTTTATACAGTCTCTTTCCCATCGACCATGTTGTTGTTGTAGGGCAAGCTGTGACGTGCATCAATGTCTCTGCAGTGACAAATATTACCCCAGCATACATTATCATAAAATTAATAAGTGCAATTTATAAAATAGAATTTGGTCACCCCTTCGATTATTTCACCAGAAAATTCAGCAACTTCCTCGTCTGCCGTAGTTTACACTTTTATGTTCCTCAACAGTCACAATGAATTTCAACAAATGTTCTGTAGCTAAAATGTTTACTGAGCGAATTCCCCCCCCCCCCCAACCTTCTAAGTTTTTTGATAAGTGAAATTAAGGTGTGATAACTTAAGTATAATGTCTTTACACTTTGCATGTTTATTTTCTATTTCTTTCAACCACCATAAAAATCCATTTCAAGAGTGCATAAGTCAAAAAAGGAAAATTGAACAGAACTTATAACGTCAAAAATCAAAAGTAGTGATGAAATCTAGCTAGCATCATGTGATCCAAACTTTCTTTCAATTATGGTATGATCCAAAATGTCAGTTAATGTTTTTGAAGATATTTACATGATACCAAAGCAGTTTTTATGTCATGACAGTGTATGTGATTTCAATTTGATGGTCATTCCTTAACATTGATTTTCTTTGTAGAGAGCAGTGGGTGTGGCAGTTTGTGTAGCAGATAACTTGCTGTTCTGGACAGATGTTGACAGACGGTCTATCTACAGAGGCAGCATTGATGGCCAGCGAACAGCACAGGAAATTGTAACAGGTACTCTCAACAAAATTAAACTCCAAATTTGAAACTCATTAAAATCAGCTCATTGTTCCACCGATAAAACAAGAGTTGTCATTCAAAGAACAACTAACAGACTACATTTTTACATCACATACACTAAGAAATACCAAGATATTTTTATTAATATTTATCTTGCTATGTCAGAAAACTTTAAATTGTTTTTTATATAACACTTTTATTGCTACAAAATATGATGATGTCAATCCTTTATTTACAAGTAAGTCGGCAATAGATATTATTATTATCATTATTGTATTTGAAGTGTTCATCTGTCATGTTGTCAAGAATATTGAATTCCAGATCCCTGTCCAATCATCAAAAAATTTATTTGAAATTTGTTAAGTTTACAGATAGATCAGTATTACTTTCAAATTTCCATGTGCATGTTTAGCAATGACATTGTTCACTATCTAGAGGATTAATTCATACAGTGCAGATCATGTTAGAGTGCTAGATTTACAGTAGGGTTTATGTTAGTTAAAGACTTTGCAATGGTAATTATCTTGTATTGGATGTGGACTTGCGATCTGAGAATAGATTGGTTTTATACACACAAATAATCATGACAATGTATGTACCGGTACGTAGTGTCATACAGCAAGGCAGTGCTCACTTTTTATTGTTACTGAAAAGCATAGAAATTTCTATTTATTTATTAATTATAGAAAATAAAGAAACCCTACCTACATTATTGAACCTTAAAACTCTGGAGTTATTTTGCATTTTTAAAACTCATGTGTGATTTTGCCAAATTTTGGGGGTTTTGATGAGTCACAGCATATTAAAATAAAAAAAACTTGAAATGTTTCCAATCGATGTAGTACCCTATTTACTGATGGCTGCAAAAAAAAAACACACACAAAAAAAAAACACTGCAATAGTTTGTTTGATGTAATAAACTATGAGCATTGTCATTTTATTATTATGCTGGAAGCTCTAAGCTTTAATTGTATTTCCGTAACTTAAATTAAGCTCTGGAATGAACAGATTAAAAACTTGCCGAGTAATCCTAAATTGGTAAAGGAACTGGAATCAGAGATCCTGAAGGCTGTGCCCTTGAATGATAAAGGATTTGACTTTGGTTAGACTTGCCTGGCAAATTCAAATTGGTATAACACCACTTGAAGTGCATAGCGTAAACTTTCAGTTGTCTCCATAGCAATTTGACCATTTCAGAAGCACTTCAATTTTATGTGTGCCATTAATCAGGTACAACAACAGCACTATAGTTCACTACAACAACATTTTTATTTGCAAGCACAGCATTCTTCAGATTTTTTATCTGTCAGTGATTGTAACATCATGTATTTTGTTTGAAACCACTTACAGCAAAAAACAGGATGGTTGAACAGTCTCACATACATTACGTTTACTTTTTTGTACGCGGCACACAAGTTTTGGAGATAACATTGTACATAATAAGAACCGACTCATTTGAGTGTCTGGATAGAACACACAAGGGAATTGCTAAATTAGATATCAAGTTGATAGTAGAGACCAAAGTTAATTAGGACAGCACTCTGGCTAAACAAACCATAATACAATGTATACATACTGATGCCAATCTGTCTAGACACATGAGGATAAACAGTGGAGTGGAGAGTTACATGATTAGTATTTCACTCAAATGAGTCGGTTCTTTTTATCTACAATGTTATCTACAAACTTGTGTGGGACATACAAAAAAGTAAACGTAATGTATATGAGACTGTCCAACCATCCTGTTTTTTGCTGTAGCTTCTCTGTTCTCTTTTGAATCAATAACTTCAAATTACAGGAAAATTTATTTTAACTATAGAAAATTAACAATATAACTGGAAGCTGTTTCTCCATTTCTGCCTGAGTGCAGCCATGACAATAGTTCTGTTGGTAATTTGCATAAATGCAATGAAATAGCCCTTCCTGGTATGTGACATTGTCTGACCTCAGACCAGTTTGTGTTCAGACAAACAAGTCAACAGCTATTGTTGTTTGAAAAGAATTCTGATTGTAATGCAATCTGTGTCTTCAATGCCCTCACTGAATTTCAAATCAGATGATTTCTCTTTTTAGCAGTGTGATAGTTAAATCAAAGGTACATATTTTTTAAGAAAAATGGAATTAATAACCCACCTAATTATTTTATTTCTTTCATAAACTTCAAGGATTATTTTTATGTTTAAGGGTTAAAATGTAGATTTCTTAACATTAGTTAGATGTCAGCTTTATTTTTGATTTTGTAATCACAATCTTATTCCAATTAATTAGCAACAATTCAATGCATACACAATACTCTACCACGGACAGTTGCTGCACCTTAATGATGCCTATTACCTAGTGCCTGATCTTTCTGAAGTATGTGTAATGCAGTGAAGTTGCAAGTGACTTGCAAAAACATACATGCAGATTTCTGCACAGTCTCAATTGATGTTAATACTCAGGATCACAAAGTGTTCCATTCATTAGATTAATAACAGAGAAGAGTTTGTATATGACACCCCACTGCATATTGGCAGAAATTAGAATATGGCAGAGCCTAGAATACAAATCCAAATGACAATGTCCAATTCTCCCTTATTGAATCTCTTTTCACATTGAGAAAAGCTTCAGTTTATGGAGTAGTGTCTTCAGTTATTTCCCTTTGTTTTGATATTCAGATCTTGGCAGACCAAATGGAATAGCTGTTGACTGGATCTCCAACAACATTTACTGGACTGATGCCATTGCGGGAACAATTGAAGTTGCAAAGCATGATGGGAGCTTCCGCCGCACTTTGTTGTACAGCCTTGACAACCCTAGAGGCATTGCTGTTGATCCAGTCAATGGGTATTGTCTGCGTATATAAATAGTATCTTACTCTTTGAATTATGTAAAGTAATCCTGCAAACATTTATTATGTTGTATAGCATATTTATCAAAAGGTAACATAATGTTTAATTTCTCTAATATCCTTGCATGATGCATTTAATTCTTCTGAAAGGTACAACCCAACATCTAAGGAAATGAAAACTATAACACCTTTAGAGCACACTTCCTTCATCCTGAAAGACTGTGTTTAGAGTAATTATTCCATAATTATTTAACTATTTATTTAGTGTAGATTTTCAATCAAACTGTTAATGTTCATGGTAAGGTCATATAAGTATTACATTCACACATGGTTATGAGTACTTTCCAAAAAAAAACTGAAAATTTCTTTAACAAACAATTATAAAGTCAAGTTCTACTCAGTATCTTTTTTTGAGACCAATGGTTAAATGTTTTCCTAAAATTTCTCACCCCGTTCAGCTCATCATAAATACCATGTATCTGCTAGAAGTAACTTTTGACCATCATTTACTTTACGCCATATTGAATGTATTGTCTAAAAGGTTAAATTTGTTGTCTTCTAATTTATGTGCTAGCACAAGCTTTTTCTGAGTTATTTGAAATTCACTGTATTTTAACCTGAATCTGAGAACACAATTTTTATACTGTCCTAGAGATTCGTTAGCCTTTTTTGACATTGAAAATAAAGATGTAGATCGTCACCACCCCAACATACAATGAATGTAGCATTGTTGATTATTTGCCATGTGTATTGATAGAGGTTTTTTCAGGGCAAGAAAAATGTTATTACATGCCACTGATTGAATGAATGAATAATACCTTGCACTAAGTTTAGAGTCATTTTCCTCAGATGCTACAGGAGCAGATAATACATATTTAAGTATCTTACTTCAAATTATAATTTTTCCAGATCTTTTACAAATCTTCCTTGGATCTCCTTGTTTATTTATGTCCTTTCAGATACATGTACTGGACATCCCAAGATTCCAGAACAGTTGAAATTGCCAGAATGGATGGAAGCAATCCACAGTCACTGGTCAATACAGGACTTTATTGGCCCAATGAAATAGTTATTGACTCTGGGTAAGTATCTGAAAAGCTAAACAGATTAAACCCTCAAGTATTCTCTCTTGCCTATTTCATCAATTGATCAAAAGGAAATAGATGACATCTACCTTTACTGGTGTAAGCTTGGCTGTTCATAATTCATTTTCTCAATCGGTCAATAAATATCAATGCTAATTAGTCCCCACGGACACCGTCCGGGGGGACTTATAGGTTTGGTCATGTCCGTGCGTGCGTGTGTCCGTGCGTGCGTGCGTGCGTGCGTGCGTGCGTCTGTGCGTGCGTGCGTGCGTCCGTCCGTTCACGCAGATATCTCAGAGACGCCTGGAGCGATTTCATTCAAACTTAGTAAATGGATTACTTCATATGTCATACAGATGCACGTCGATTTGTTTTGTGATACGATCCAATATGGCTGCCAGGCGGCCATTTTATTATGATTTTTTCATGTACAGAGCCATTACTCTAGCATGTTTCAACCTATTTTATTCAAAGTTGGTACAAGGACATTGACCTATGTCATACATATGCACCTCAATTTGTTTTGTGATACGATCAAATATGGCTGTCATGCGGCCATTTTGTTACGATTTTTTCATATACAGAGCCATAACTCAGGCATATCTGAACCGATTTTATTCAAACTTGATACAAGGACATTGACCTTTGTCATACATATGCATGTCAATTTTTTTGTGATACAATCCAATATGGCCACCAGGCGGCCATTTTATTACAATTTTTTCATGTACAGAGCCATTACTCAGGCATGTTTCAACCGATTTTATTCAAAGTTGGTACAAGGATATTGACCAATGTTATAGCTATGCACATCAATTTGTTTTGTGATATGATCCAATATGGCCTCCATGCAGCCATTTTGTTACGATTTTTTCATGTACAGAGCCATAACTCAGGCATATCTCAACCGATTTTATTCAAAGTTGGTACAAGGACTTTGACCTATGTCACACACATGCACATTGAATTGTTTTGTGATAAGATCCAATATGGCCGCCGTGTGGCCATTTTATTACGATTTTTTCATGTCCTGAACCACAACTCAGACATGTATCAAGCGAATTTATTAAAAAGTATTTTGATCACAGACCTAATGAAGAGGACATGTAATCAAAGTACCCATTAACAAGTGGGGACTGTGTCATCAACGATGACTTGTTAAATCAGTTAAAGGTATACAGTCACCTGTCATCAAAGGGGCGTTCCTTCTTATTCAAAATGACCGTGTGAGGGCGCTGTTTTTTAAAAAGCGGCCACCCGCTTAAAATCTGTGATTGGTTAGAATTTCTCTTTCCATGGTAACTGTGGCAAAATTGGAACAGGTGACGGTATACCTTTAATCAGTTCACCTTGGCAGATACATTTAACACTGATAGCTTTATTGTTGCTCAGTTGGCCAGATATATGTCAGAACTTCATCCATTTTATACTGACAAAATAATTCATGCATTTCACAATGGATTACATGTAGGTCAACTAATCTGAAGAAACTGACGATTTTTGGGGGATTTGTACTGAGTGCCTTACTGTAAACTACATTTTGGTACTCAAGCTACATGTAGATACAGACACCAAGCAAGTGCAATATTTTTCATTCTGTTCAACTTTTAACTTCTGTTTCAGATGAACTTGGTATGATTATCAAACCAACAGATTACTGCCTTACCCTGAAAATTTGACACTTAACTTTGACAATGCAGTAAAACTATTAGTAGAATCTTTTAGCTTCTCAAATCTCTTTCATAAAAGTTATGGAAAGCAGTGTGCTTTAAGATCTTGATTGCAGACAGGATGTTGTTGATTTGAAAATGTGAAAACACTATACTCAAGCCATTTCAATTCTTTTTATTTTGTCTTACAAGGGGTAAAGTGTATTGGATTGATGGCAAATACAACACCATAGAATCATTACAGGGCAGTGCATCAAGTCCTGTACAGGTTGTTGATTTGTCAACCACGTCTGAAGAGGTCATGTTTGGCCTGGCTTTAAATGGACAGACTCTGTACTTCACCGTTTGGACCGAGGGCGCTGTGTATTCTGTGTCAACATATGGAACCAACATCATGAGTATCGCCAGTGGTTTTGGTGACTATGTGTTTGGACTGGCTGTAAGTGATGCCTCAGTACAACCAGGCACCAGCAATGGTTGTACAACCCAGGCGTCATGTTCACAACTGTGTTTGCCGACAGGTGTTAACACCAGGAAATGTGCGTGCTCTTCATATGATGAACTGACTCTGATGCCTGATGGTACAACGTGTGGAAGTAAGTATACTGATGTGCTTTCTGACACACTTAGTCTAATATTTGCAATATTTGGGGTATTTTATATGATATTGCAGAGAAAATCTGCCATATTGAAGTAGTTAAGTATAGTAGTAGTGTTGTTGTATTAGTAGAAGTCTTTCTTTACTGGTAGTTGAGTAGTAGAAAAAAACTACTGGATGGCTTTCTTGGTGTGTAATTTCATGATGCATTAGAGAAAATATAAAGAAATTTCTCACAGCTGATTTGCTGACATTACATATCAGATAAAGATTTATTATAATCAGCTAGAAAAGTGACATAATTATGCAAAGTGTTTTCTCACATCCAGAAAAGCTTCTATTGTCTGACAGTCAGGTTTATTGTTAAGGGAAATACTCTGGTGAATTTTACCAGACTTGGCCAGTCATGTCAACTGGGTTTCCTAGTGGAATATCAATGAAACCATATGAAGGGTTACACAAATGCTACTAGCCTAAGGTTTACAAACCACTCACCTACAACTGGACTCCAAAATCTTCACAAACAGCTCAGTATGCATTACTGCGTCATCAATTGTAAGTTTACTCAAAGCTGCATGGTTTGATTTTTTTTATCAGTTTCCAATGAATTCTTGCTGTACTGTGCTGGCTATGATGGTCAAATCAGATTATTGCCATTAGACGGCCATGCCAGTGGACGGAGTATTGTGATTGACCAGGTCGCTAGATGTGTTGCCCTTGACTACGACCCAATAGATCAGGTATGTCAATTCACAGATATTGGTATTCAAATATTCACCTCATGTCAATTTTTTCACAACATTCAAAAAAGTATGTAAATAACTTTGGTTTTGAAAGTTATTTGAAACAACGCAACCATTGTATATCTTTAACATTTTGATGTAGAAATGTGCTAACAATAGTAAATGAGAAAAGGCTACAAAAAAGGTTTTAGGAAATGAAAATATTGAAAATATTTATAATATATACCATACGGTACTTTACTAGTCATATCAGCAACAGAGTTTAATGGGGACTGTGGAAAGCTTGAGTATCACAAATAAAATGTTTTGTATTTGAAGGTCATTTACTACAGTGATGTGTCATATCAAGAAATTAGAAGAGTTGATCTTTCTGGAAGTAATTCACAAATGTTCTTGCATCAAGGTATCGGAATAGTGGATGGTAAGTGTTAATACTTTTCATGAAAGCTTTATTCAACATTCAGCTCTGTGCTAATTTTATATCAATGTGAAGTTAATTTGATCAAAAGAGTATGTAGAAAAATATATATTAACCCTTTGAGTGCCAAAGTCAATTTTTGTCACCTTTATAAAATATTCCCAAGGCAATTTTTTTCAGATTTTTGCCAAAATTTTGATAAAAAACTGTAGCCTATAAAATGTGATATCCATTGGGTCCAAAATTATAAAAAAAATTACAGAAAAATTCATAAAAATTGGTAAAATGTTGCATTAAATTTTGTGGGGAAAATAACAGCACTCAAAGGTTAAGCAGAAAGTCATTTCAAATCCGAAATTTAATGTATAGCTAAAAGTTTCATATTTTCATGAAGCAATATTCAGCACAGTCGCTTTTGCATTTACACACTTACTTGTAACATCTACAATAAATACCAATTCAACCTTCATTCTGTGGATAAGATTTGAAAACTATCACTGAAATGTTGAATTTGACTCCACAAGGTATTGCCATAGATGTTTTACATCGAAGACTTTACTTTACCAATTGGAATGTCTTATATGCAACCAACTCTGGTGATGAGTGGGCCAGGATAGAGATGGTGAACTTGGATGGTAGTAACAGAAAACGTATCATCGAGTCAGGACTTTATCATCCTAGAGCAATTCAACTTGATGTAGAGGCTGGGTATGTAAATTGTTACATGTTGATGAAGTCAGCCATGCGTTGATTAAAATGGAACTTGGAAACTATCATAATTGCTTCTTGTGATTGCTCAATATCAAAACCAACATTGCTTCTTGTGACTGCTCAATATCAAAACCAATATTGCTTCTTTTTGACTTAACATCTCAATCAATATTGCTTCTTTGAGACTTCTCAACATCGAAACCAATATTGCTTCTTTTTGACTTCTCAATATCAAAATCAAATTCTTGTTATTGCTCAATATCAAAACCAACATTGCTTCTTGTGATTGCTCACTTCAAACCAATATATTGCTTTTTGTAATTACTCAATATCAACACCAACATTGCTTTTTGTAATTACTCAATATCAACACCAATATTGCTTTTTGTGATTGCTCAATATCAAAACCAATAGACATTGCCTTTTGTGACTGCTCGATATTAATCAATCAATAAGTATTGAATTTAACACTTAATTGAGTGATTAAATTTGATTTTGTTTGATAAACATCAACATAGTGAATATCGTGTTGTCAAGAAACTTATGATCATGTATTCTCTACACATGTGTGCAGGCCAGCAGTTGATAAAGTTTTCAAAAGAATTCAGAGCGTTACCTCAAAGTTCATGTCCTATCAGCTTTGATATATTAAGATCTTGCTGACATTTGTCAAATATACACCTAAATTGCATAAAGAATGGATATAGAGACATGTTTCAAAATTTCACGTATTAAGGTAAAGGAACATACAGACAAGGAATTTCTTGAAAGTGAATTTATAATTAACTTAGCCCAGAAACATGAATAAAGTTTCATGTGATCTGTGACTTTGTTAGCATATAAAATCTTTGGAATATGGTGTATGAAACCAGGAAATTAATTTACAGCTTATCTTTTTCTCTCTCTTTGTTTAAGTTATCTGTACTACAGTGATTGGGGTGTTGAAGCTGCCATAGTAAGAACTGATTTGGATGGACAAAATCCAGTAGTGATCCATAGTCAAAATGTGGATAATCCAAATGCCATCGCTCTTACCAGTTCTTTGATGTACTTTATTGATTCACATGTCACTAGTAATTCACCTCCAACTTTGGAATCTTCAAATTTGGATGGTACAAACAGGATCTCCATTTCATTCCCAATGAAGGTGAGTTCAGTGGAGGTACTAGCATCCTTGAAAATATTTGGACAATTCACAGTGTACACCCACTCTTGTAGACACTCACTAGTACACAGAGTCAACATACATCCATGCATTATCCGGCAATTAAATTACATCATCTTCGTACAGACTCAGTGATCACTACCAGGTGTCATTTTGATCAATGGCAAAACCTTGGCAGATGGAATGCCATACAGCTAGTATGTGCAATTAATATTTATTGTCACATTGCACACATACTAGCTGCCCAAAGTTGATTTCAAATCAAATTGAATTTTGTAAATGAAGAGTAAAAGAGTTCATACTTAATATTATATAGGGCTCAGCCCTTGGTGTCGCGCCAGGCGTTGAGATTAAAAATGTTATTTGTATCGATTCATGATTAGTAATCATAAAGGATAAAATAGAATTAATTGTTACTTTCTATATACGTTTGTACAAGTATGACCGGTTTACCCTCTGATGACAGTTCACGTACATGATGTCAGACCCTGTAGGTATAGATTTTCTGTTATGTGTAAAAAAGTTTGACATAAATTTGCAATTTTTACCATGATTACTATCTATTGTGTTTAACAAGGGACGTATTGTGCCATCATTAACTTTGCAATAGTAACTGTACCGCCAAACTTCAGATATTGTAAGCTGAAAACCAGCGTTACTTCTAAAAACGGGTAATTTTGCATATAGTTATTGACACAGAGGGCGCCTTTCTAAGATTCAATCCCAGCATTCTTTGCGAATGTTCTCGTTCATATGCACGACAGTTTTCTCTCTTCTTTTAATTTTTAGGCGTGATAAGAAATTTTGTATAAGCGACAGGGTGGATAATAATAATTACTCGCTAATAGAAAAGATATATTTTATTAATGGCATGTTATAAAATAATAGAGAGCACGTTTCGAATTTGTTTATTTACGAGCACTCAAAAAACATGGCGGCGCCCACGAAAGAAGGGTACATTTCCGGTTACTCGCATAGTATATTATGAATACGCGCATGCGTAGTCAGTAAGCCGCTGGCGCGACTAATACTTAATTTTCACATAGATATGAATACTTTTTGTAAAATTTTGTGCATATTGTTGACAACATCACTGTTAACATTGATTAGGATTATGTATTTTGGCATTATCAACTCTTCCTTACCAAAATCACTGTTATCATTTGTCGTCACTCTAGAGACAAAACCTTGCCTCGCTTTCTTGTTCGTCATACCATAAGGGCAATAATACTGTAGATTTTTGACAAAGGAGTTGTCATTGAAAAAACTTATACCTCCAAACATTTTGTATCAGCTACATGTGGCTGCCACAAAATTAAAAATAAATTTTCCTTAAAATAAATTTTGCTTTGATTCTTTGTGACATAATCTACTACGGATTACTGTGGATGGAGGTGCCAATAGCAACCTTGATGATCTTTACACAGCAGTATAGATCAAGATCGAGCACTGTCATAGAATTTGAGGTACAACTCTAGGCTAGTGGTTCGGGTTCCCACGACTGTTCTTTCTTTCTAGGAGACACACGCATCCTGCAGGCTGCCTGATTTTTAAAAGCCTTTATATTTATCATAACATTTTGTCCTCAACCCATACAGATCCCCTTTGGTTTGGATATTAACAATGATATGGTGTATTGGAGTGACTGGAATGAGACCGCCATATACAAAGGAAATCTGATTAGCGGAGTCTCTGAAAAGTTGGTTGACAATATCCTTGATCCAATGGCCATCAAGTATGCCACAAGAACAGCACCTAGCTCAGGTAGACTAGGTTTATTTGCATCCAAGGAAAGAGTAACTCTAACATAGTGAGAAAATTATAAACATATAAAGTGTATGGTTACTTGCAACTTAATGTCACCTGGTTACAGCAGAGAATTAATAACCTGCAAAAAGTGTAGAATTTACTCCCAGTATCAGTTGACATAAACTGTTTATCACTTGACAGTTTTATCAGATCTTGTCAACCAAATTAGTTTGATGCTAAGCTTTAGAGAATGAACAACTAAATATTCCACCACCACTGAATATAATGTAAATTTGCAAAGATTTATCTGTGTGCAATTATTAAGAAGATCTGATCTCAGAATGACATAAACCATACACTACAATGTAGCTGAAATTCTTTTATTTTTTTCCTGATAAACAGGACAAGACAGATGTCAAAACAGTCCCTGCACAGATATCTGTGTGCATGCTCCAGCTGGTAACACTAGATGTGTTTGCCCAGACAAAGGAGGAAAGGTTTTGAATGACAATGGATTTCAGTGTGTTGGTAAGAAACAAACACTATATAAAGGCCAGAGAAAAAAATATATTTATTCCTTTGACTTTTTGGGCAAAGCTTCAGAAGCTGCGAGCAAAATGTTTTTTTAATATTTTTTTATGCACCATCAAAATCTCCCACTGGTGACATTGTTACTGATGACTTGGAGTCTAGATTTTACAAACTCTCCACAATAATAGAGGCATTCCATATGCAGGCAGTCTTGACAGAACAAATTCTGAGCATTTCAACATGCTCCAAGAAGAACACATCACCAACAGCCCTAAAACAATTGCAATGTGGCGTATTTTGACAGTTTCAAAAAAATCTTAAGTGGCTGACGTAGCTAAAGTGATTCCAAGAAACAATTTAAAGGGGAAGTTCACCAAGGATGATTTTTACATATGTGTTAGCTTTGTGGTCACTTACCCTGGAAAAGCTATTTTCGCCATTATAACTCGCAAGATTTTTTACAAAACCAATAAAAATAGTACAGGAAGTTGCCCATGTAATTTGAATCATGGGAAAAAAGCTCCAAGCTTGGAGCTTGCATAATGTGAAATGGAAGGGACCATTTCCGGATGGGTATGGCCCCCACACTGTCTACTCACAGTAACACAGTAGTAAACAGCAACACAAAATCTGACAGTGGACAGTTTATTATAAGTGAATCATCGTTTATGCAAGGATACTCAGTATAAACAAAAGTTATGTAAATACCCACAGCCTGGTTTAAGCATGGGTGAGTGGACAATGCCATACCCATGGGAAAATGGTCCCTTCCATATCACATTATGCAAGCTTCAAGCTTGGCGCTTTTTCCCATGATTCAAATTACATGGGCAACTTCCTGTACTATTTCTATCGGTTTTTGTAAAAAATCTTGCGAGTTATAAATGGCGAAAATAGCTTTTCCGGGGTAAGTGACCACAAAGCTAGCACATATGTCAAAATCATCCTTGGTGAACTTCCCCTTTAATGATTCTTCCTGGCCTAAAATCAATTGTTATCAACAATTCTGTTGCACAAATTCTTAAACCACTCGTGGCAATTGCATGATTAACACTTTCAAAACATCAACAAATGGCTTACAGTCTACACATTTTTTAATTTAGATCGTAAAGAGAATACAATATATCTGCCACTTTAATAGTAAACCTTGTGATAGGAAATCCTTGCAGTTTGTGAGAAAGGAAATCAGTCATTGCCAAAGCCATTAAGGATTCCATTGAGAGTGATCATAAATTGCAGGACTCACAGAATACATTTCACCAATGATCAAAGAATCAAATTATCACCAAAAAAGCATTATCTATCAGAATCATCTTCATTGTCAGTATCACATGATTCCCTTTCTGATGAATGCATTGCCATTTTTTAAATCCAGCACCATCAGAATTCTTACTCGTCGCTGACGTCATCGATATTCGGATGATAGGCCTGACATCATCTGATCGCCAGGCCTACCCAGTTGTCATTGCAACACAGGATGACAACATAGTTGCCATTGCCTACGATCAGACAAGCAGAAATCTGTACTGGAGTGAAGTACACTTTGGCACCATTCAAAGAGTGAACTTCTTCACTGATGTCATCCCGGAGGTTTTTTACACGGAAGGAGAGACAATCGATGGAATGACCATTGACTCAAACACATTGTATTGGACTGACATTGGCAAAGGAAGCATAGAAAAGAAGGCATTAGATGACATTGATGGCAGTAGCCATGAGATATTGCTGTCAAATCTCAGCCACCCTCGCGCTATTGATGTTCATAATGAGTAAGTACATGTGTGTAACACACAACTCAGAAGTCATACAGTTTGTACTGTTTTATAGACGTCTGTAAACTAAAATCTCTGAGTCAGTATCCTAAACAAGCTAGAATGACAGTCAGTGTATCAGCAATACGTATGCATTTTTCTCAAACAACTCTGTACTCATCTTTAAAGTCACCTCATCAAGCTACAGTGTCAACAAAAGAAATAAACTTATAGCAGCAGGATAACTCTATTCAACATCGTTTGTTTATGTATGTGAATTTGTATGATATTATCAATGCATTAATGAGAGGTTCTCAAACATTTCATGTGAAGGAGACAGTATGATGTGTTGAAACTGATCCAAGTTTACACTGGTTTCCTCTCTCAGGTACCTGTATTTCACAGAGTGGACTCCTAATGCTGCAAAGGTACAACGTTTCAATTTAAACACTCAAGTTCTCACAACAATCATCCAAGGAAACTTGAAGAAGCCTAATGGACTTGCAATAAGTGACAACAAACTGTACGTCATCGATGGCGAAGAACTCATCATTATCAAATCTGACCTTGATGGTAATCATCAAACCAAAATTTATGATTGTAGCAGTTAAGAGCCCCTGGCTGTAAATTTTGATGATTTGTTTCACTAGTTCTCTTTTTGAAGTCAACTACAGTTTCTTGTTCTCCCTACAGCATTTTTACATGTAGATACACAGTATTCAGCTTATCAAATCAGCTTGTAAATGTAAAGACTGTATTGTTATTGTTGACATTATGTCATTCATCGAACTCTGGTCTAGAATAGAATTAACAATTTACACTGTGCATTTTGAGATGCTGTGTTGATAAGCTAAATAGTGATGTAACATTCTTTAGGAAGAACTAAAAATAGTGAAAAAATCCTGAAGTTACAGCTATACTGGCCCTTTAATTACTTGATGTAATATTCTACCCTGTAAAATAGTCTATATGTATTAGAACATGAGTATTTGTAAATAAATGAACAAAGCTCTGTAGTAAGTGGTCCCTTTACTGTAAGAATAATCGCTTATCATAAAGTGAAATCCAAATTAATGTTATTCAGCTACTTTACAAGTTTCAACGAATATATTTTGCCACCTTCATCCTTTCTGGAGGGATAGTATGGCTTGTGAATAAAATATTCATTATAAATAGAAAAATAATTTTTCAAATGTTGACTAAAATGATTGACATTTATTCATTTTGGAGCAATTTAGATCTGGTTATACAGCCAATGGTCCCTATATGACTTTTAACCTCTTATGAAATAGCAACTAAGGTATATTTAGCTTTTATACACCTTTGGAATTTTTATGGTTTTATGGTTTACTTTTTGCTGCAGTCATTTTGCCACCAGATATGAATCTTGCCATCAGAGATGCACATCCAAATAATCTAAATAGCAGAGATACGCATCTGAATAATTTAAACATTAGAGATGTACATCCCAATAATCTAACAATCAGAGATGAATACCATAACTATAAACATCAGAGATGTGCGTCCTAATAATCTAACCGGGCCATCAGAGATGCAAATCTGATCATCGGAAATGCAACCCAACTAATCTACCCATCATGGATATATATCCAAATAATCTCTCTGTCAGAGATGCACATCTAAATAAATCCAGATGTCTGGCAATCAGAGATGTGCAAAAAAGCCTGGTGATAATTTTTGACAACAGCTCTTTTTACATGTCGATTTTTTTAATTTGATTGGTACCAACTTTAAAACTTTTCATAACCATACAGGCAGAAACCAAGAACAAGTGAATTATTTGAGATCAGCATTCAATCATGCATACGGTCTGGATATCAACGGAGATTCTCTGATTTTTTCAAGTTGGCAAGATAAGGCTGTGTACATGACAAATGTAAACAACCAGAGACTTCAAAAAATAGCAACAAATTTAAATCGTCCAACTGAAGTTGTATTACAAGGTCAAGGTCAAGGAGGTAAGCAAATCCAATGTTTTTAAAGAATTTAAATGCAGATGAGAACAAAATGTACTGTAATTTATTAAGGTGTATGTAGACACATTGTATGAAATGTTCTGTTTCATCGTGCAGAGTGATGTATTTTGTGAATTGGACTATTTGAATAAATACTTTGGATTCTCAATTTTAAACATTGCAATCCTCTTCAAAACAGTAAGTGCACATCAATCAGCCCAAGAACATCATTTGACTATTCACTGTTTTTAGCTCACATTTGGTTATACCAATGTGAGTTTATCGTATAAGCTGAAGTCGATGGCGCTGTATGTATGTGTGTATGTATGTATGTATGTATGTATGTATGTCCGTCAACATCAAAACACACACCTACAGTATGTCCGTCAACATCAAAAACACGCAAACCGCTGCACATTTCAGCTTGGTATTTGGTGTGTGGATGCATCCTGGGCTATAGATGGGATTTTCTTCAAATGAAGTCTGCATTGCCAAAATTATGCAAATGAGCTTACAAAATGTGAAAATGGTCAAGAATTAATATCTCGAGAACCGCTGTTTTGATTGCTTTGAAAATTTGTGTGCAAGTACCTTAGGTGAACCTTATACAGTTTTATGAATATTGTGAAGATATCCTTAATTTTGTATTTTTACTGAATTTTTTTGGTGATTGTTCTCATTTTCAATAAAAATTATTCTTCTCTGAAACCGCCAGCCCAATCGCTCTCAAATTTGGATTGGATCTTTGCAAGGTGGTTACTCTTCTAATTTGTTGAAATTATGACAAAATTGGGAAAATTAGTATTTGGAGCAATTTTGTCATTTTTGGTCAAAAAATCTTAAACAGTATTTTCTTTTTAAAACCCATGGACAGACAGGATTTATATTTGGTACACAGACGTACAGAGATGACAGTAGTTAGATATGTGGAAATTGTCCTGAAATATACAAATTTGTATTTTTAAGACAATATTGTCATTTTTGGTCAAGAAAACTTGTTCTCAAAATTACTTGTTTGATAGCTTTGTAATTTGGTATAAAGTCCCGAGGGATGTTATTAGATAAATTTTCTGCTCTAAGTGTTGGGAAACCCACAAATTTGTATATTTTAGGTAATTTTCTCAGTTTGTGACCTTAAATGACCTACACCAACCCAGGATATGTTGTGAGACAGTTTTGAAGGCAGTGAACATAATTTTGTCATATTTGGTATCAATTTGTAGGAAAATTTGATCTAGAAAACAAAGCTGAGGTGAATTTTTTCATTGCGGACCAATTTTTGCAACTTTTCTATGTAAGACATACAAGAACTGATGAGAATTTGGATCAAGGATAATTCCAGATGTTGTAATCACCGCCCACAGTGGAAGGCATTTCACCATCTGTAACTAACTTTAGTGCTGTTTACATTAGAATGATAACACTCATGGCATTAACTAAAAACTTCCCAAGGTTGTAAATACATTTCCCTGTCATCTGGCGTTATGTAATACCAAGGGATGGAACATTTGATATTCAGGAGGGGGTAGGGTCTAGAAGATTGATGAGGTAGCATTACTTTTTTACCAGATCCCTTGTACATTTTTTACCCACTCCCACCTTTTCTTTTTATCAAACCTTCTCTGTCTATTTTTTGTTGTTGACATTTGCTTATGTATTTAGGATCTGCTTGGCCCATTGCTATAGAAGTTGATATGCATGTTTCTAAAGATGACCTCTAGTACCTAAGTTTTGAGACCTTATGTGCTTTTGTCATTCTTGTTTTTCCTGGTTCAAATATTTCTCGAATGGACCAATTCAAACTGATTGTGAGCACACTGTCCTTGACGGTATTTTAAATATACAGGGCAGGTAACATGGTTAATGTTATGGGAAGTATTTCACCAAAATTCACCATGGTAGCTCTATATAACCAATCATAGTAGGAAACAATAGCAATGTAAATCTGGTTCTCATGCCATGCACCAATATTTTCTCAGTAAACTACTGCACTTGGAACTCAATACATGTTTAACATTGAAACAGAACTTAGTGGACTGCAGCTTGCATTGAACACAAGACAACATTGATCTTGTGATGTGACTCTGAGATCAACTTTAACGTCATCAGTTTTCATGAAGCATTTTTTTATTAGCTCCCATAGCCATATGTATATATGGCAATGGAAGCTATTCTTATAGGCTAGGGAAATGTCTGTATGTATGTATGTCTGTATGTCTGTATGTCTGTATGTCTGTATGTCTGTACGTCTGTATGTCTGTATGTCTGTATGTCTGTCCGTCAACATCAAAAACTCCAAAACCGCTGTACATTTCATCTTGATATTTGTGTGTACATGGATGATGGGCTGTAGATGAGATTTTGTTCAAATGAAGTTGTCATTGCCAAAAATATGCAAATTAAGTGAAAAAATGTAAAAACAGTCAAAATTCAAAAAACTCAATAACCACTGAGCAGATTGCATGAAAAATTAGCATGTAAGTACTTTGGGCTGACATGAAATGATTGTGCACATCTTGGGTCAGTATCTTGGACTTGCTATTTTTCATGAATTTTTTTGTAATTTTCTCCCATTTTTGGTCAAAAAATCTCCTGCTCTGAAACCACAAGTCCGATTGATTTGAAACTTGGTATGGAAGTGCATAGGAGTGACCTTTCCCAAATTTGGGCAAATCGTGGTGAAATTTGCATATTTTTAGTTTACAACGTCCATAGACTCCCATGTATAAGGCAGATCTCCATAGACTCCCATGTATAAGGCCACGAAAAATAAAAATTTAGTTTCTCATCGTATTCATATTGCAAAAAGGATGCAGTGACACAATTTTTAGTCCCCACAGATGAAGTCCAGTGAGCTTATAGATTGGGTCATGTCCGTCTGTTCGTCCATCCGTAAGTCCATCCGTTCACGCATATATCTCGGATATTTTGACAAAATGTCATGTGACCTTGATGACCTTTGATCTCAAATATACATATTTGTCCATAACTCAGTAACCACAAGTGCTACAGCCTTCATGTATGGTATGATGGGACACCTTATGACGCAACATATTGTACCTCATTAATTATGTGTATATCTAATTTTGAGCGAGCCAATAGAGCTAGAGGTCTGATTTTTGGTATATAGGGATAACTTAGCAAAACAATTTTTCTGACAAAATGTCACGTGACCTCGGTGACCTTGACCTCAAATATACATATTTGTCCATAACTCAGTAACCACAAGTGCTACAGCCTTCATGTATGGTATGATGGGACACCTTATGACGCCACATATTGTACCTCATTAATTATGCACATATCTAATTTTGAGCGAGCCAATAGAGCTAGAGGTCTGATTTTTGGTATATAGGGATAACTTAGCAATACAATTTTTTGACAAAATGTCACGTGACCTGGATGACCTTTGACCTCAAATATACATATTTGTCCATAACTCAGTAACCACAAGTGCTACACCTTCATGTATGGTATGATGGGACAGCTTAGGACGCCACATATTCTACCTCATTAATTATGCACATATCTAATTTTGAGCGAGCCAATAGAGCTAGAGGTCTGATTTTTGGTATGTAGGGATAACTTAGCAAAACAATTTTTTTGACAAAATGTCACGTGACCTCGGTGACCTTTGACCTCAAATATACATATTTGTCCATAACTCGGTAACCACAAGTGCTACACCCTTCATGTTTGGTATGATTGGACACCTTATGACGCCACATACTGTACCTTAATAATTATGCGCATATCTCATTCTGAGCGAGCCAATAGAGCTGGATGTCTGATTTTTGGTATATAGGGATAACTATAGGAGAGAAATTATTTGACCAAATGTCATGTGACCTCGATGACCTTTTACCTAAAATATATGTTTATGTCAATAAATAAGTGTTATGTCCTTTGTATTTAGTAGGATGGGAGACCTTATGACAACACACGCTTTACCTCATTAATTATGTACACATCTAATTCTGGGCAAGCGAATAGAGCTAGAGATCTGATTTTTTGGCATATAGGGATTAATTAGCAATATAATTTTTTTTTTCAAAATGTCATGTGACCTCGATGACCTTTGACCTTGATTATACATATATATGCATATTTCAGTAACCACAAGTTCTATACCCTCCAATTTTGATAGGATATTAGACCTTAAGATGTCACATCTTGTACCTCATTTATAATGCGCATATGTATTTCTTGGCTGGCCAATACTGCTAGAGGTCTGATCTTTTTTCCCGATTTAGAACCATAACTTAGACATGCCACATGTGTTTCAAATTGGGAAGAACGACATAGACCAATGTGCCCATAGATCTCAACATATACACTCCAGTGATACTTCTTAATGACCATATTTTCCTGCCCCATCAAGACTAATACTCCTATTAGAAGTGGGAACTATGTCATTGTAAATGACTTGTTGAGTTAATGGTTGTATCACAGTATTCGATATATCTCATTCTGTATTTTTTCCATTTTATATTCTGAATAATTACATTAAACATATTTCACTGTCTCCAGTACATTTCATTTAAGTATTTTCACTTCATGCACTTTATCCCTTTCACACATGTTCAAATATCTGACCAGAGAACAAACACTAAATAGTCCAGGATGGGAGCTACAGTGTCATTGACGCTATTTTTTAATTTGGCAGATTTTACAAATCGGCAAAATAGTGAAATTAAATCAACAGGTGGTTTCTATGCAACTTTATGCTGATGAAATGTCTTTGAACATGCAAGTTATATTATTATGTCAGTGGAGGTAATAAAGAACAAACTGATGTTTCACAGATCAGCTTTTGATAGTGAAAGCAGGTTTTGTACTTCAGAGGTGTTGATTAGTAATAGAATTGAATGAATGTATCATTTCATAGAGATGATACTTATTCAATAATTGTGAAAGATAATGCTGAAACTTGTCTCTTCAAGGGTTAATCTAAGGATGTTAGTTTCTCAATCTTGAGTTCTCAGACAACCATGAATTCTGATAACTCTGTTTCAGCATATAACATTCTTTTTGTCATATTTGCCATAAATTAACATATTGGTAGTTATTTGGCTGTCCATTGCGATATGGCAGTTCATTGACAACTCTTATTACAGTCAGACAGTGTAACTTTTTAATTTTAAGACATAGTTGAGTCATTCCTGTTTACATGAAGATCTTGATTGAAGTCTAAATTCTCCTTGTACAAAGAGTTTTCCTGTATAAAATGTGACTTTTTTCTTGCTATTATTTTTATTTACAGTTGTCAGGACAACCACAGCCATGCCAGGTAACATTCTATCTTCATAACTTCCATTTTGCTTTTAATTCCTGGAAACTTTGTAGACAATGTCCATCTTAGAAAGATATAACTGTATAGCTTTCAAATGTAAAACTGTTGCACTGTAATATGGTCATCAGTAGCAAAAAGTGTATGAAATGTCAAAAACTTTTGGAAAGCTATTGATATATTTTAAAAATTTTGTTATATAATAAATCTGCAAATTTACTGTCATAGATATCAATGAAGTTGAAATTTGTATTAATAGTCAGAAGTTGTAAAGCATCATGTCGCAACCACCCCATTAAAAACAGAGACAGCAAACCCCCCTTTTTTATCAGCACTCAAGCCCTTCCTGTGTATACTCTAAGCATTACAGCTCAGTTGAAGCAAACACTGACTTCCTGATAAGACTGAGAAGTTAATGTCCTCATCAACAATGTCTACATTAAGTAAGCGAATCAATTATGCAAATCTGTTTTAGACCAAGGAATTCTTCTTTCATATTTTGAAGGAAACTTTAATATTTTAGGGGGAAATTACTGGAATTTATCAGTCTATTCTGGAGAAAATAATAAAATATCCAATCCACATAACAAACTGATTTCCCAGTTAAGTAGTAAATAAAAAATTCATTCAGTGGCCATGCAGTTCGATTACATGTGTTAAGTGGTCTGTTGTGTCAGTGTGCCCTCTAACTACCAGAATTGCAAAAACTTTAGTGTCAATTTGAAAATTTGCCCCTTTTCTTTAAGCTTACTTGTGCGTCTCAGAGAATATTTATGAGTTATAACTCAAAAATAGGCATTCATAATATTTAGTTTTGGAGACGATTTAATTTGCACCCTTGGCCTTTCAAGCGAGAGGCATTCTCTGAGAAGTAGACACTCTGAGACTTGA